>NC_073698.1:76165568-76476569 GCF_023634085.1 Falco cherrug
GGGACTTGTATTGCATCTGGGGGATGCGGCCAACCTTCAAGCTAAGGGTTAAGAACCCTTCAGCAAGGGTTACGATGAGGAAACCAATATTATCTATGTAGAAATAGAGATGACTGAGATGTATCATTCTACTGATACCAGAACCGTAAGAAAGAAGTGAAATAATTGCCTTAGGATGAACTGCAAGACCTCCACTGCCAGATGCTGAGCTGCCATTCCTAAATCTTCAAGAAACATCCCTTCTGACCACAGCTGCCCCGTTCTTGTGTCTCACTGGCAACACACCTCCAAACGAGCATAAATTGTATGGAAAATGGCTGTAGGATTATTTATTTGCCTATTTGTTTATTTTTATCAGAGCACGTATTTGACCTGATAAGATGATTTATTCTGCAGTATTTCCCATCTGAGGGAAGATTCTGGCTGCATCTTCTCCCTTCCCATCCATTTCAAAACCCTGTGTTCAGTTTTTCCCCACTCTTTCCACTCTCAAATATAAAAAAGTGTCTTTATATACACACACATAAAACTGTTTAACTGCATGGGTTTTAAATATCATACCTTGCTCCTGTCAGCTAACTTTTCCATCCACTTTTCTGTCTGTACTTAGAAAACTAGAATATTTTCCATTCAAATAGCCTAAGTAATGCTTTCAGATAAATCACTTCTGAGCAGAGTGCAACTAGAGCAGGCTGCAGCTCCTGGAAATTGACTTCTTGTCTACAAGCAAAACTACTGAAGCTTATCCTCACACCAGAACCTGCTGATCGTCTTTTTTTGTGTGCAAAGTGCCTCCACAAGACAGAGAACTTACCAGAAGTGTGAAAAAATGTCTTTCATCTGGAACAGAAGGCCTGCGGGATGAACCAGCAGCTGCCTTACCCAAACTAAAAGTTACCACTTCTTTCACACCAGCTGCCTGCTCTGCGCAGAACATGGTGTTTCTCATCAGGTTTGAATGCAAACTCTCGCAGAGGCATATGGCACTTGGCATGGTCTCATATGAAGGAAAGGTACTTAGAAGTACGCGAATCGAGTTTTGTTACGCAGCATTTGGATCTTCCCTCTTACAACTTCTGCAAGTTGATAAGGTTACATTTTCCTTCTTAATAATGTGACAGCTTGAGAATACGTTTCAGAAACTCTGTGGCTGCTGAGACCAGGCATAGGTTCACCTGTATTTTTAAGAAATCCTGCAAAACTTGTTGGGGCTCTGCCAATTTCAGCCTGTCAGCAGCAGTGGGGGTATTAGTAGTTCCCTTCGTAAACCTGGAATTGGGAAATGGCGCACCTCTCCGTGTTCCAGTGGCCAGCAAACCCTCAGCCCTTGGGTGGCTGTCACCCCCACCTGCCAGCGGCCCCAGGGCTGGTGGGTGCCAGGCTGGTGGCGGGGACAGCAGCAGGGTGCCTGGAGGGGCTGCTAGAAACACTGTGCCTGAGTGAGCAGCGGCAAAGGGGAAAAGCGAGGGCAGAAACGGGGCTCGGGGAGCTTTGGGGTGTGAGGCGAGGCCCGGGCACAGCAGGCGGCAGGTGCCTGCCAGGCGTGCCCGGTCAGCCCCGGGGGGGGAGGCGGCTGGCGCCGTGCGGCAAGCTTTTGGCCAGCGGGCGGGGAGGAGGGGGCCGAGGAGGGGCCTGGCAGCGCTCGGTGCCGCCACGGTCACGCCCTCGCCGCCGCCTCCCGTGCCAGCTGCAGCCAGGACCGGTGTGGGGAGGTTCGCCGAGGCGGAGGGTCTGGGGCGGGGGGCTCGCAGGGCTCACCCCGTGCGGGGGCGGTGCGGAAGGAGGAGCGCGGGCACCTGCGGCTGCCGCCCCCCGCACGGACACACGGACGCGCGTGCGCAGACGCCGCCGTCCCCCCCGTCGGTGCCCGGCGCTGATCCCGGCGGCGGCGGCTGCGCCGGTTCCCGCACGTCCCGGCGGCCCGACGCGCCCGCCCCGCTGCGCTCTTGGGCAGCGGCCTCGGGGGAGGCCGGCATGGCGGAGAGCCCGGGGCGGCCCGGCGCCCCGCCGCCGGAGGGGAGCGACATCCCGCGGGAGGGAGGCGATGAGGAAGCGGCGGCTGGGGGGGAGCCGCAGCCCGGGGCGTCCCCTGAGGGGGCGGCGGAGCCTCCGGACGGGCCCCCCGCCGGCGAGGCGCCGCGGCTGAGCGGGGAGTCGGCGGCTGTGCAGGAGCTGTCCGCTGCGGCGGTGCCCCCCGGGGCCGGCGGCGGGACGGGGGGCGGCGCACCCGAGGGGGCGGCGGAGACCCCGGGCGGGCCCGGAGCGGAGCGGCAGGCACCGGCGGGGGCTGAGCAGCGAGAGCTCCGCGGGGGCAGCCCGGGGGCCGAGTGTCTGCCAGGAGGGCAACTGGTGGCAGCGGCCGCGGGGGTAAACGCAGCCGAGGGCTCCGCAGTGGCGAGGGCAGACCCCGAGGACGTGGCGGTGGCCCCAACGGGGACGGAGCCCAAGGAAGCAGCCCCGGCGGGGACAGACTCCGAGGACGCGGCCGTGGCCCCGACGGGAACGGAGCCGGCGCCGGCGGGGCCAGACCCCGAGGAGGCAGTGAGGGAGGCAGCTCCTACGAAGATAGACAGAGAGGAGGCAGGGACAGACCCCGAAGAGGCAGTGAGGGAGGAAGCCCCGGCGGGGTCAGACCTTGAAGAGGCTGCGGCGGCAGCCCCAGAGGGGGGAGACCCCGAGGAGGCGCTAAGGCAGGCGGTCCCAGAGGGGAGAGACCCCGAGGAGGCTGCGGCGACAGCTCTGTCGGGGAAGGAACCCGAAGAGGCGCTAAGGCAGGCAGCCCCAGAGGGGAGAAACCCCGAAGAGGCTGCGGGGACAGCTCCGTCGGGGAGAGACCCTGAAGAGGCGCAAAGGCAGGCGGGCCCAGAGGAGAGAGACCCCGCGGAGGCTGCGGCGAGAGCCCCGGCGGGGACAATCCCCGAAGATGCAGTGTGGGAGGCAGCCCCGGCGGGGACAGTCCCCGAAGATGCAGTGTGGGAGGCAGCCCCGGCGGGGACAGTCCCCGAGGAGGTGGCGGCCCCGTCGGGGAGCGAAGCGGCTCCCGAGAGCTGCGGGGAAGCAGAGGTGGCGTTGCCGCCCGGAGGGGAGGCCGACGGCGGACGCCGGTCGCCGGACGGTCCCGACGGCGAGGACGGAGCGGAGGCGGTGGAGCGGGGAGACGCTGCCCCGGCGGGGGCAGGAGCGGGGGGCGCGGCCTCGGGGGCAGGGGAAGGCGGCGCGGCGGCGGAGGGGCAGCGCGGCGGGTCCCCGGGCCCCGAGGGCGGCGAGTGGGACGCGGCAGGTCGGAGCCTGAACGGCGTGCGGGGCCGGGCAGAGGACGAGGAGGACGAAACGGGCTCGCCGGCCGCCGTGGAGGAGGAAGAGGAGGACGAGGAGAAGCAGGAACACGACATCTCCCTCTTCGTCAAGGTAGGGTGTGAGCGGCTGCTGGGGAAACCTGGGTTCGCGACCCTCCCTTCCTCCAGGAGCCCCGTGCAGCTCATGTGATGAGTGGCATTTAAATGTGGCAGGCAAAGCTGATTTCGTTATTAATGCCCCAAATAAACTTGCCTCTTGCTCCTCACTCCTTCAGCAGGCAGCAGGCAGGAGGGGACAGGGCTCCCCATGCGCTGGGTGAAGGCCAGCGCTGCCTGTCCCCTCGGCCCTGGGGCTGGTGGTGCTGCTGGACCCCGAGAAGCACACACCTGACCTGCAGGGTGGTCTCCCCCATAGTTTCCCCTCATGGATTCTGTGCTGGGTTACTTGAGGTTTCTCTAGGTTTAAATGGGAAGGGTGTGCAGGGATCTATCTCTGTTTCTGTCGTCTCAGGAGCAATTTCTGCTTGTGTTCTCCTCACCGTGGGCCTGGGGCAGGGGTGGGGATGTACTCGGCGGCATCTGTTTGGAATCGCTAGCTGTGACTTGTTCTTGCTTCATTCTGAAGATTTTAAAATCCCTTGAGAACACCTTATGCCACTATGGTCAACACTTAGATAATTGCCCCAAAATTTGGCAAGGCTGGATTCAAAGAATCAGTAAATTGCCCAGCAGTGTAGCATCCCTTGTACTTGTCCGCTTTGTATATTTTGGGCAGGGAAGAGTTAGGTTACAAAGAAATGGATGAAAAAGAGAAAAATTGTAATGGTCTTAAAACTAGTTTCTGGTATTTTATGGTATAGAGCTTTAGGGCTTTTCTAGCTTGTGCCTGGAATTCCACCAAAATCAGTGGAACTTGGCATGGAAACAGCATCAGTCCACAGAGATGAAATACCAGATGTGAAATTTCTGTGCATATAAACCATCCTAAGGTGTTTTCTTCCCTCTTTGACCTTGCTGGACTAAGTAAGTATGGAGCGCGGTGGGATATTTTTTTCAGACTAGGCCTAAAATTAGGGAACTAAAACAGGGAAGCAGAAGGCATTTGGGACCTTCTCCACTACAGGCAATAACTCCCGTGCACATACTGTATCTCCTGAGCTGACTGAGGCTGCTTCTGTAGCAGCCAGAAATAACCGTGAAAGAAAAAATTATTGGCAACCTTCTGGGTGAGAGGGCTTTGGGCCGAAGCAGTGTTCATACCTTGGTTTATCCCATCTCAGCACACACTCCTTTTTTTCAAGGCTGAGCCTCCTTTGAACTATTGTTATGTAGGAAAGGCTGAGGAATGCGCTGAGGCTTATACATAGCAGTGTTGGACACACTGCATAGTGTCATACTGGAAAGATGAATGATAACGGCTGATGTTGGTGAATGTGCCCCAGTTGCTCCCCTTAGCATGCAAGCTGGGATGTATTCAGTGGTCCAAAAGCAACTCTGTACGTCAGGTTGGTGTATGGCAGCGAGATGGTAAGACTGAAGCCAAAATGTGATTTTGTGTCGAACAGCAGGACCTATAACTTGAGCCTGGCAGAAGTGATACACTGACATTCTGGCTCACAGATCAACAGCCCCTCTTTGCAGAGACACTTTTGTAACTTCTTAAATTCTTGTTTTATGCTCTTATATCCATCAGGGAATGCTGGAGAGTGGCAGAGGCTGAAGTCATAAAGGCTACATGTGCATTATTGCACTTCAGTGCATGCTTTATGGAAGAACAACGTGGCCAGAATTAGAGAGCAGCCTATAACAACAGCATCTGTTGTGACTGTGTAGTCTTCAAATATTAGGATTAAGCATGGGTTTTGAAAATATTTGTGAATTATTAAAGGCAGAAGAAGGAGCATTTTTATGATCAACTTAGCATTAGTAACTGAAGAATGCCTAGAAAATAATACAGCTGCTTTTCTAATGATTTTATTGGAGAAGTTTTACAAGGCTTGAATATTTTACCTCACCTAGAACTAGTTTTTCTTTAGTTGAGATCAGATTAGTGTTATAGTTTGAGATTGGCATGAGTTTCTCCAGTTTAATGGTAGAAAAAAAAATGCCTACTGGAGAGCTCAGCATTTCCATATCCACCAAAATGTGCCAGGGCCGCCGTGCTGGGAAATGAGGAGCACTTCTCTTTCCTCGTGTCAGCAGAGTTCATGTTCATGCTGCTTTTGCTGTTGCCTCAAGACGCACTTGCCATCTTTCTACCCTTCTCTTGGCAAAAAGAAGGAGAATGGAAGTTCTCTGTGGTGGCTTAAAGTAGGTTTTAGGAGCGCATACATAATGCAGTGCTTAAATAGCTGCTGATGTATTTTGATGGGGAAAAAGAGGGAGAGCAGTTTCCAGTGTGGGACAGCATGAACTCTGGCATTTGGGGACTGTTGAATGTTTGTATCAGACCATAGCATGTGGTCCACAGATTTGGTGCTCTTTCCTGAGAAATGACTAAAACTTGAGGGTTAAGGAAGTGAGATGATCCACGCTGAATGCAAACACTTTTTTGCAGCCTGAAACACTTCCCTTCAAATGGATGTTTCTAATGCATGTGACCATGCCTCTTGTGCTCCATTATATCACTACTCTGTACCTGCCTGTTAGCTCTAACGTGCTTTTGAGATGTTGACACTCACCTCTACTTTGCAAGTGCCACTGACCTCTTTCACCCATCTGCTGCATTTCTCAGCAAGCATCTTGTGTGCTTTCTCCCATGCAGCTGGGGACTTCCTTGTAAATATATTATCCATCAGCTCCCTGACCTTCTTCAAACCACTGTTTAAGACTCTGCCCTTCTACAGTGCCACTACAAACTGGGGAGTGATTAGGCTGTTTTAAATACTGATATTGTTGTCTGTCCTGTTCCTAACTTCTTTTTGTGCCTATTTCTGTTCATTTCAGCTGCCTGTTGATTTCTGGCATATTTGTAAGTGGGCAAGGTGGGGATTGTCTACCAGTTTTCTGTGCCTGGATGCACAGTGCTAGAGACAGGAGGGCTGTGCCATGATTTGATAGCACAATACATATACGGAGAAATGTTAAAGTCCCATAGTAGGAGAAAACTCACAAGAATACAGTGATAGTGATTGAATGATCCTCACAGTTTCCATGCTAAAGGTGCTTGGTAGTCTTTCAGTAATAATGTTTCAAGAATAACAAACAGGAGGATCATCATCAGAAAGAAACTTTTCAGATATAGCTTGTTTTTAGAGGGTTTGTTAGTTTTGGTTTTGGGGTTTTTTTTTCTCTCTTCTGCTTCCTGCTGCTTTGCATTGGTTCATTTATTTCTGCATATATGTATTTGAATGTTGCAAATACCCTGTCGCCTTGTGCCTCCCACTGTGAGGTGGGTGGCAAAGTTCCTGGTAGCTCCACAAGCACGAATACCAGCAGTTGTTCTTCTAAGCTGATTTGGGTTGCTATGCCAAAGTGCTATGTGGTTTGAACTCAAAGACACCCAGGATCCAATGTTGAGACCTCATGCTATCTGAGATACTCTAGCACTTAGCAGGGTAAGCAGCATCTGTAGGAGATAATGTCCTTCTGGATCAGCAGCTCGATATCAGATGGACTACACTAAGACGGTTGTTTGAGCAACTGAACTTAATGAAGCTGAACTACGTAAGACTCCTTGGCTATAAAAGCGAGACCATATCAGAATTGCTTTGAGGGTTTCACTAGGTAGTTGCTTGATTTCCATTTTCCCATGAAACAACATCTGTCATATATTTCCTTTAGATAGTAATACTTGATATTTTTGGTGTTTCAAAGTCAGATGTTTGCAAAGGTCATCCAGATATGCTTTCCAGTTGGTCTTTGGTAATTCACTTAAGCATATCTGGCACCTTGGGTAGGACACTGTGTGGATGTTGAAGTTTGGTAGCTGGTTTTCTAAGGTCAGTGGTATATGTGTGCTTTTTTTCCCTCCCTCTTCTGTAGCAAAAGCCCTTTATTTGTCAGAGAATTTCTGTAAATGTCATAGATTTATCCTACCATTTGAATATAGTGGTACTTTCACTAAACTTCTTTGGTTAATGTTAAGCAATTCAAACATTTATGTAGGACTCAAGAGTTCATTTCTAAATTCAAAATAAAACCTCCAAGGTTACATACCAATGAATGTAAAATTTTCTTACAGATAGGAAACTTAAACACCAGAATTGCAACTGCAGATTTCATCATTCTAAAGATTTCTAGGGACAGTGATTTATCTGTAAGTGCTGAACACAGCCAACACAAGGCCTTCTCTGAAATCGCTCATCTTGCAAAACATTTCTTGCTTAGTTTCTGGGTTAAATGGTATATAGTAAAAGCTGACCATGAGCTTAAGATAATAGATTTTATCCAATGAAAAGTAATGGGCTTTGTTCAGTTTTGTGACATTCTTGGTTTCTAAATCAAAGTAATTTATCTTCATTCAGAGAGCTATTTTATCCCTACCAGAGACCAAGGTTACTTTACTGAAACAGAATTTCCTTGCAGCGTTCCTGAGATGTGTTTGACTGACTTGACGTACTTAGAGCTGTGCTGAATTATCAAAGTGCCAATAAATGAGAAAAAAAAAAAGCCTCGCTGTGAGTAGAGACATAGGAACAACAAGTGTTTGCAGCTGTGCCTCCAAACACCGCAGTTAGTGTATCCAACTTAAATGGTAATGGGTGCTTCATACTAGAGCACAGAAAAGAATCTTCTTTTCCATTATGTGATGGGCCTGTGGTTTATATATAACTTTAATTTGAAGTATAAACTGAACTTCTGGGCTTTGAATGTTGTTGGTAAGAAGCCCATGGGCAGCAGGAGCTCAGATCCCTGGAAAAAACCTCCTAGACTGTATGCCCGTTCAGTGGTCTCTGTGCTGTACCTGATGCCTGATGAAAACATTTACAGTATAATCACTGAGTAGGTATTTCTGCTTAAGATCTTGATTTTTGCTCATCGGTGCAATCAGTCTGTAAATCAGTTAGATGGGTATAGTTTGTAAGTAGAATAGCTGACATCCTGTATCAAAATGCAAGTAGGTGTTTACTGTCATTTTTTAGTGTAGACTCACTGTAGGAGCCCAGTATTTATATGATGTCAGGAAAGTGAAAGTAAAGATTTTTATGTGTGGAGTTACACTACTGGCGTATTTGTGGATTAAAAGAGGTTGAGGAGAGGTTTAGTTACTGGATATTTATCCAGACAAAGGGAACTACCCAGAGCTTGGCAAAGGTGAGCACACTGGATTTGCGTGATGCTACAGAGGGACAAATTGTCATGAAATGGGCAAGCGAGCATTTGGTATGGTTTGGGCAATGGTAGAAGACAGCTTTTCTTTCCCCCTGTCTTAACCAGTGCTGCTGCATTTTGCTTTCTGTCAAAACCATGCCTTATTTCCCCTCAGAAACACGTCTGCTCCTTTCTCCTCGCTGTCTGAACTCTACTTCATGTACCTTCTTCAGAAAGTAGGACTTTTTCTCAGGTGCCTCACTGCTGCCATTAAAATCCCATCATGTTTTTAATACGTTGTTTCCCTCCACCGTCCTTTCGGGTATTTTGTTTTACAGTTGGCTATGAGACCAATTGGCTTTTATAATTGAGTCGTCATGAAAGTTACCCCAGAACAGGGGAAAACTCATTCAGGAGAAAGCCCCTCCCCTGGAGTAGAGCATGGGCACTGCGTAGACTGGTTCTGCTGAAACCAGAATCAAACTGGAGCTGGTCAGGACTGAGCTTTGTGGGGCTGCCCAGCAAAACCAGCATAGCCCCGCTTTTCTGGCTGCTGGTTAATTAGCTGTTTGTATGGTGATGATTTTGACTCTTTGACTACATTCAGCTGTACAAAAAGTAGTGAATCAGCAGAGGTGTGTTTGTTCAAAGACATTTTGGGGTTCTGTTTCCAAGAGCATTGTACAAAGCAGGAAGCTGGCTCCTTTCCCATGGGTATTTGCCCTTTCTCAGCTACTTTTTTTCATCTGGAATATGGTAATTTCAGGTTCCCTAATGCAGCTTAAGAGGAACTAGCATTACAAATTCTTTTCATAACTCTTCAGGTTATTGTGCATGTTGGGTGCACCTGCAGCAGTTTTTCTGGAGGCTGAGTACTCTTCCAGCAGTCTTCAATAAAACTGTCCTTGGGAGACTTTAGTTTGAAAGGCAATGATGCCAATCTTTTTCCTGAAAGAGCTATGCAAATTTTTTGAATGTGCAATCCTATTCATTTTTACTTCTCACTTTTTTTACTCTTTACTTTACTGGCTTTCCTTTCTGGCCATTCAGGTTGTCACCTTTTTAGAGCTTAGACTGCTAAAAAACCCACAAGGATCCTTTGAGCTGCTGATTAAAGAATAGCTTTGAAAACAACACCAGAATTAGTTTTGCTGCTTTGCTCCTGGAGAGGTGCTTGACAGAGCAGTAGTGTACTCTTTTTATGCCAGTGTTGGTTCTGACAACTGACAGGCCAAGTCTTGTTCCAGAAAGATGCAAACCAATAGTAATCAGCAATATAGAGTTGCCCTTTTTTTAATATAATCTAGTCATAATTCTTGAAGTAACCTTTTTGTCCATACTTTGGAAGTCTTAAAACTGCATGTGCACATAGTATTGTACGAGCCTTAAGCATCTATCTATTCTCAGTGTGGCTGCAGATCTCTGCAGTTTGCAGGCTAGTTTTAGGCAAAAAAAGTGTTGAAGTAAAGTAAATGCCTTCAAAGGTACATTCCTAGACCTTTTCCTATTTTTTATTTCTTCTCAGCTCACTGCTTCAGTAAAGCACCTCACCATGTGTTTTACTTTAAGCACAGGCTTAAACTCACGTGCTATTTAAGCCCTTCGCTAAACAGGGGACACTTTCCTGCTTCAGTCCCAGGACACAGCTTGGATTTCCTGCTGGCTGAAATGAGCAGGAACTTCTGATGAGATCAGCCTGCTGCCCAAATTCAGCCGTACTGCCTCTGCCCCTTGAGTTTTGTCTTCATTAAAAAGCTGATCTTACCTGTGATCATCGCAGGCCAGGGTAAAGGATGGAAGTTTTCCTTGTCTGCTTTCTGCCTTCGGTCCCTGCTTGTCTGAAGTGAACCTTCGTTTCATAAGTCCTGTTGGGAGAGATGCAGCCTTCTTCAGAAATGTTGATAATTGCTGCATGAAGTGATTATCATGCAGCTGTGCTGGGAATTTGCGTGCTGTCTGTTTCATTTGGGGCTTGATTCATGTTTGTATACAGATGAATAACAAACCAGTCTATAGGACTCACAGCGTTCACAGATACAAAACATTGGAGTGTGGCGAATGATTTTCTGGATGAGAGAAGGAAAGGGATTTGGCCAATTAGTTGAAAAGCATAACTATATTAAAATTACATTATTAATAAATTCAGATGAAATTTTGCAAATGGTCTTCATTAAATAAAACTTAAGAGCTTTTTTTGAGGAAATATCACCTGTCAGTGTTAGGTCTAGATTCATTCACAAATATTTTTTTAGGCACGGTTGCCAAAATGGAGGAGGCAGTAGCAGTTGTATTGTTAGCCCTGTACTTAGGGCAGTGGTGTGGGATGCAAGCAATTGAGGTTGAGATGTTACCTGGACCATAAGCGGAGGATTAGTGTGCATCTCTCTCCCAAGCCAGTTGCTCAGACGCAGAGTTACAGAATTATTCCTGCTCTCTCTTTGACACTATTGACATATAATAATTACTTGCAAAGTGAGACAACATCAGAAAGATAAAATCCAAGGAGCCAGGAATATCCGGCAACCTTATGGTTAGGCAAGGTATTTGCTGTTATTTCCTATTGTAGCAGTATGTAGATTTTAAATGGTATTCAGTGGCCTCTGGTTCCCATGGATTTTGGGATCACTTGTGGAGTAAGTGTGCTTTGAGAAACCAAAATGTTGTAGGTATTAAAAAGATGAAAAGGTGATGTGTCCCCTTCCCAGCATGGGTATAACAAATTATGCCCAGTCCTCATGAGAATCTGAGTTTTGGTTTTAATAACACCCCTAAGAGTAAACCATTTTTTTGTTGATTAAAAAAAGTCTTAATTGTATTTATTAGATAGCTTTACTATTGAACCAACTTTTTCTTCCATGTCTTCTTCCATTTGAAATCAGTTCTCTCCAGCACTTTGCTGCCCTGTTCACGGGAAGAGGATTAGGCAATTTTGTGATCACTCCGCTTACACAAACAATTCTGTCTTTTGAGGCTCTTTACTTTGACAGGTACCAGCCAGGGTTAGCCATCCCAGAGACTCTGCATTTCAGCCTTTCTTATAGTTTCGTATAGATCCATGCAAAATTATATTTATGGCTCTTTTGTAGAAATTTGTTTAAATATTGTGAAGCAGAAGTGATAATGGAAATTATTATTATGACTGCATTTTTTAGGGTGCATATCTGTGGTGAAGTCACTTTGAATTGGTGGTATCTGTATACTTTTTAGCAAGAGACAGAGCCCTCTTCTTCAGAGGTAGTAAAGGGAGTAAGGTGAAATATAATGAAATATTATACATATCTTATGGAAAGGGAAGTGAAGCATAGAGACTTACTCCTGTGCTGCTGCTGACTGTACTCTCTTGTGTCTCCCCAAAAAACACCTACTGCTTTAAAAGTAAGAAATTGCATGTTCCTCGGACTTTGCCCAAAGAACATAAGTAAATGCCATGTGAAGGTTACTGATTATTTTCTCACTCAGATAATAAAATGTCACGCTGTGATAAGGACTTGTATGCATTTCCATTTGCAATGTCTGATTATTTACTGATAAAAGCCTGAAAAAGTTGAGTGACTCCATTCCAGTTGCTTTCAATAACACCCGCCTTGTCAGCACTAAAAGAAAGTGTTTTAATTCCTTCGTAAAAATATTTAGCTTCTCAAAACAAACGGTGGCAGCTTGCACAGCCTGCCACCAACACTGCCGTTGGGGGTCCTCCCTGCGAAGAGCCTGGGGCTGGCGCACTGGCCGGCTGAGGGACGTGCCATGGGCAGGGAGATGGTTATTGTGAAGCCTTGCAGACTGGTGGAGGTGCAAAGGTGGTATTTCCCATCTTGTTTTTTTCTGCTTCATATGCTGAAATTTTAGCACATACATGCATATCCAAATAAACTAGAAATGTAATTGTTACAGAACAAAGTAAACTATAGTAGGACTGGAGTCACAGATGCATGCCCATCACAAATGCATGCCCTTTCCCAGGTTATTCAAATGGGGTAGTTACAGAGAAGTTAAACATTTACTCAAATTTCAGAAAAATTCTCATTTGTGTCTTGGAGAATCATTGAGATTTACCTGGCAGTCACTTTTGAAATTATTTTTGAAAACTATTACAGAACCTGAGTGTTTTGTAAAAAAAATCAAATTTCTTTCCATAATGGTGGCAGATGAAACTTGGAATAGGATCCAGATGTACCCTAAAGACTTAAAAATTTTGGGGTCCATACTGCCTGCAAAAACGAACACACTACCAACCCCTCAGCAAAACCATCAGCCTCCTTTTTGCCCGGAGCACCCCTAGGAGCTGGGGGCTCCCCAGGGGGATGAGACAACAGGGACAGTCCTTGTTTTGACAAATATCAATGTTATAGCTGATTGGTTTGCAGTATGATTTGTGTGGTATAGCTTTATTTAAAAATTGTATTTTAATTAGCAATACTATGTTTCTCATAGTTTCCCAAAGCCTGTAAATGGAAGTGAGGTGGTAGGGAGGGCAGGATGAAGAACAGCCTTGAATTTGAATTTGCCTTGGGAAGGGAATGAATAGACTTCAGCCCCCTCTCCGTCAATCTGACGGTTTTTTGCTGGTACTTGTGTCCAGTTTTTAACTGCTCTCTCAGGCCACATCTTTGCCAGTTGCCACTGGAGCTGACAGGGTTTTTATGCGCTATTTTACCTAATAATTTGAATTATTTTCCATATGGACCAAAATATCACATACTGTTGGAGGGCGAAAAAACACACACTCATAATCTTTCACTTTCACCTCTTGATTTAAATATCAGCATTTAGAATATCATTGGCAAATTATTTTCTTAAGCCTTCAGTGACCTACTCCCTGAAGCTGCATAAAATACCTTATCTATTGGGTATTTCTTATTTATTTACTTATTCAGTTACAGCACAAATCAGGTATTTTATATATGCATGTAGGTTTTGTATTTAAGTTAAAACAGCACGGCTGTGTGTTGCAAGTTAAGTATCATATGGTGAAGTGTAAAACAGGATGTGTCATTGAAATACCAGTTAATCTGTTTTTCCCAGGCCTATAATGTGTTCGAGAATATAATGCTCTTTTGTTGAAGTAATTCCCTGTAAGAATTTAAAAAGGATATAAGATTTTTGTCTCCACGTAGAATGTTCAGCTGGCATCTTGCCATGTTATTAAATACGGATTAGAAATAGCATTGAGGTATTTAAACATAATTCTTGTAACAGGATAAATAGCTAATAGCATTTGCTTTGCTGCTTGTGCACTTGTGACCTGGTAATGTTCCCATTAACACAAACACAGACAGCACGAACTCTGGAGGCAGAATTCACAGCAGAAGGAAATTTGGTTTTTGAATTAGTTGGTGTAAGATTAAAGCCAGTGATCTGTAACTGGGCAGCATTTTCCAGCCTCTGTTTTCACCTGTGTTCAGTTAAAAGGCTCTTGGTTTTCTCAGACTTCTGGCAAGTTTTTGAAAATAATCTTGAATCTTAAAATTAAAGAATGGATAAGGATTAGAGCTGTGTATTTTTATTAATTAGCCGGCATATTTCTGCCGTGTTTAACTAGATGATGGCATTCCCTCTCCTCACTTCAGGGGGAGCGGAGCAGGGGCACCTCTGCAGCCATTCCCCTTCGCCTTTGCTTGAAACCTCTTCTGAATAAACCACTTTATTTATTTTTTACAAGCAATGGAGATTTTGTCACATCTCCCATTAAAATAAAATGGTTTTAGTTTTGGAGGAATGGCCCTGAGTACTTACATTGCTTTGAAAAGTCTCATTCACTGTGTGTAATACACGTATAATTCATTATCATTGTGTACTAAAAAAGTAAACAAAAAGTGGCTGACAGTAATGCTATTTTGAGTGAGATGCAAAACAAGTATAATTCATGCAATATAACAATACCTTGTGTATGAGAATGATATTCCTAAATTGAGCAAAATTAATTTAAACCCTGCTAAATTGTAGCTAAAGTTTTTTTGCTAGACACAAGTTAATTTTCCTATTCATGTTTACATTTAATTTTCCTTGCCTTGCCTCTGTTCTCCTTACCATGCACAGTTCTTGGAAGCTTGCTTGTCACTGTCATCTAGAGTAAGCGCTGTAAAATAAGAGAGATATAAATAATAATGCATTGATAATTATGATGGGATAAAGTACTATTTGTTGACATAATCTTCCAAGCTGTTTAAGGAAAAAGGTGACGTGCCACAAAGGGTTACTATATTCATGTATTGTTGCTGGTGGCTAGGCATCTAAAAATACAGCAGAAAGGACATTTACTTTGCCTTAAAGTGTTTAGGATGTACGAAGAAAAGGCTGTGCATGATTGCCACACTTCAACCTGGAGATGGAAACCTGGGAAAATGCTGAATTTTGCCCAGCTGTCTACCAGGGCTTGCTGCCCCCCATCCCTTGGTGCCTGGCTGCAGGAGATGGGGCACGGGAAGCACCGCAGGCTACTTCCCAGGTGGGCATCGCTGCGGCTGGAGTGTGAGACAAAGATCTCCCCTTGCAGCTGAAGCAGCCCCAGGGAAACCTCTTTCTGATGCCCCCCAAATGCTGGTGTTGCCACAGGTGCATACAATTTCCCTTTCCCTCTCCCTGCAGTGCTGTGTGAGAGGATCTGCTTGTGTAAGGAGCCTCCTTCAGACAGCTCAGCTTGGGATAGCCAGGCCTTGTTACTCAAAGTATTGATTGATTATTTAAGCAAATTATTGGTGAGCTCGCGAAGCAGTGCATTCCTGGTCGCTGATTGCTTTTGCATTATTACCACATACTTATTATGCTGTGGATGGCAGGCAGCTAGATGCAGGCATCCTCTAGGTTTAATTAGTTGCCATCCCATCATGAGGAGCTACCAGTGGTTTTGCTCTGAAGCCAGGCTCAGCATGGTCCCAGGTTATGCTAAATACTGTAGCTTTATTTGAAGACCTGGTATAAATAGCTGTAAGATATCTGAGAAAATAAACCTGTAATTTTCACTTTTCCTTTGTGATTTCATTTGATTTTAGGGTATTTTTTTAAAAAGCACCTACTGACTGCCTTTAACTGCCCAGTAGAGAGCCACAGCTGTAGTTGAAAATACCTGTGACAATGTGAAGGACCTGACCCAAGGCCAGCAACAGCAGTGTGTGTAACATCGCAGAGCTGGTTTACTCTTACAAGACTGCATACACATAGAAGTGTAATCTTTAATCTCTTTAATGTATATAGGAGTGAATATAAGTAAAACCACAGCCACTGTGTGTTACAAGACATCACACACTAATTTTCACCTGCGCTCTCTTGTGTTTTGTTCGCTTTACAGAATTATCATTTAATGGTTCATTTATTTATAATCTTTGCCAGAACTGGAAGGGCAGGGTGCAGGCAGACCCACTGCTTGGTAGAAGTACTGGGCAGACTGTGATACTGAAATCAAAAGTAAGTGGGTATTTCATCTAAGTAACAGGAGTGAGCTTGGGCCTTTTGTTTTTCATTATTTATAAAGTAACTGAACAAAGGTAAAAAGTTTATTACCACAAAGTTGCTTCTTAATGAAGGAAAACTTCTTCCTATGCATCAAAAGCATTTAATTACTTACTAAGTAATTAATTTCAGCAATAATTACTTACCCAGCAGACCATGAGTAAGTAAATAATACGGTGAAAGTTAGAATAAAGGAGGCTTTCTCTCCTCTGAAATGGCTGCTGGCATGTAGGGGAGGGAGAGACCTGAAACCGGAGGAAATTACAGCTTCAGACTACTTTTCCTTTCTGTCATCTAGAGAGGATTAGAATTTCCAGATGTATATAACCCCTTTAAGCTGTGGCCACTGCTCACTACATAAAAACAGGGTCAAGGGAAATATCCCATAAAGAAACTCCAACACACTATTAATCCCTCAACATGAACTGAGGACTAAGAGCATTCAAAGAACCATTTCTAGCGAAGATCCTTACTGAGTATATGAATTATATGTGAATGAAATGAAACAAAGTAATCATAGTAAGTTAATGCAAAGACTGCATGAAAGAAAGTATAGTATCATTTCAGAAACCTAACAGAATGAGAAAAGCCTTAATAATGAAATTGTTAGAAGATGTTATGAAATGCTAATAGGTGGCCGGGTCAGGAGACCTAAATCTTGCCCAAGCTTCAGATATTAAAATGTGAGGTAGCAAGGGCTTCATTATTTCTGCAGGTAGGAGCTCAGCCTGAACCCACATTCAGTGCTAGAAGAGCCCTAAATTGTCATCCTGTTCGCAGGTAGACTCAACCTTTAGCCTACTTTTTATAATCCGTGGTCACACAAAAACCAGTTTAATGGTGTTCTGTGGTCAGTTGAAACTGTGCAGGTGAGAAGTTAATTCCTTTCACTGCCTTGCACCTACACTCATTTCCCTTAATTCTCCTTCCCTTGGCATCTCTTTTTGGCCTAACTTTGGCCTAGCTAAAAGCAGCTTTTTATAAAAAGACTTCCAAAAATCCTTTGGCGTTCCCACATCCCCGCTAATGGCCTACATATATGTTTTCTGTGGGTTGTTTAGGTTAGGAGCAGTCTTCTCATTCTGTATGTGTACACTACTTACTTTTTAGTGCCTAGATGCTACTAGAAAGGTCTACATTTCCCTGTCTCTGTGAGGAAAAAAAGAGAGCTGGGCTAAGAAATCCTCCTGCCTGAGGATCCTAGGCACGCCTTTTCCATACATCTATATTTGCATCGATACGGCAGCTGCTCTGTGCCCTGGAGCTCGACACCCTAAGATATCGTCTGTGTAGCCAGTTTTGTGGATGGATGGGTGTTAACATCTGATGGGTACCAACAACTGCTGGGGGGTTTCAGCAGTTGGTCTGGCTTTTAGTCAAGAGGATTGACTCTGCATGCTGTGCCCCAGCAGCAGCCACCCCCAAGCACCAGAGCAGCCTCCTGGTGTCTGGCCCAGGCAATTAGCAACTTAGACCTGTCTGAAAGTTACCACTCCTCATCACCAATCTTTTGGTGGCTTGTAATCTTCCAAGTATCCTCATCTTTGAATCAACATCTCACCCTTTGATGGTATTGCTTTTACAGGTAGGAGACTTTTGCCCTGTCCATTGCTGCCGTTGTTCTGCTAGATGGCATTCTGGTACCATTACGCCTGTACCTTCTTTTGATTATCCGCTATCAGGCCAGGTGGTGGCGGAGATACCTCCTGTACTGGGTTAGGCCTGAGCTGCTTGGATGTCCTCACTGTCCGAGAGGATGCTGCTGCTGCTGTAGCCATCCTGGGTTGCATTTGGATCCTGTAGCTGCCTCAAGACTTGTGTCCCATTGCAGCTCAGCCTCTGTTGCCTTTTGCCAGTGCTGTGTGAGGCTGCTGGGCTGAGGAGAGTGCTTTTTCAGTTGCCATCCCCAGGATCCATGCGTTGCTCCTTGTATTCTATAAGTTGGGCAGTTGTACCTGACCAGTGGATGAATGCTGGCCCATAGTAGCATGTGTCCATCCCTAGTTTTAAGTATCCATCAAACATAAAGTGTCAGCAGTTAGATTTGCAGTGAATTGCTCAAGCCACTTTAAATAAAATGCCATTTTCTGCTAACTGCTCTCCTGTTCTTCCTCAAAAGAGGATAACCACTGCCACCATTTACTTTTTGCTGTCTGGCTAATCTTAACATATGGACTCTCTTCATTGCCAGCAGCATCCTACCCTTTCTGGTGTCTGGCTGGAGCTTGCTGTCAGAGATACCATATACATAATCTATTGCCTTTTCCAAGGGATCATTCAATTATTTTAGTGTAAACTCTGTTTGGGATAGCTGCTGCTGTTTACCGAGCAGTACCTTTCCCTTCCATTGTTGCCCCAGATTTTGCTACACACATTGTCTGAAAAGGATCAAATCTCATCTTGAAACATTTTTTTTTTCCTTTTGTGCTGTCACATATGCACGTATGTATTGCTACATCTGCTAATCCTGCTGGAAACATGGTTCAAAACCTTGTGGTGTGGTGGTCAGTAGGAACCCCTCCAGCTGTCATCTAGAAATATTCACGGCCAGTTTGCACCCATTTGTTTTTGTTTCAGCATCACCCCCAACTATCAGGGGAAAAATTTTATTTGCACTGAATCTTTGCTCAGTCTTTGCTTTCCAAATTTAAATAAGAATAGATTTTCCTGCCCTCTGTTGTAAAATATGTTCCTCATTTTCATTGTCATGTTAATAGCACTTGACTGAGTTTGATTTCATCTTTCATGAAGGCGGAGGATCAGATTTTTGCAGAGAACTCTTCAGGACCATGTACAGTGTCTTGTGCTGTGGCTTGAACACAGCCCTGCCTCCATGGAAGTGCCGGCTTTGTTGTAACCTAAAACATCACCTTTTCCCTACAACTCCCTCAGGCAGTTGGGTCAGACACGCTGGGAATAATGCACTCCAGTCTGGTTTTTTTCTGCAGTTATCTCTAGCTGGTAAGTAGTCTCCAAGGGTGGGATTCAGCTCCCCTAAATTAGATGCCTCAACTCTACAGGGCTGTTTAGTGCTGTACTGGGAGAAAGCAGGGCTACCAGAGAGCATGTCATCCCAAGTGAGTGGGTGAGTGAGACTAGCAAGATCGTGGATCCTCAAGGAGTATGTCTCTCTCTCCGTGTATACATATATCTGTCTCTATTAACCAGAGACATGTTTTTTCTGGCTGACTCTATGCAAGGTGGCTTCCAGCTTCTGTGTGAAACGTAACAGTTTGTATCCATTTTTACCACTCTTCCATTGTCCCAGAACTCAGGGTTATCAGTTTGTGGGGTATTCAATCTGTTCCAAAAAGCCCTGGTGGTGCTGCCACTGTTCCTGCCTCCTGGGTTGCAGGCTCAATTTGCAGGTCTGGTTGTTATCATTAGATAATTCTCCAGCATCTTTGACTGAAACTTGTCCTTGTGTTTTACTGAAATGCCAGACAGGACCTCCAAGGCTCCCTCCTGGGCCAGTGTGCATTTTTATTTTTTTAGAGGGGGAGTAAAATAACAGGAAAGCCAGCATACCAAATCACTTCCAGCTGCCCTGGTGCTCTAGAAGACGTGCTTTTTGGTACATCACATTCTGCTCTGTTCAGAGCTGCCTCTCCCTGTAGCACATGGCATCCATTGGCGTGGATGGAGAGGGCTTCATGTTTCTGTAACAAAACCAGGCTCTTCCCTCTGGGGTAGTAGCACACCACAGTTAAACCAAGGGCACACAAATTGAGTTGTGAATTCCTCCTCCAAGTTTCCTTCCTGCAGTTCTGCCTGCACCCGTATTCAGGTTTTATGCAGCTTGCTAATCTGGGCACCTTACCATTTTTATTATGCCCTCTTCTCAAAGTGCCTCAGTTTGCAGACTGGATCATTAAGGTGTAAAGTCAAGTGGTGCTCTACTTTGTCATTGCACTTCCCTTACTGAGTGCACAGGACTTATAATGAAAGCGTGCTTTCTTCTGACAACAAAATTAAATCCACTTGAGCTACCATAATTGGCTGAATTTCAGGTTGTCATTCAAGAGGGCATTTAGTAGATACAAAACTTAATGGACACATCTTTCCATTTGCAGTTGGTGAGCCAGCTTACTTGTTTAAAAGTTACAGGCATGCCTAAATCCATTGACTGATTGTGACTTGATCGAGAGGTGGGAGAGAGTGGAAGACAACCAGAGGCCTGTGGGTCCATTTTTTGGGTGACTATCCAGATTACTAATTTTTCATGCCCTGTGTTGCAATAGATCTTACATTGGCATGGTCTCCTTTGGTTGGGTGGTCATGGGGATCCTTTCAGTCTTGCATTGTGTGGTCTCACAACTGAGACCGTACCTTGAACCACTCAAACACCTGCTTGAGGAGGGGTATATAAAATAAGAACTTGTCTATGATGTAGCTGGAGGCTGCACTTGTGGCAGTCTTTGCAGCCCTAACTTGGTCCTTCTTAGGTAGGGGGTGGTGTGTAGAGAAGAGGATCATTCCTGCTCAGGTGGAAAAGGGCCATGCTTCCTAGAGGGCGGGAGTTCAACATGGACACTCTTCTGTTTGAAGACTCAGCTACTCAACTACTAGAAACTGTTTGCATTGGAAGGAGAGCTCTCAGGGTTTGTCTCCATTTGCATTTGAGTCAGCAGGGGCAGAATTCCAGCTTCAGCGGGAAAAAGGGGACTTGCAAGTGACATCATAGGAGAGGATGGTGAAAGTCAAACCACCCCTTCATTCTTTAGAGGAAACATTTTAGTGTACTTGCTCCTTTCTTTCCCTGTGTGCTTTTTTGTCTTAGCACCTTAAAAGGAGAAAGAAGCTATTTTTAGCAGAGTGTTTCTAGTTACATTTACTGTTGTCTCCTTAACCTGAAAGCTTAATTAGGGTTTAGGATGAAAAGTGTGTTACTGAACTTGGTTGTTCAAAGTTGTAATCCTTTAAGTATGTTTGGTGTTTTCTGAACCCTGTAATACTGTACAAAATAAAAGGTAGATGTTACTAATACTTCTTAATATAAAATAAAACAAATTTTCTTTTATAACAAAAATCCTTATGTCACACTTTCAATACCAAGGTGCTTATTTTTCTCTTAAAGAGTGAAAGGTAAGGGGAAATCATTTTTTTTTTACTTGAAGGAGAGTCTTAACACAGCTTTCTCATTGAACTTAACTATTGTGGATGACACACACAGCAAGAGTCTACCCTGGCAAGTACCAAAAATACAATTTATGTGCAGGAATCACAACCACCAGAAACATTTTAAAAATTAATATTTCTGTTATTTGGCTGAGAAATTAGACAGCAGCTGGAAGCATCTGTTTTAAGGGTTGGATATTAGCGGGTAGACAGAGCTACATGACTGTTTAGAAGATTGGAAAAATAAGTGGCAAAATTTTTATTTTTCCATTAAAACGTGTTTTAAATTACAGATGCTTTATCTTAAAACTTAGCCTGGAAGTACAATTTTAGCATCTCAAGTACTCTCAAGAGTGCCATTAGCAAAAAGCAAGGCGTCTTGCTGCAGAGGTGGCTCCAAGGCAGAACCTCTCTTGGTATGTGCCAACCTCTGAGGCTGCCACTGCGCATGGAGCCAACAGCAGAAGTCAAGATTTCCATTTTAAGTCCAGTAGGTGGCATCAAAAGAGTTCTCTAAAATTCAGTGCTTGGGTGTTCGTGCACTACCCTTTAGGCCATAAAATGAACACAATGTTTAGATACAGAAAATTCCAGGTAATCTGTCTCCTCCTCGCAAAAAGCATAAGTTTGAACGTGAGCTGACCCAAATGACATGCCTGTGGTGCTTCTGTGCCTAGCACAGAACTTCGTATGTTACTAAATGCATTATAGTTGCCTTCAGTGAACCAGAATGACTTGTAACTATATTTTTATTGTAATCATGACAGAAGTAATATTGCCAATTTTAGGGTTTTTCAGTGTTACAGGAATCTGCATGAATACTGTAGCAGGCATCAAGATTTCAAAACATATTTTGTATCCTCAAAGAGGAGATGCTTGTTGTTGTTTTTTAATTAAAACAATGTATCTGTCATAGCACACTAACAGAACATAGTTATGTCTAGAAAATAGACATTTTTGAGTGTAGCTACAGTCAAATCCACATGCTTCTCAGAACTGATTGCCAAGGCCGAAGGAGGTCTTTGCGCTGGTGGGAGTATGGGAATGCTGTCACACTACTTCCCTCTGTCTGCCTGCCTGTTATCTTAAAAAAATGGCTTGGACACTTCAAGGTAAACCAGAGGGCAGTGGGATTTCATCTCAGGGGTGAGGAGGAGAGGGGAGGCACTGGGAGCTCCCCTCCCCTTTCTCCTTGGCCATTGTGCAGCCAAGTTCAATGGCTAGTCCCAGCAGTGCCGTAGGGCAGGACACAGAGCTGTCTGCCACAGGGCCCTTTCTTGCATTGCTACTACATGTCCAGAGCCAGCAGTAGCTACTCAGAGCAGCTGCTGCCATCAGGCTGGCATTACAGGTCTTGGTTGAGGGCAAGAGTCGATGCTAGGAATGCAGTGAGCTCAGTTAATCCATGCCAGTGCAGAACAAATGAGTCTCTAGAAGGAATTAAAGCAATATAGCTGTTGGTCTTGAAAGTCGCACCCAGACTTAAAGTTACTGCCCACAGGCAGCCCAAGCTTGTGAACTCCTTGTAGTTTTTCAGGCAGTAGCTTTGAGACAGTTGCTGTGGTTCCTATTCTTTGACAGGAGATCAAATGGGTTGTAAAATAGGAGAGGGGAGTTGTTGGTGTGGTGTGAGAATGAAGAGCACACAAAAACTGCCTAGTAGCTGAGGATCGAATATGGAAACTTGGAGGAAAGTCCCAGTTCAGGCTGAGACAGCTAGCTCAGCAGAACAGGCAAGGGCAGATCCATGATGTTGGTCCCAGCTGGACGGTTCATTGTCTCCCACTAGGCAGTGGTTCTGCTCCACTTGCTGGATAAACCTGCCTCTTACGCCAGCATAAATATGGGAAAGGAGGTAACTTAGCTCCCTTGTGTCAAAGAAAGAAATGGAACTGGAGTTCAGCTTTTTTGGGGAAAAAAAAAAAAGTTATGCTCCTTGTTCTCTTTTTTATTGTAGCTTCAAAGGGATTATATAATTATATGAAAACAAATAAAAAGCCTTCTCTGCTCCTTTTGAAATGATTCTTCTGTGCCTAACCTTCAAAAGAAAACAAAAAGTCCAGGAAAAACAAATTCTACTCATCGTGATTTTGAAGGCACAGGACATTTGAGGTCAGCAGAAGAACCTTCAAAAACCTGGTTCCTGAGATGTTTGGACAGAAACAGTACGAAACAAATTCTTACAACAGCTCCAGGGGCAAAGCAACTCCAGCTCAGGGAGGACCCTAACTACTGGCTTAAGAATGGCATATGGTGTGTGGCCCCCGGGTAAAGTCACTGTCATTATCCTTTTGCTATGGATGAGGGTGTGGAGGCAAGTGACCTCTTCAAGGCCACTCAGAAAAGCAGAGCTACTGAATCAAGGTGGCAGCAGCAGCTCCAGAAACTGAATATAGTTCTTGTGAGACCTTCTTTAATACCTTGTGCAGAAGGTCTCCCTGCCTTGTGAAATTATCCTAAGGCATGGTGGTGCTCCTGCCTGTGAGCTTAAGCAGCAGTGGAAAGAAGGGTGTGGAGGTCTTTTCCCTTTCCCAGTCTCTTTGAGTAAGACCCAGAACAACAACAACAACAATAAAAAAAGACTAAAGAGAGTGTGGAACAGTGGAAAATGAATGAAAATAGAGTGTAGGCTAATAATCCCATTAAGTATTGGCACATGATTATGGAGAGCTGTCATAGGTTGATACTGTCACAATATACGATCGCTGCCCAGGGCTCTGAAGGCTCTGAATGGAAGTGTCTCTGCACGGCCAGACATTCTTCTCCTCTGCAGCTATGGCTGTCTTAATTGTTTGATTAATGAATTCATTAAATCCTAGTATTACTAGAAAAAGCACATTGACCTCCTGACCAATCACAATTAAAACGTAAATGCCACTTACTCAAGACACTGGCTAGCCATCTATTTAAGCAGCAGATAAGCGTCAAAAACAACTTTGTGTTTTGGGGATTTGCCCCACTTCACCCACAAGATCTGGATGTTTAGAGAATGTCACACCGATCGCAGGTGGAGGCCAACTTGCAGCATTGCCTACAATTACACCAGCATTTGCCTGGTTATTAAGATTATAACCAGTCTGGAAACACAATCCTCCGTTGAATCAACAGCAAAAGACTTCGGCTGACTTCACTGGAGTTAAGATTTCGCCCTGAATCTTGTGAGGAAGACTAATTAAATTCTGTGCATGTATCAAGCACAGCTGAAAGTTACACATCTCCGAGCAGTCCTGTGGAGGAAAATGCAGCGCGTTTTGCTCCCAGGCTGCAATGCCCTTAGCTGCGTTATCTTCCTGGGGGTTTTAATATGGGACAGGCCGGTCTTTTTTGGTTCCCCGACTGCTGCGTCATGTCCCTGCAAAGTAAGATGTTGACACACAGTCTCACCTCTGTAAAAAAAACACCCTTGCTTTGTTGGAAAGTACATTATCGCATGATGACGGCATACTTCAGCTATTGTGTTGCTCGATACACAGCTATAAAGCTATTTCAGTGTCCCAGCTTGTGATTTTTGAGTGGCTGGTGTCATCACAGCAGACTCTTTGTTTGGAAACTTGAACAAGCACCTTTGGCATGTGTCACTGATGCTGTTATGTCCAGTAGGAATTGTAGCTCCCCAAACTAGATGAGCTGAGTTTGGAGAACAGAATAGTCTCCTCTAATCCAATATGCAAGCTGAGGTATCTGAAGGCAGTTCAGTTAGCTGTGTTCACCCTGTTTTCTGCAGAAGGCCAAAATATCAGCGTTCTGGGCTTTCAGCAAAGGTTGTAGGAAACTATAGCATCTTTGAGCTGCCAGTTCAAGCCATGTCAAGGTCTGAATCAGATTTGGTGCTCAAGGTTTTGCAGTCACTTCAGGCTGCCGGTGACTGTTACAGTAGGGAAGTGTTTAATCACTGCTTGTGCTACTGCGTGGGCTACTGTCATTTGCCTCCAGCTCTGCAGAACTGAAGGAACCCTGGAGATATCCACCACCAGCCCTGCTGTGGCAAGTCTATAGAGATTTGTCCTCCCTTCACCTCTCACCCAGAGCTCAAGCCCTTGGGGACTAAATGGTTTTCAGCTTCCTAAAGCTTGATGTGGTTCATCAGCTTCCCAGTTGTCCTTACCTGAATGGCTGTGGCCATCCTTACTGTAGGACCTCAGCGGCCAAGGCTTTTGACTGAGTAACTCCCAAAGATCTGCCTGTTGTTCTTGGTCCAGGCACACCAACCCTAGGGGACGTGGCCCCGTCTTAGATGTTGGGATGTACCACACAGCCTGGATAGCATGGGCTTTTAGACTAGAACTATATTGATGAAGTGCAGCAGTAGTTTCACAAGGAAACTGCTCAGGAGATTTCCTCCTTGGCCTGTGAGAAGGGTCATGGCCACATCGTAAATGGGGAAACATGCTAGTCTCTGTGAATTTAGTTTCTGCTGTAAAAGCCCAGTGCTTACCATAACCACTGGAGACAGCAAAGCTGGGCAAACACTGCAGCACTTCACTAGAGACCATGGCACCAGCATTGCACAGAACACAGTTAAGATGGCAGTACACTATTAAATGTCCCTTGTAGGCAGCATGGGACGGGAGACAGCACAGTACGTGAAGGTCAGGTGCCTTTTGGACTTCATTGGCATGTTTAACATTATTAGAACTAGCCCACAGAAGTAGTCAAAAAGTACCAAATAAACAATCATCTCAGTTGTTACAGTTGGCAGAGCATTGCTGTCATCAGTGATGCTTAATCCTGTTTTATTCAATTCCTTGGTGTTCAATTTTTTTTTTAATGTTTTTTGAAAGGTTGCTAGCAGGCTGAGAGGCATGAAGGTAAAAGGCTGAGATATTCACTGTTTGCTATTTTATCCATTGCAAAACAGAAAAACAGTAGTGCTGTAGTGAATTTTCCTCCCAAGCAGATATGGACGTTAAAATGTTTGCACTTAGAAACAAGACAGGACAGGAGGTTGCTTCTGTAAATCTCCAGGGCTGCCAGTCCCTCACCTTCCTGGTTGCCTATATGTCATTCCAGTTGGGGACAAACTGGGACCGAGTGTCTGCTTCGTGCCTGTGTTTGTCATGGTCACGGGTCTCTCCTGACCCAGGTCTCTGGCTCTACCTATGGATATTTCCTCAGAAGAGCAGGCTGGGGCTCCGTGTCCAGCTCCCTGAACTGTACTGTCACCAGGGTGATGGGGGACAAAATGAAGCAACAGCTGTGTTTCCTTAGCTCCCACAGCAGAAGTTAGAGGGAATCAAAGTTTTAGCATTTAATGGCCAGCAGAAGATAGTAATTGATCAGGAAAAATTCACTCTGCTGTCACTCTTGATCACATAGCTCTTCTTGACCACAGAGCTTACCTGGAATATTCTCCAAATGGTACCTGAATCCTGCTGAGGTAATTTATTTTTTCCTGTCAAAGCCTGAATAAAAATATCAAATCAGATACAGGAATGTATGTTCTGGACACGTGTTCTTCCTTTCCCAGACCATAGCAATCAGTTACTATAAGATTATTTCGTCACAGACTTTTTTTAATGGTTGAAATTCCTCTATAATAAGCTGTTTAAGACACCAAAGCCCAGGGTGGTACCAGGTTGGGCTGCTGTCCCCAAGGTGTTTCCCTGACACCCATCTCAGGCAGGCAGTGGGCTGTGGGCAGCACAGCTGGTGCGAGGGCAGTGGGCTGGGGGGCGGTGGCAGCAGCACCCCCACTGCCAGAGAGCAAACGGCAGCTGGAAAGGAGCTGGCAGGAGCCAACTCATCACTAGATGTACCTGCCTGCCTCTTCCAGACACGGCACATCTGAAACAACGTCTCCTGGCTGCTGCTTCTCCCCTCAGTGCAGCCTGGCAGAGGGTGGGGGTGCCCATTGCTGGCACCAAGGGGTCACAGTAATACCCTTCAGCCCCCTTTTTTTCCTTGGGGGATGGGTAACACTTGACATAAGAGGCAGGATGAGACAAAATGGTGGTGTCATGTATTTAGTTCTGTTTTAAGCACATGCTAGCAGCATTTCTAGTCTCATTTTTGTGAAACACACAGTAGTTTTTTATCTTCTTGTTGCTGTAAACTGTACAGCACTGGAAAGCAGTGCCCCGAGTAGGAGGAAAAATACAATAGTAGCTCTTGACCAGCTTTCATTTTTGCCGCCTACAAAACAAGACTTTTCTAACACAGCAGTCCAGCTGTTTTAGCATTTCTAAAATTTTTCTTCCCCTGGTAGTGTTTAAGGCAATAGGCTATTCTGGATTTCACTGCCAACAAAGCCAGTGGTTGTTGCAGTACCAGAAGCAGAAAGCAGCAGGGAGTTACCAGAGCAGAATCCTCCGGGTTGATAGGCAGGATAAGACGGTTTCTCAAACCACAGGAGCGTCCCTCCTCATGCGTCCCTCAAGCTCCGTGGCAGAAACCTGCCTGCTCCAGACCAGGTGCTCGTTTCCAGACATAGAGCTCTTTGTGAAGGTGAGCACTGTAAAGCGGTCCAACAGCAGTGTGTGTTTGTGGAGGACTTTTTACTGTATTTGAGATTCATTTGATAGTGTCAAGGAAGGTGAAAGAGCAAGCAGGACTGGTTTCATTAACATGTGTTGTTTGGTTATAAGGTCTGGAAACCTAAATGAACTAACCTATTAACTAAGTAAATTATACATCTGTTGGTTTGGGTTTTTTTTTACCTCTGTGCCCTTACGTTTAATCTAAGTTTTAAAACTGCTTAAGGAGAATCGTATGAAAGGCTTAAAAATTAGGCCTCTGGTCTCTTCCAACAGTGTTGTGTAAGCCAAACTTAGCAGCTATGCAAGACTTCACCTCCTTGTTATGAAGCCTCTTAACAAAATGCAATGCAAGGTATGTGGAGTAACACTTCTATGGCCATGCACACAGCGAGTTGCACGTCATGTGCTTTACACTGACACCTGATGATTTGTTTAGCCAAAAAGGAAAGACCTTTATTACAGGGGCACACAGAAAGAGAGGTTATGTGACTTGGATACGGCCGCAGTTCAGTCTTAAAAGTGGGAGCCTGGTGTCTGTAACAAGGAGGATTATCCAGGGGGCTGGGGCACTTCTGCTTCATTAGCCCTCAGATCAGCAAAGCTCTAAGACCCGTGGGTTCAGCTGGAGCAAGGCTACTGCCGAACTTCCCTCCTTCTCTGTGGCCCTCACCGTTGCTTAGTTTGAGAGTCTTATTTGATATATTCTGTTTATGCCCTTAAGTGCTTTAGATGTTACATCTCAACTTATGCTGGTAATCTTTCTTTGTTTCCTCTGATCGTAAACTGATTTAATGTGTTTTAATCTTGCAGTGACTTAGGTAGATTAATGTTCGCATTGATAAATGAGGTGGAGACTATTTCCTTTGGAAGGACTGCTGTGATTTCAGTTTTATTTTCTAACTTATGGCAATATTAATTATACATTTTAATGAAAAACTACATCTCCAAAATGACAGGATTCTTCATCATATCTGTGTGCATGTTTGGAGGAGGATAATAAAGAAATTTTGCAGGAAAATAAGTATTAGAAGAGATGACTAATATGCTATAGGTGCTCATAGCAGATCTGGGTTTTCTCCTTTCCTACTGCATCTGCTGTCAAATTTTGCTAGCATCACAGATGTATGTATACTTTTTTTTTTTTTTTTAATTGTAGGCTGGCAGTGATGGGGAAAGTATTGGAAATTGCCCGTTCTCTCAGCGTCTCTTTATGATTCTGTGGCTAAAAGGTGTCATATTTAATGTCACAACCGTGGATTTGAAAAGGTGAGATTGTAAACAGAATTCTCCTTTTCAGAACAACTTTTCCAAAATGGTGATTTTAGAGGGTGATTCTCTTCTGATAGATTTGAAATGTGCACCATGGCTTGGCATTACATTAACAATCTGATGCCTGATTTCTCTTTAGGGTTCACTAGTATAAAGTGGACTAACTCCTTTGAAGCAGTTGGGATTTTAACCTGTTTTTCAGTAGGTCTCTGTAACATATCACAGAAGATTTTACGGGTTTTTTTAAGCATTTCAGAGCACATTCAGATATGGGTTCGCGAATTTTCACACCACCAGTGTGAAGCAGCTGGCTAAGTTTTATTTTGTAACGAAGAGCAGCCTGCCATTTTAAAGGTGAAAGAGTTCATTGCGATTAAGTGTAGAAATTTCAAATGTGGTTCCTGTTCGGATTAACCCCATCTCTTTCCTCTTATCAGAAAGCCTGCTGACCTGCAGAACCTTGCCCCAGGAACAAACCCCCCCTTCATGACATTTGATGGTGAAGTGAAAACTGATGTCAATAAGATCGAGGAGTTCTTGGAAGAAAAGCTAGCACCGCCCCGGTACTGTATTTCTGGCTGCTTCTCTTGCTTTTAGCCCCTCACAGCCCTCAACAGGGGTCAGTGACCGAACCCCCTCGGCTTCGGCAGGTCATGCCCGCAGCGAGCTGCACGTGCTGTAATTGCATGTTGGGAGGCTCACGGGGGCTGGTACGGCCACCGCAGTGGAGCTTGCATGGGTAACTCTGGCTGGTGTGAAATGGTGCTGAAGCCCAGCACCATGCCAGGGGTGGCCCTGGGGTGGCTCTGAGATGCCGGTGGCACTCCTCCTGCTGATCTTGCCTTTGCCCCGAGATCACTGCTGTGCCACCGCAGTTGTTCCCAAGGCACGAAATCCGCGCCACTGCAGCAAGCATGTGCAGAAGAAGCCTGTGTGCCACTGCAGAAACCTGACCTCTTTTCCGCCACTTGTGTTTGTTCAAGGTTTCCCTCTTCACACTATACAAATAATTACACTTACTGGGAGCAGGTAGTTGGAAGAAAAGGGCAGATAAAGCCTCCCACATGGCAGACATAGCGGGGCTCATTTTGAGTGGCCAGGTGGGACATCTTGGTGCACACCAGGGTCTGAGTTTTGGACTTGTCCTTCCCCGCCCCAGCAGCAATTCCCACCTCACCCCAAACCCTGCTGTCCCACCATCAGCAGCATCATGTCCCCCACCCACACACCTTCTCTCCCCCAGGACAGCAGCCCCCTTGGCAGTGCTCCCTTCTCAAGCAGCTGAACCTGACTTAAACTGGGCAAGCAGCTCCCCCCCTCCACTTTTCCCTTCCTATTTGCCCCTGGCAGCAGCAGCTACTGGACTGGCTGCTCTGAGCTTGCTGATGCACGAGGGGTCCAGGTGAGGAGGCTGGGAGGAGCAGCGGCTAGTGTGAGTAGGGACTTTCCCTCCATTCCTTCTCACGGCAGAAGCCATGCTCCACACAGCCTCACCTCCAGTGGAGGAGGCCTGGGAGAGGCGCTGGGCTGTTTGGGCAGTGTTTGCAGCCTTACAGTCATCTCCCATCTCCCTCAGGAAAAGGTAATCATCCACATGGTTTAGGTATGGTTTAAAATTAATTACTAAGTCATTTGTAGTCCTATGTGGCTGCGTATTGTGACGCTGCACTGTAAATCATGTATGTTAGTGGAGACGAAAATAAAGGCTAGTCATGTAACTTCTTTTTGTTTCTCTTAACTCCTCAGGTATCCCAAACTTGCACCGAACCACCCTGAGTCAAACTCTGCAGGAAATGATGTGTTTGCAAAATTCTCTGCATTCATAAAGAACCCAAGAAAAGATGCTAATGAAAGTACGTGCTGCAGTCCTTTTTTCAGCCCTGGTAGCTATTGGGGGAAATTAGAGCTGTACAATTCTAGTACACTGTGCTGGAGATACCTCATTTACAGCTTAGGTTAAACAGTCATTTTCCAGAGCGTAAAGACTGTGGAAGTCTGGCCTATTCACTCTCTTATTTGAGGATTCCCAAAGTTAGTTTACACAGCTACTACTGTCAGCATGGGAGCACCAGGTGCAGCTCCTCCTTGTTTCTTCAGCTCTCAAGCCTGTAAGGCTATGCCTTCCACACAGCTCTGCCAAAAGCACAGCCCACTTGAACTGAGATCTGGCCTTTCTACACCATTTCCATAAATAATGAGGACTCTAGCCCCATGGCAAGTCTTTCTAGAGCAGGACCCTCACTACCACCATGCCTTAACTCACCTCTTTCCAGAGTTTCCCATACACCCCAAAGTGGCATCCCACTGGTTTGCTGTCATCACTCCCAGCCTTACTGTCCTACCTGTGGGCAAGCACTTGCTCCGTGGCTCCCAAGGCAGGAGTCGATGTGAAGATGGAGTGACTCTGCTGGGCCACTCTGCAAAAGCACGCTCCACAGAGGTGTCTGAGGAGCCCTTTTTGGTAACACAGCTCCAGTCTGTTTTTTCTCAGAACTCCCTTTAGCTACTTAAAGCTCTTATCCCAGCATTACATTATAAGCCTAGGATAAAGGAATTGCAGGAACTGGCATGGCAAGGTGTTTGCAAGCTGGGTTGGTGCCAGGAGACAAGATGCAGGAATTGCCTTTCTGCTTGGTGTCAGAGAGACCTTGGTAGAGACTTAAATGACCTTTTTATTGTCTTAACTTAGATTTGGAAAAATCTTTGCTTAAAGCCCTGAGGAAGCTGGACAACTATTTAAATAGCCCCTTGCCTGATGAAATCGATGCTTACAGCACTGAGGAGATCACTGTTTCCAGCCGGAAGTTCCTGGATGGAGATGAGCTCACCTTAGCGGATTGCAACCTCCTACCAAAGCTCCATATAATCAAGGTTTGCATTTGCTTTTTAGCTTCCCAAAGAGCAGGGTGGCACAGAGGCTTAAGTCCTTTTCTAAAAAGCAAAGGATGCTGTATCTGTTCTGAGGCCACACAGCAGCTGTGTAGGGACATTGAATGCTAATGAGCAAGGCCGTTTCATTACAGCACAGCTAGGCAGATCCTCATATTGGTGGCTCTGGGCCCAGAATATCTGATTTCATGTCTGGGCTGTGACTGCACTCTCTAGGCCTCTCGCAAGTATGAAACAGGTTCCTATACTAGTGCTGTTGAGAAGTGTTTTCATTTGCATTTCATTTACAAAGTGCTCATGACCATGGACCGGCAAGGTTAAATTATTTTTTCCATGCCAATTCAAGAATCCAGCAAAAGCTGAAATTAAGATCTGTCTTCCTCACCTTTCATCCAACTCTTGCTTTGCCGAATATCACCACTAGTACCAATAATACTGGCAGGGTAACCACCGCCCGCTGCCTTCCAGCCAAGGCTCCCAGCCCGGCAGGCCTGTGCAGCATCCACATACATCTGACAGTCCTGGTAACTGAGGTGTCCGGGTGTTGTCACAGCCTGTCCCTGGGCTACTCTGGAGCTAACCAGGCTCTGGAAGAGAAATGGCCATGCTGGAAATTTATTGGTTTTCAAACAAACAAGGTCACTTCAGAATGTTTCCTTTTTGACAACTATTTTGCCAGAGGAAGAGTGGATTGAATTGCTTTCTGAGAACTCCACAAGTGAAAACTCCCCAGAGATGTTCTAGCTGAACCTGTTCCAGAGAGCAGCAAGGGAATGAGCCCTTTCCCACGTCCATGTAAAGCTCAGGCACAGCGAAGCTCAAGAGGGAGCAAGGGTCAGCAGAACCAATACAGGGAGAATCACCTTATTTCAGGTGAACGTACAAAGGATGATAGAGGATGAACATCACACTGTCCTTACTGGCCAGCGGGGAGGGATTAGGTATTGCCCAATAGTTGTTTTCCCTAGCCATCTGAAATTTAGTATTTTAATTCAAGTTTTTCCTTTCTGTTTCAGTGAAAGTGTGGGCCAGTTTGTTACTGTAAGATTATTCTGTTAATTCTGGTTTATGCTAGCTCCTTTGCCGTTTTAAGCTGTGTCTCTTCCAGGTGTGGTCTACTGGTCCACATAGCTCTGCATAGCTCTAGCTGAAAATTTATAACAAATAAATCCTTTAAAGTGAGTTAGCTTGTTAGCTAGCTTTCTTCATCCCATATCTTCTCTTTTTTTTGCGTGTCTTTCCTTCTCCTTTCCCCTTGTGTGGCATATAACAACAGACTTACACATTGAAAATTAAAAATGTGCATAAAGAGTAGATTTGGGTTTTTTTGCAGATCATGTGTGTAATGGTATTTTTCTTTTTTCTTTTAATAAAAGGTTGTTGCAAAAAAATACAGAAATTTTGATTTTCCACCTGAAATGACAGGGATTTCAAGATACTTGAACAATGCATATGCAAGAGATGAATTTACAAATACTTGTCCTGCTGATCAAGAAATTGAATATGCCTATTTGGATGTTGCAAAGAGAATGAAGTAAACAGAAGATGCCTCCGTTCTTTATAGCTTCTGAGATTTAGATGGGCACCAGCCAAGATGGAAAAAGCAAAAGCCACCATACATTCTGCAGTGTAATTTTAAGTTCTGCTATTGGCCAATACTTCTTTTATAATGATTGTATAGCATTATTTGCTCGTTCTTAAATTATGTATGTATATGTTTGTGTGTCTGTACAGATGTCTGCACACATGAATGTCTGTTGTGCATTACAAGTTAAAGAAAGGCATCAGTCAATATTAAAGCATTTATTGAAGTTAGGGGAACAGTGTAGGTCACATGATTATAGCAATATTACAGACTAGTGACTTATGCTAAATTACTGAAATTTGAGAAGAAATAGCCCTGTTTCTAACACACATTTAACCTGTCGTTATTGCTGCCTCTGATCTCTGTTTCACAGTTGTTGCCAAACTTCACAGTTACCAGGAGGGTTTGTTTGCTTCTCTGCAAGCCTCGGAGGGCCACAAGCCAGCAGCTGGTGCCCATACAGTGCCCTGGTTAACCCAGGAGAGAGGCCAGCCTGTAGGTGGGACCACAGCTTATGTCCCGGAGGCCGTTTCCTCCATGCTAGAGACCTGCAGGACAGGTCAATGAAGAACAACTCCTTTTTACATTGCATGAGTCTGCTTTGATATAAAAAAATAAATTTTAAAAAATTCCTGCCTTCTCTCTCAGGGCTGCATAACCCATCAAACTTCCCTCTCGGCGCTCCCAAAGAGAGGAACACAGACTATCACTGGTGTATGGACTATCAGACAATAGAAACTTGACAAGGGAGGAGGGAGAGGCTTGGTTGTCACTGGAGACAGAAGAAATGGGTGAACATCTGCCCCCAGATACTGATGTAGATTCTCTTTCTCATGCTTCCATGACTCTCATTTGGTTTTGGAAAGCAAAGAGGAAAGAAACAGTCCCTCTATACTTCCTTTTCCTAATTAAGCTCCAGCATATTAGCTTTCCCAGGGCAGCTGTTAGGACTTCACTGCTGGGAGCTTTACAGCTGATCCAGACAGGTATCTTCCAGGAACAACACAGACCTACCTCCTGCCTTAGGCAGGGCATGGATTAGATGAAACCCTCCAGCCTTGCGTGAGTCTGTGTTCAAGGTGGTCAGTACTGGTGAGAAAGACCCCCTAGCCTGGCATCAGGGAGCGCACTATTAGAGCTGTGTGGACTACGAAAAGAGATGTCCACAGCCGCTTTCTGCTGAGCAGGCCCTCAGCAAGCACACAGGAGCAATGCTTCAGTCATAGGGTCACCTGGAAGTTTCATTCTGATGGATTTTGCCTGTGTGTACATAATAGATGTGAAAATGGCTAAAAATAGCCTTTACAGCACCTCCTGCCACGAAAAGACGCTATAATAAGACCAGTCATTCATCCTTGCCCATGTCAAACATGCACCTGCTTTCTAACAAAGCATTACTTAATAGTAATAGTCAAGTGTCAGATATATTGTGTTTGTGGTGTCTTCATCTCACACACTACACAGTTCTGATGCAAATGTGTTGTCATCACAATTATTTGTAAGCAGTGTTAAATGTAGTTTTACTTCGGCTTTAGAGAAAACGGACAAAATACCTTTCCCCTCTCACTCTCAACTGTGAACTCTCATATTGGGGTTGGTAACTGAACACTCATCACATATTACTAACTGTTTCAAATACATACATACATATATATTACATATTAAAAATTAAATCTGTATACTCTTTTCATATGCCTTACAAATTTAAATAGAAAATATACAAATTCATAAGTAATTTGAGCAGTGTTCTGTCTTTTATTTCCTTGAAAATTTCCTGGTAAGCTGCATTGTAACAGTGACCGAGATTTTAAGAAATACAAGGCAAAATTTAACCCAACTTTCACTTGTTTTGGAGGAATCATACATGTTTCAGACCTGCAGTGAGATCTTGGGAGCAATACATACTGGCTGTGCCTGTTATAATAAAATACCAAAGGGCCAGCATGTGATCCTTGACTGCCAAGTCACCTACAACTGTCCCACATCCATGCTGCTTTGGGGCTGGCCACATTTGTAACTGTTCTGTCTTGGCAAGATCCAACTGGGGTGATCCAAAACAGCCAGGGACTGCCCAGACTGCTCAGCAGCTCTTGCAGAAATCCAAATGCAGAAGATGGCTCCTGGCTCTCTCTTCTCACCATAAATACAGTTATGGCTGTTTATCATCAATAAACAACAAGAGAGCCTAGGCTATCCTCTGGCCTTGAGAGCACGTAGCAATGTGTGGTTCACATCCATATGGCTCGTTTCTATCTCCTAGAAACAGGGTGGCCACGCTGGTTGTGGGGGAAAGTACCTATCTCCAAATCATGTCTCGACATTGGTGAGAGCTAGTGGTCTTTGGCACAGCTCAGAGTATTTGTAACAAGTCTTGAAGTTGGTGAAGATTAATGAAAATACGTGTGAAAGCACTAGAAGAAATACAAAAAACAGGGTTAAAAAATTCATAGGTTGATCGCTACAGGACATTGTACAAGTAAATTCATTCAAAGGACCTGATAGCAAGGAGGCAAAGAACAAACTGAAGCCTCAAGCTCAAGTAAAGAGATGAGGAGGAACAAGAGGGGTGCTGTAAAACATCCTGATAAAACAACAGAAGAATAGGAAACAGGAATTTTGCCTTTGACTTAAAGATCCTGACAAACCCCTGAACATTACAAAAGGCACATCCAGAAAACAGTTTGTGTCACCAGTGAAGAAACCAAGAGCTGTTCCTGGACCTCACAGCTGGTGGCACTGGCCTGTCCCCTCACACAGTTTGTCTGGGTGGGTGTCTGGGTGCAGATGACCCATGGGACACCGCAAGTGAGTAAAATATGTGCTGTTTAGAATAAGTATCACCCTTTTATTCCATAAGGTCCCACACTGGGTTCCTTTCCCTGGGCCCACGGTAACAACTACCCTGTGGCCTGGCCCTGCCTGCTTTCCAAATCCAAACTAGCACCCATGTCTCTGTCCAGGGCTGGCTGCAGCTCAGGAGCTGGACTTCCTGGGCTCAGCAGCAGCTCATCACCATTCATTCTTACTGAGCAAAAAGGGCAAAAGCCATACCAGGCTCTGTGTTACGTACATGTTTATGGTTTGTAGACACCATGAAACTTCTTTTTGCTTCTAGATCATTCAACCATCCCCCTGCACCCTGTCCTCTTTTTCTCAGGCTTCATCAGAATCACATGCCTGTACTTCCAGTACTGTCAGGTGAAGGGAAAAAAAGCCTCAGGAACTCACCAGAGGTGTGTTTTTCCCTTAAAATCTGACATTGCTTGGAAGGATATTTGATTAAATGCTTGTGGCCACTGATAGTTTTTGAAACCTAATGATCTGTGGTTTCCTTATTCCTCTTAACTCATGCAAAAGAAGTTCATTGCTCCAGCCGTCCACAATGGATTGTTGGGCACACATGATGCTACCTAAACCAGCACATTATGGTTGGTGTTTGTGTATATCTGGCAACACAGGGACGAGATGTTGGTAGAGAAGTCATAGAAACGACCCAGCATATCAGAAAATTGCAGTAACTTCTTTTGTCCTGGGGCAGGGTGAGCTAAAGTGTCTGCACGATCCCACAGGAAATGAATCCCTATCTTCTAAGCATGTGGAGTGTCTGAGCCTCACCCTTCCTAAAACACATTTTAAGAAAATACCTCTGTCCGCATTTGAGTTATTGAGACCATGGAAAGATTTTCTTTAAACAGTGTTCTGGAGAACAAATTAGATGCGATAAAGGGAGAGAGAAAGCAAGCTGTGGTGTTAACAGTACCACCAGCTGTCTGAGTGGCCTTGACATGCAGGAAGATGTTGTATTTAGACACAGGTTTGTAGTGTTTGATCCCATGCCAGGGCAGAGATCATGTTCCACTATTTAAAGACATGTTTGTGGAGATAGAGCTACTGATTTCCAAATGCTTATTAGCACAAGAAGTCTCTGTGGTTTTGCTTGTACAAAAAATGGTTTTATTATCATTTCAAATAAAATCTGTTATATGTCCCTTTTAAGCATCTATTATATGCAAGGCAAATATGGTAAGACAGTTATTTTTTTAATTGCTTTTCAACTGCTTGTGTAGAAAAGTCTTCAAGGTTTGAAAGTTTCTTTCTCAGCTTCAGTATCCTACTCTTCAGTATGACCCATCAACTTGAAGGTCAAACACTATGTGCGCTCAACACAGTATTTCCAAAAGCAAGCTGAAATAAAATCAAATGCAGGGTAACTAACTGTAATGTATTCAATGCATTATATATATTTAAAACAGCTTCCAAACACAGAAAAAATAGACCTCATGATAGCAAACTAGTATTCCTCATCTGTATCAACATGCTATTTTTTTGAGTATAAGCAAATATCTAAATTTCACAAGCCCCTTATAACTGGTTGAAGTTTAGTTTAAAAGCAGATTTTTTCTAGGTTATTAGGAAGGCTATTTCTAAGCTGTCAAGAACCAGTAATCAACTGCTAAGCTGAGGCGTGACCCTGGAAGTTCAAGTCAACAGAAGCTGTCCACAGCCTTGACTAGGTTAGCAAACGTCCCTCCCAACTAGCCACTCCAAGTGCTGGTATCACCCAATAGCTGCCAGCCACCCAGATGGCCCCCATGGACCGTTAAAAGCTACTTTAAGGTTCATAGTGGTTTTGTGGACACTCACCATGACTTTACTGACAACGCAAGGGAGCTGCTACCCTCCAGACTGAGTTTCCTGCTGAAAGATCCTGAACACCTGACAGGGATGGGAGAGCAGAGGTTTGTCACACAGCACACTGCTACGTTCTCCTGTCAGCAGCCTTATCTGGCATCATACCCCTGAACTACTCTTAGTGGTCTCATGCGACAAAGACTCAAATGCAGGCCCTGCTCATGAGCAATGGAATAAATCAAGCTGGTTGCTAAGGCATGGCTCAGACCGGCACTCAGTTTTCCTTCACTAGCAAATGGCAAAGAAGTAAAGGAGCAAGGTTTTTCCAGGTCCTGGTCTAAACTGGACTCCTGCTGATTAAGATGTTTTTATTGATGAGCAGAATGCAAACAGAAAAATCTCTTCTAGAAATTAACTAAGGGAAACAAGTCTTATTTCAAAACTTGAAAATTGTTCAACTTTTTGATTAAATCAAACCAATGAACTGAAAGAAAAATAAATGTTCCTTCTCAAAAACTGAAGGCAGTTGTTTTTCTTGGGTTTCTTCCTTCTATCGTTCCCTTCCCTTTTATTTTTTTATTTTTTTTTCAGTGATGGAAGAAGAAAAATGAGAGGTAGAAGTGCTGGAGAAGAAAAGACCACCACTGAATACCAAACTTTGGTTTTCAACTCAAGATTGAAAAGTAAAACAACATGTAAACTAAACCCGTATCTTCTTTTGTTGGAAAACTTTTGAAAAGTTGCTTTCATCCAACTTCTTGTTCTTCATTTTGAAAACATTAGGATCAGCATCAAGCTACTAAAAGTTTCACTCCTCTTAAGTGGAATTTGAGGGTTACAGTGACGACAAGGGGCCTCTAGAGGTGAAAACTCTGCTGCTCCTTTGCCTATAGGAGTATTCACAGATCAGATCTTCCAGCTCACTCCATTGTAGGATACTGAAATAGTTGTCAGTTGCTCCAGGTAATAAATCCATACTCTTGCTAGAGGCTACAGAGAGTTGGACCTTACACAGGTTGCAAAGAGGATGCTGCATGTCAAATCCACTGATCCACCGTACAGGCTCCGTGTGCTTTACACATGACTGTACTGTAGCAGGTAGAGTGTTACAAGCCCCTCTCTGCCAAAGGATGCCTGAGCTAACAGGCTGCAAGGTCATATGTCCCTACAGTAAGGGCATTCATTAAAATACTTTGTAATGTGGATGGAAAGTCCTACCATTCTTGTATCAGTAGGTACTCCTACTATCAGTATCCTACTGATAGTCCTCCTGAAGCTTGCTCCTCTGCTGGTATCAGCAAAATCTCCTCTGATAGAGCTGACATCACTGTGGATGTAATTTGAGCTACACTGAAGGCCTCTCCCCACCTCCTTCCTCCCTCTCCCATATCATTCTAGATAAAGCTTGTGCCTTGGGAAATGTAGCAAAGGCAAAGCCAGATAACTGCACCAATGAACTGATAAAACAGCCTGCTGAACCACAGCTGCTGCAGAGGTGAGAGCAGCCATAGCAGCTACTCATGTTCCTGCATCCTCATGAAGACAATTAATCACCTTGGCTCCACAGGCTTGCGTGACAGCACTCTAACCTGGTTCAGCTGTCCGAAGTGCCTATAAGTTAGCCTGATTTTCTTCACCAAGATGACACTGTCCAGGTTAGAGTACCCTGTTTCTCAGGGTATCCACAATTGCCTGCTTGTATCATGTAGACAAACCCCTAATACCACAGCAAGGTGGTTCTCACCAAGTTGAGTTGTTTCTAGATAAATGTGGGAAGGCACTGGAATGCTTTAGTCTCCATCCTCATTTTCCTTATTCAAAGAGTGGCTTTCTTGCCCCTGGTGTAAGCAACATAGAATCTTTACCTGGGGCCTGCAGATGAGCTGCTCACTCAGGTCTTATGCCAGCTGCGGCTGAGTGCACATCTTGAGATAGAAGCTCTCCCAGGGCCCACAGAATAGTAGATCAGAGGGGACACAAATTCAGTTGTCCCTACAGTGTGATAAGCATGTGAGGTGAATGGCTCATGTTGTGCTTGAACCCCACTGTGAGAGGCAGAATCAGGAGATCCCACCCAAGGGCAGCTTCGGGCAGGACTGAGGGGTACTCAGTGTGCAAAAAGAGGGACCAAGATGTAACAAGCTCCAAAACATTACTCTGCCCACTTTGAAATAGACAATAGTTTTTAGTTTGTTGCTTGGCTTTTTAAATCTTCCAGTACATCAAACGTGAGTTATACAATGCTGAAGTGAAATACAGTTACCACTATTAATTGCAGCTGCAAAAATCATGAATGAGACCTTTGGAAGAATTAACTGACTTTAAAAGTGTGACAGATCAAAGAGGTAAGTGTTCCTTCCTCTGTTTTGCCTGGTTTTCTGTTCTAGCAGATGGCTAGTAATTAGTTACAAATCATAAAAAAAGAAAAATGTGACTTGTGATTCTCACTCTCACTCAGGGCTATGAACTGCTAGTTAGGTACTAAATTACTGATTTATATATCTACTACTGGGAATATAAATCCAAAGTGCAGGAACTAGAAGGGACAAGAACAAAAGAGAAGTAGAAAAGGAGAAGGTGAAAGAACAAAAAATTTAAAAAGAGGTAAACCTTCTGAGAAATAAGCAAGTTTTGTACTGCATATAGCAATGTTTTACACACAAACGCACACTCAAAAAGTGTTCAGGTATGATACTTTAACTTTGTAAGAAATTACATGACCAAAATAGGAGTGGGAGAAGTTGTAAATGGAACACCCTTCTCCCCTGAATTGTAATGCAATTACATTATAAAATCTAACAGGTGATTAGTCAAAATAATATAACTGGATTAAAAACATCTCATTTGTAAAGTTGACATTTTAAAAGGTCTGAAAGCCAGTTAAAAATGAGATGTCTTTAAAAAAATAATCTTAAAAGATTTCATGCCAAAAGATGTCAAAACACTTAATCTCTAGCCAGCTTCCTATCTCACTTCTGTTGCTGCTGTTTGAATGCCTCAGAAGTACACTTACAGCCACAACACCCTTGTCACAAAAAGAAAGGTGTTATTCTCATTTCATATCCACAGAACTGAAAGAGGCACAAGGAAAATACTTCTAGTCCAGAGACATGAGGCAAACTGTGTTGAAGTGAGGTCCCTCACACACCAACTCCAACCACCAGAGAGCTTTCCTGAGAGAGACTTTTTTATAAGTACCTGGGGATCTGTGCATCTGTTCTCTTTGGCAATGTGAGGTCAGATCTGATTCAACTTGATAACGGCTAAAATGTCTACTCTCTGGTTACTGTTCAGTGGTTTTCATGGCCCAGACAGATCCCTCTTTACGGTGGGCCTCACCAACACCTGGCACGATTGGCATGAATCAAGTGTTTGGATGGCCCTAGGGACTGATTGATGTCTCAATCATTTGGATATATGGATTGATGTCTCAAACCTGTGGGTATATGTTAGGGGAAAGTGCTTCAGTAAGAAAGCTATGGTTTACAGTAGACATTCTTTTAGTCAGGCACTCCTAGCACCTTCTACAACACTAGCTATGGTACCAAAGTGACCCAGTGCCTAGCTAGACAAGGTACAGCATCACTTCTTAAGTCCCACCTTTCTTAATATTCCGGGAGGTTAGCATTGAAGGCTTCCAGAAGTTCTTCCTATGTAAAGGGTTTATTTCCATGAGGTCCTTGCTCAGTTCAGATGGAGGATCAGATGGACTTCCATTTATATCTTCCTGTCCAAAACAGTACAAAAGTAGGACGATGTCAGTGAAGCAGCCCCTAGAAATTGAGAACACCGGCAATCCAAGAAACACAAAACATAGCATTGTTTTACTGAATAATGATGACAGTTATATGGGTATTAGACAACAACTAGAGTAACAAATGTGAGAAAACACAGAGCTGCCTGTTCTCACCATTTCAGCTTTCTTTCCATAGTGTTGGCGTAAGCTGAAATGCAAAAAGGGAACACAGTTAGAAGCTGTTCTGGAAGACGATGATTCTGTTTTCTGCACACTTCAGCATGATCTGTCACTTAACAAGATGCATCCATGAGGAAAATTATCAGAGCTGGCTCTTCCCATAGCTCAGCTTTCCATAAACATAGCATTGCCATGTGTCCCTCAAAGGTCAGCTTCACCTCTCGCATCACTTCTGTCCCTGGTTAGAGTATGAACATCTGAGTTGTTGAGACTTTCTAATGTGGATAGGAAGACGCTTTGACTTCTTGACAGTACAATGAACATTTTACTACTGGTACGACAGTTAAGACTGACAGAGATCTTGGTAGGTGGATGCTTTCTAGAGATTCAAACACCGTTGTGGCTCAGATAACAGACATGTGACTGTGGAAACTCTCTTCTTGAACAAGTACTCAAACCACTAGCTACTGCTATGCACAAGCAATAAAAGCCTTGTGGTTTTTAACAGCAACACCAGATCTGTAAGTGCCTAATTACAGATAAGGAGTTACAGCTTGAGACTGGGGCATTCATTTGCCTGAGACACCAGCACAGAAGGCTTATTTTCAGTCTGAGGCACTTGCTCTGTATTTTAATTATTGCTTATGTAGGTAGCTCCCTGCTCAGGTAAGTTTCCAAGCACGTAACTTTTTTGCAGGCATTAGGAAGGGTCACAGCCCTAACTCAGGAACAGTAGGCAACAGGGTAGCCAGGAAAAAGGCAGTGAAGTGCATACTTATATTTGAGGTGCTCAGTCAACACGTTTGTTTGCGGACAGTGGACCTGAGAAGAGCAGTATCAGGTGTGTGCTGGGCAAATGCATCCCTACCCCTCTCTGCCTAGAGAAGCGTGGCCACACCAACCTGGGTTAGCAAGTGGATGAACACTGCCTTGCCACCTTCAGCCAGAACCACCAAGATACACAGCAGACAACAAAAGACTGAAGAAAAACCAATCAGACATACAGAGGCAAATATTTAGAGCTTAAACTCCTTTTTAAGAGATGTCACAATTATCTAGACACAATGTTATGCACAAAGGCACAAAATGCTTCTGAATGACAGACAAAGGGTAAAAATAATGTCTGCTGGAATAAAAGTCTAGCAAAGCCAGCGTAAGCAGTCCCAGAACATACGTGCTTGTTGCTGGCTGGGTGAAGAGAGCTCAGACTTGGAAAGCTCGGTGGTCCTTGTTATATACCTGTGTGCCTAGCAGAGTTTTTTTGATGAGATTTCCAGACCCAACATATGCTTGGTATGTCTGAGATTTCAAATTTCAAAGATACCGAGAGAGAAGGATACTCAATCTCAGTGCCACACAGCACCTGCTGAGTTACTCTCCTGCAGTGGTTTCAGGTGGTGCTCCCTGTTTTGGCATGCTTCAGGCTTTACAGAAACTGCACAAACAAGATGCTTGGTTTCTATCCTGAAGTTAGTTTAATGAGAACATTTTACCCAAATCCTCAAAGAGTCCTTGAGGAGATGAAAGTTCCGGTTTAGGAAAGAGTTACAACTTTCCCTTTCCCTGAAGATAACTCAAAGGGGACCAAAGCTGGGAACAAGAAGCAAATAATGCAATAGTATATAACCAACTTTTCAAATTTGCTAGACTGTGGAGTGTACTCACTATTTACTTACCAGTACATCACATGGGTGTAAATGGTCTACTCAGTGAGTATGCAATTGTCCAATTTCACAAACAATATTACTTAAAATGCAGCTTTTGAAACAACATAGATGTACCTGACAGAAACCTGCCCACAGTGTACTGCAAAGCAAACTCTAAATTGGAGGGCAATGAACAGAAAGTAGAGCCTGGGGGGAGGTTAACTATATTATTCTGTGCTGAACCTGTTGCATTGCTACTTGTAAAACCTCACCCATTTCTCCCACTTACGCAAAAGCTGCCTTTCAAGATACACGTGGCTGTCCTGAGTCTCCGGGAAAGCAATTCTATGCTCTGATGGGATCTTTGAAATTGTCCTGGTACAGAAATACCTAGGTCAGATGACGTGGGTTACACAAGCATAAACCCAGATTGATTCAGACAGAGCTGCCCACTCACAAGATACACCTCTGATAGAAAATCCGACCACGCACTGTGGCAGCTCTGGCAGTGACAAGTGTCGCCACAGTCTAATTCAGCTGACTGCAGAGTGGAGAGGGTTTTTAGATGCCTACAGACAAGGTCTAAAATTCAGAAAAAATTCTATTGTGCTGAGATATCTACCAAATTTGACCTGGGAAAGCTGCAAATCTCTCTCTTCTTTGTTTGGGATTAGCTGCATGGTTTTGTTGCACAGAATTTATGTTGTTTATGGACTACTATAATTTAACGCTGGTTCTTATAGCAGAACGTTCATGCCATGATTTGGAGCAGCATTCAGTGCTCACGGGCTTATGTTCTTCATTTAAACATGTCCAGTTAATAACAAGTTTGTCAGCTACGCACATAAATCCTGTTCTTTGTTCCCATTTGCACACTTCCAGCTCTCATTAAGTTAAAACGGATTCCCTGTTATTTTGTGGAAGTTTTATGGGAGAACTATGGACAAATATTGAACCTATATTAAGTTTATGATTGAAGTGAGATGCTTGTTTAACCAGGCCGATGGTAGATCTGGCATACCAAAATATAGTGAGGAAACTTGTTTATAGCATGATGCTATGGTGTACACGAATCAGTTTATATAGCATTCACCCTCTGAAGCTGGAACATAACCTACAAGTGTTAGTAAAAGAAATTATTTAGCCTCTTCTAAGATTTAAAAGCAAAAGATCACTGGTCCAAATAGAAGTAAATGGAAATTCTGTGGCTTGTGGGTTTGTTTCTTATTCAAATCCCTCCACCTCCCTGAGTGTGTTTTTGCTTCCAGTTATACTGAAACATGACCACATGACCTCTGCCCTGAAGATATGATCATTATCTCTCCAATATTTGACTCATGCTGTGTCACAAGTGCTGAATGACATGGCAAGTAAATTACAAGTATTACAAGTAAAACATACAGAACGAACATTAACAAATCAGGTGCCCTTAAAATATTAAAAAAGCATCTGCAACGACATATTGCTTGCAGTAAGTTTTTTTACAGCTTGCTCTCCTCTCCATTTTTAAATTTTGTCATAGAGAAATATCTCCAGCACTCTGAAAACTTGCATGCTTATAAGACCTTTCAGCAGAGACGATTTTCTTGTTTCAACTTTCCTTCCCAAAAAATGTTCCCATAACACACAAACAAACATACAGGTACCCCTTCCTTAGAAAAACAGATTTAAAAACAAAAGTCAAGGAAACAAGGAAGATTCTTACCCCATTCAAAAAGGTACCTAGCACTTCTTGTTCGCCAGCTTTTACATACATTATAGAAAAAGACATACACAGAATCAGCTATATACAACACCTTGCCTCTGCAGAACCAGTAGCAGATTTGCAAATTTCCACACCAATTACTTTCTGGCAGTTAGCTTTCATTCCACTGATTTTAGGGTCTGCTATGGGAATGGCACTTTTCTGTGCTTCATAAAACAACAAAAATTTCAGGATCCTTTCTTGTTCATCTGCTACAGGGATCTCCAATGACATCTGATTCTGAGCTTGGTTGGGGAAAAAAAAAAAGCAGCATTATGTTCTTCTTTAGTGTTGTGTGTAAAACTGTACACACAGTTTGGCTGGATTAACACTAATTTTTCTTTTTACATCTGTTTAACTCAAAAAGGTAGCCTGGCACTTACTGAAAATGCAGATCTCTAGTACAGTTCAGCTCAATGGTAGAGTTTGCTGTAAAGTACACAGCTTTAATACACAAAATAAAAAGGGATTATGAATCAATAATTATAAATAAATGTAATTAGATAATTATATTATTAAAGTATAATAAATAATTACATTATTTAATTGAAAAGAAAAAATATTAAATAATAAAAAGGGTTTATTAAAAGGAATGCAACATCTTTGGCAAGTCAATTTCTTCAGTGGAGCTATGAGAGTTACTCCAGCTGAGAATATCTTGCCTTTTATCTTAGTAATTCCTACCATAATAAAAAATCTTCTCGTCATTCTTTTTACTTAGGTGTGTCAACTCATCCTTCCAACCAGCACACTTAGCAATTACAGCCGTAATAGGAGACTGGTATCCTACCGAGATGTACCACAGAACAGCACTGGGATCCTGCACTAAAGCAGACCTTACCTGTTGGAGTCCGTGGTTTTGCAGGCATGGCTGGAGAAGCAGCTGCTAGAAAGCCATTTGAAATAATTGCAGTGGTAAGAATATTAACCAACACATGGGTTGCCATTGTGGTCAAACAGGATCTTCTGGGTACCAAAGCCTCTGTCTGCAGAGCTTGTCAAACCCCCTTCACGCACAATTTCTCTGATTGAACAAAACATCCCAGCCCCTGCCTTATAAATCCTTGGCCTTTCTTCACTACCCAGAGAATAAATTCCACATCCAATTTCACTTTAGCGATCTGCATTTTGACATTTGGTGACGAGCCTTTTTGTTTTCCATGGGTTGCTTTGTGCCACTCTAATAATAAGATTCACCAATGTCTGAAGCCTTTTCTCTGCCCGAGCAAACACATCAGCTGAGTGCTATCGCTGCTTGAACAGGAGAATTTCAAATGTGTATGCAAACTTTGGGATTAAGCACAGACACTGCTAACAGCAGCACAGAGGCAATCTCCTGCATTCACATTGTCAAGGTGCAGAAAAGAAACAGGGCTACTACTTCAGGAGCCAAGATTTCAAACACGGCAGTGACGCCAGCTGTCAGCACAGCAAACAGTGAGGAACTGAATAAATAGCAAAGCCTCCAAACTTCATTATGTGTCTCCTGGGGACTAAATCCAAATGTGAGATAGGGGTGAAACCAGCCTGGGTGAATCTGAGATACAGGGCTAAATCACTTGACTGGTGGCAGACAAAGGTGGAGTGGGAGTGATACACCGCTGGTTCAAGAGCTTGCCTCAGCTTGCAGGGAGTGATAGCCAAGAACTTTCCTCCTGTGTGTCAGAGGAATCTGGCGCCGGAGGAAAGGCTACAAGGGGCATTCTTAGTAGCAGAATGGTGGCTGAACTTCACAGTATACCCTGGCCTGTACTTCAACATCCAGGCAGTGTAACATGGGGAAAAGGAGTCCCAGAACCACACTGGGGACACAGAAGCAGCTTGGAGCAAGCACTGCCATTTGACTGGGCAGAAGGCTGCCTTTCGGTCCTGGCACAGGGCTGCGCTGCCCACTACAATGCAGTTAATGTAGCTAACTCCATATGCCCACTTATTGGGTTCCCCCACTGACTGTTGGGGTTTCTCTGCTTCACAAACCACAGCTTTCCTGCAGGGAAAGCACTGCTGAGCCTGGAATCCAAGTGAGGTTCCTCAGGCGCAGTGAGAGGGCTGAGAGCATGCTGGGAACAAAGAGCAGCTCTCTTTTCCTGTACCTTCACTATAAAAATTGTTGGGTTTTTTTTCCAGCCCATGTACAATGTGTTGCAAGTCCACTGCTGGTGGAGAGGATTGATCTTACTGAATGAGAAAATACTAAGCCATCCTGAAAGGATGCATTTGACCAGTCCTCCCTGAGAAGGACACCTGGTAGCTTCACTCTGAAGAATGCCTACAGCCCAACACCTCCTCACCCAAAGTTCATTCATACTGAGTAAATAGTACCCTATCTGGCCCTGTTCCAGATGGTTCCCATGGCTTCTTTGTCAGCCTTTTGTTGATCACTTGTGCCAGGTCTCAGGTAAGCCGACATTTCAGCATGACACTGCCTCCTGTTTGCTGGCAGTTTCTTGAAACCAAATCATGGGCAAGCGGTCAGAGCTGAGTATGGACAGTTTTGCTGTGCTTTTGGCTGAGGAAACCACAAGAAAGAGACTAGTGAATTGTTTTGACAGGATCTCACATAGCCTAGATGTAAAAAAGAAGCTGAAGTTGCTGTTTGAAGCCTTGGGCAGGGAAAGACCGAATAAACTTCACTTACTTGTATAACCCTTCTGTCCGGACTTGACTGGCAACAAGGACTGAGTTCAAATCCTAGGGGTCACTTCTAAACCCACATGCCCATCCAGAAGTTTGGGAAAAGTAAAACTAAGCTTTCTGGTGCTCAGCAAGCCAATGTTCTTCATTTGCAAACATGACTCAGTTGACTTAATAAGCAATGTTTTCTTAATGGAAGAAAAAGGAAGGTAGATAAACAGCAGAGCAGGCAATATTTAACTCCTAGTGTATTACTATTTGACAGTCATCTTTTTTCTGGGAAGCTGGTTAGCTCGGCTCTCAGTTCCTTCCCTACCTCCTGCAGTAACATCCCACTTCCAGCTTGGGTTGGTCAAATCTTGCTGAGCAGCAAGGTCTGATTCTGGCTGTGGCCTCCCTTACTATTCCCTCTTGCCAGTCCTCACTCTCCAAGCTAGTGTTGGCAACAATTTCTATTTTTCCGGCTCTTCAGCAAGACTGCATACAACATCTCAGATTACCCCGGTCCCTCTGCATCCAGGAAACCCTTCACCCCATTCTTGCCTCTCACTTTGGAGAACACTCCTGAATGGATTCTGCCCTAGTTTACTCTCTAAAGAAAACTTGTAATCAAAGACTTTTTCTTTTGCCTCTCTGCCATTTTGGTTTTGGTTTGTTGTTTTTGTTTTGGGGTTGGTTTGGGTTTTTTTTTTTTTTGGAGGCTAGAAGTTTTGCATTCCAGTTCTGGAAGCTATTGGCCTGGTGATGGTGACCAACCTCACCCCAGGGTCACTGAATGTAGCTCCTTGGCTCAGACTTCTATTCCTAGTTACAATTACAAACATTCCTCTGCTTAATTATGCTCCTCTTTTTACCAGAAATGCCTCCCAAATGTAATAAAATAATATGTGCAAAGTAAACATGTCTCAGGCCTGCCCGTCGGTTCCTTTCATTTATCTCCCCTCTTCTCTACCAGAAGTCAGTAAAGTACTTTTTATTTTTTTTTATTTTCTTGGGGTGGCAAGACCACTGTTCTCTCTTTTAGGCCACTTGCTAAAGCAAGGCTGAGAATTGTCAAAAGGAAAAAAAAAATCTTCTGACAACATATTTGCAAACAAACAGGACTGCAAAACCAGGGGCTATTTTCACTGCTGGGCAGATAGCTCAGGTCAGCAGCATTTCCATGTAGAAACCTCAGCACTTCTGGAACCTCATGACGAAGAAGCTGCCCAGGCCTGCATCTTGTACGGCTCTGGCCAGTAGTAAGAGTTGCTCCTGGTTATTATGCAGTTGTCTGAACTCACAGCACTTAAAATTATGGTTCGTGCATATCTAATTCTCAGGACAGCAAGGAAAATAAATCCATTAACAATTCTGTGATACCTAGTTTACTCTATGTTGAAGACAGGCATATCTAAGTGAAAGAGAGAAGGAATTTCAGGATGCACTAGGTATATAAATCTTTGCCTGTTATTTTTTTTCCTACCATAAAAAATATATTCTCCTGTGAAAATATGTGGACTTGATAAAATGGACTTGTTTTATACTTTACCCTACAGCTTCTTTTTCAAGGCCTGGACCAAGTCAAAGGACACACAGCAACTTTCGTGCACCCACAACCAGTCAAACTATGCCTATGTTTGGAACTGGTTAGTGTTAGAAGTTAAGCACGGCAATGAAATTCATCATCCCAGTGTAATGGACCAAAGGAAATGCAGTCTACCTTGTGGTACTGGCTAGCAGGGTTCCGGCATGCTGCTTCAGAGGATTAGTTCTGTACCAGAGTTTCAGACAAGGGTCATAACGGGTTCAGTAAAAACCCCCAGAGGTTTCTTAATTTTTTTCTGTAGCCACCCTGCCAGGTCACCCAGGAACAGACATAGTAGCTCCTGCCTTTCCTTAGTGAAATGTTTATCAGAAACAACACTGATGGCTAGCTCTGGCATACTCCTTCAAACCAAATGGCAAAGCACGGCTTTTGGGAAATGGGGTGGGAAGATCTCAGAGTGCTTGTTTTACTTAGGTTGCTCTGAGTATTACAGGCTAAACTCGTGGGTCTTTCTAGTGTACTACGTAAACATTGGCACGTAATTTGGGATATGTGGGTATTACCTCCATTTCCCACTCCAACCTGCCAAACCATGTTGTATTAAGATCACAAGCTTCTTTCATTACGATGTTATGATTTTCACCACGTAGTTATATTAACTTCTTCAGGATTTCATCAATCTTATTTTAAATTGAATTTTAGCCCTTGGGAGAGGAAACGCTTGATGATTCCGGAGATGAGCAAGCTCCTGAGATGAAAGAACCTGGTCAACAGCAGTAGCAACTTCCCTCACTCAGTACCGTTACTCTGCCTTGGAAGGGCTGGCCCTGTTATGAACAGTTTAACTTCCACATCTGGTGAGCTGTTGACCTCTCTGAAGAAGCAATCAACAGCAGAGCCCATTAGCGCTAATTGTGGTGCATTTTCAGTGAAAAAACCCCCACATATGCATACCATGAAAGATAACTGGTCTTGGACACAAATGCTTCTTGTTGACATAAAATGTTGTTTGCTGGACTTTTTAAATTATTAGTTATGGGTTTTGTTATTCAAGGTATCTGTCAGGAAGCAACAAAAGCCAGATGATCCCCCGGGAATAGGGAGCCAGGAGAAAAGGGTGATCCCACTGCAGGCAGTGCCCTTAGTGGCAGACACTGTCCTGCAAGGTCTGAAGACAGGAGGCAGAGCCTGGGACTGGTAGCAGGGTCCATCAACAGCCTCCATCACAGTGAGGGAGAGAGCCAGGGCCAGGTTCAATGCAGGGCCAGCAGCAAGGCTAGAGATGAGCACGCCTACAAGCACAGCTGAGGCAGGACTGGGAGCCCAGGCCAGTATTGAAATGGGGCTCCTGGCCCATGGGCAATGGTGGGAGCAGGCCCAGGGGAGGCTGGGCAAGGACACTCAAGCCCGTTAGTGCCTGACAGTGTCAAAATCAGAATTCTTTATTTTGATCTGCAAAATACTCCCCTGTTCTTCTGGGAATGCTAATCAGAAATCAATATTGTCACTGAGTCGCTCCTGTTGATTAGCCTCTTTTCTTAGAGATACAACCCAACCTCAGTGTCTGAACTTGTAGAATGGGATAAAGGGGTATGTTCAGATCTAGGCCAAAGTTTTATCAAAAAGACTGCTTGCCGGATTGTTTGTAAAAACTGCCTGACATTTACAGGTCCTGGGTTTTGCCAAGAGGAATACTCCAGTGAACCTCTTTTCTATCTGCTGTGGTCACAGTGAAGTGGTAATTCATTTATTCTTCAAGTGAAACCAAACATATAGATGATACAGTATCAATAAAGCAGAGAAACACATCTGGTTTGTTATCCGGTTCCTTCTTATAAATTTTGGATCAGTTTGGATTCTACTGAAAAAAGCCATAAATCTCAGGGACAGGTCATCAGATGTGACTGGAAACATGCTGTCACAGGGCTGAAGCCATCTCATAGATCCAGGATGACAAAGTATCTGGCACTCCAAAAGTGTGGATGTGAAAGAATGGAAGGCAAGGAATAAGTACTAATATTCTGCATACTGTTGAAGGAGCAGGAATTGGCCTGCCTCAGGAGCTGAAGTCTTCCTATCAGCCAGCCAGGGCGCCTGATGCATTGCTGAGATTACAGCCATAACACAATACAGCAGACAATCCAGCCTATTAGCTTTGAACCTCATATTACAGTCAACTTTCAACATTTTCCAAGCTTCCAGGTCTCTGATGTGGCAATGGGAAGTTCTTCTGAGCTATATCCCATCTGGATGCATTTACGGCTCCTGACAGTTTTGATCAAGACTTCTTGAAATTCATTCCCCATAAGAATTTATGGATCTGTCTGGTTGTCTGATCGGTGCATTTGCAGCTAGCTCATCTGTCTGGAAAGGTCAGGATTTCTCTCTGAATGGACTGTAATTACAAGTCTCAAGCCCAGAGATACAATATTGTTTACCTTCCTGCCAGGTTTGGATTCAGTTAATCAGAAAAGCCTGTCATAGGAAAACTATGTTAAGAAATTTTATTTCCTTCAGATTTAGAGATCTGCAATTGTCAGAAGCTTTAAAATAATCCATCTCAGCTGTATGCCCAACGCTTTTCATCCTCAGATGTCACTGCCCCTACTCCTTGCAACGCTGCGTTTTGGGCTGCTCCAGGCCATCCTTCCCTTGAATCATACTGCTCAAGTCCCCCACGCGGTGGCAGAGTGGCCAACAAGACTTTTTCCCTGACAAAGAGGAGAGGAAAGGACCCGTGGCTGAAACTTGGAAAGAAAAGCCAGATGGATGTATTCCATTCATTTTTACAGGAGATATAAAACTACAGTCATCCTTGGGTTGGCCTTGAAAATCTCATCCAGCAGCAATGAACGCAGTAAGCGAAAATGTCTTGCAGGCAAGGGCAACAGCTTTTAAAAACTTGCCTTCTGTCAGGAGGAAAAGCATGGTGTTATCCTTCCTACAGCTCCTGCTAATGTATGTGCATTCCTCCCGGTAGCGCCTGGTTGCGGCCTCGTTGAGCTGAAGGGCTACGCAGGCTGTACCGCCAGCCGGAGCGCACAGCCAGGCCTCCCGCCCGCCGGCCGCGCTCCCTCAGGCCTGGCACCCAGTTACTGCCCCACACAATGACCTTTCCAGTTTAAACCCAGAACCATGTGAACCAAGAAAGTATCCACTAAACTCGCGAACGCCAAACAAACTCTCCCCTCTCCCTTTATTGATTTAACAGCGTTATCAAACAGCTTTCAGATTCCCAGCAAATACCACAGCCCTGTTGTGGGGGGCTCGGCTTTCAACTACTGTTAGACTGAATGTCTGATAATTACTCATCCTTGTTTAATTCCAGCCGCTTGTTGCTCTGAGAGGTTGTCACGCTGCAGCTCCCCAGGGAGGGTGATCACCCTTTGGAAGGGCAGCCTAAGAATAAATGGTAAAGCCTCCCAGCCCCACTGATCACAAAGCTCGTCCCGGCCGCGCAGAGGGTCGAGACGTTGGGGAGGTTAAAGGCTACCAGGTTTGGGGAAAATCTCGTCCAGGGACGCAGGGCCCTGCTAACACCCAGGGAGAGTACGGCTCGGGTTCGGTGAAGCTTTGCTTCCCCACGCAGCTGGCTGCCGGGCGCGGAAACGCCAGGCGCGGTGAGGACGGGCTGAGGCAGCAGCGCTGGGCGCCGGAGCCCCGGCTGCCGGGCACCTTAGCGGGCCACAGCAGACAGCGCCCCTGAGGCACTCCTCACCTACCGCCCGTCCTCTCGCCCTCCTCGGCAGGGGCCGGCGGCGACACGCGTTTCGCCCCGCAGCAGCCCCGCTCCCGCCTGGGGGGAGGCACTGCTGCCAGCCGCCTGCGCCCTTGCCAGGAGCCGCCCGGGACCTGCCCTCCGCTCGCTCAGCGCAGCGCTGGCCCACCCCGGCTACCCCGCCGCGCACCGCGCCGCCTGCGGCCCCGGCCCCTCAGCGGCCCCGAGGGACCCTCTGGCCGCCAGCTCCCCGGGGCAGCCGGTCGCCAGCAGCTCGGCCGGCCGCGCTCCCGGCGGCGCCAGCCCGGCCTCGGCTGGCGGCGATGGCCCTCTAGCGGCCGCTGCCCCGGCTGTGAGCGGAGGGCTCCCCCAGCCCCGGGCCGCGGCCGGGCGGGGGCCTCCGGGGACCGAGCGGGCGGCGGGGCAGCCGCCGGCGGCGGGGCCGGGCACGGCTCGGCTCGGGGTGGCGGGAAGCCTCCTCCCTGCAGCGTGGGGCGCTGCCTGCCCCGAAATGGCGGGGGCTCAGCGCGGGGCGGGGCGCAGAGGCCTTGCCGTGGCGGGACTGCTGGGCCGGGCTCTGAGCAGGCTCCTCGCCGGTCGGAGCCTCTCGGGAGCAAACCGAAGCAGCAGCAGCTGTGTTGTTCTGGTGGGGATTGCGTTCTGTGGGCCGCACCGTGGTAAAGGCACATGTTTAACTAACCGGAGGCAGTGCTAGCTGTCAGCGACCCGCTGCTTTCAAAGAAGCTTCCATTCCCCTGCCTGCTCTGACAGGCAGGCATTGCAGCCTCGTAGCTTGCAAAGCTTGGAAGCACCCATTACATTTCTCTGGCCCGAACATTTTTAGCACAAGCCATCCGTACAGTTTGTGTTTAACTTTTCAAGAGGCCAAATGGGTGTGGTAGCAGCCTAGATTTTTATGTTCCCAGGGCCCGTGTCCATGACAGTCACGGCCTCCGCCTCTTTTCCATGTTATGTCCCTCTACTCACCAACAGGGAAAAATAATTCCTTCTTCCATCCACCCCAGCTCAGCCATTCTCCAGGAAGACCTGAGTCAGATGTTTGGTACCTAAACCAAATACCTGAGGAAGGTGGGGAAGAAGGAGACAATTGCTGGAGGGAGACACACAGTTACTAAACCAGCCTAATGTAAACAAGATCTAAAGCAAGAGTTCAAAGTTATTAAAACTAGGGGAAAATGCCAAAGAAGGAAATTCTTCTCTGTTCAGTCACCCAGCTCCAGAGCCAATGAAACCTGCTTCACCATCCCTGAAAGATGATTTATGAGCATGTTTTTAAACTACAGACAACAATAACAACAACCTTCTCTCCATGAACCTTTTCATCAATGGAGCTCAAAGTGCTTCTCAAAGAAAATCAGTGTCACTACCCATTTGCAGATGAGGAAACCAAGGTACAGGAAGGAAGGGATTTTGCTACAGCCATCAGCAAGTGAAGAACCCAATGACAGGTCCTTGGTCAAGAACATTCTGTACAAAGATAATGTCCCTCAGCAAACCTAAGTCTACATTTACAAATGGCACACAGCATGGGGCACATCTTGTTGCAGCAGCAGGGCCTTACCCCCTCATCATGCTCTCAGGTGTCTGTACAGCCCATGGACTCGTCTGAAGGAGAGAGACACATCTGATGAGACTGCACAGGGGTGGATACGAACCAGAGGTGATGGAAGAGCACAGCTGAACAGGACAAATGGAGAGAGAGACATTCTGAGGGACAGGAAAAGGGTAACAACTGACACAGAGATAAAGCAAGTTGTGGGAGTTGCTTGTGTTAGTTGCCTTGTTAGTTTCTAATGGTGGGTTATTACCAGCAGCTGAGAGTGCTGCATCATAAAGCTTCACAGTGTCTGTGAGTGGTAGTACAAATGAGAAAAGAGACACTTGAGGAGTTTTAATTCTGACAGATGCTGAGCAATCACTGTGAGAAGATTAGGTTATTCTCTTCCCTGCAGCATCCATCTCCATTAGCCTCACAGGAGAAACTGCTCTCTAGGATGGTTTAGCTCTAACATATGTTTGTTTTATCAAGGATAGAAACAAAGCCTTCAGAACTTTTCCCCTTTTTTCAGCTATTTACAGTTTCCTCACTGAAAGGAGAAACCACTGTTTGGGGACTGTTCTTGCTCCCCTTTAATAGACAATGAAAAACCTCATTCTCTTTAACAGAACTTGGTTTTTGTGTTACAGCTTTTTTCTCTTTCGTAGTTGCAAAATCCAGGTGGGAGGGATAACAGACAGGAAATATAATTTTGCTTATTTAAAGATTTGGGATAAATTTGACCTCCCACTCACCCCTCTTCTCCCCCAGGAAAAAAGACCAAACACAACTCACTCTTCCCTCATGTGTAGCTGTGTTACAGAAACCACCAAGCTTCTTGTGGGAGGCAAATATCAATATGCCTGTAGATACTGCTGCAAACAGGGCACAAAAGTATCCTTCACAGAAATGACTGAAAGGCTTTCTTCCACCCATTCTTGTCTCAGTATACTGTTGTATTTAAAGCCCTGAGAAGTGGCAAAATTCACCACCCTCAAAGAGGGGCCTCAGCAATGAGTGACTCCTTTGTCATCTTTAATGCAACCACGCTGGCTGGAACCACCTGGAAACTTCTTGACTATACCATGTAACTGTATATATGCTTTGGCAAGGTGTGGATGAATGATGCATCTTAAGACTTTAAAATCCGATAAGCAGACATTGGAGAGTCAAAGAATAGTCACCTGCTGTGCAACAGGCAGCAATGGAGACATGGCAACGAAGATTGCCCCAAAGACCATTGCCTGAGAAATACATGGAGAACAGATAGGCTTTGTAAAGTGACTACATCCTTGCAGCTTTATCTTCCAAATCATACTTCATGATTTTCATAATTTTTCTTCCTTTCATTCCTTCCCCATCTCATGTCCTCTCTGTTTGCTGGCTATGGACTGATATGATCTTTGAGGAAAGAGTGCAAGCAAACATAAATAAGAAGGTGGCACCCCTGTAAGTGTGAGGAAGAACACTGGCAGGCATTTGTTCTGGAGACAGCAGCTGAAGTCAAATACCAATTCAGCTATAGGCTACTCATTGAAACAGGGTAGCCTGCCAGCCTTTAAAGTCTCTTATGCTCTGTTTATAAGTAAAGCTTTGCTGGATTCACTCCTCATTTATTAACTTTACCCTTGGGATAACTAAGAGAAGTGCAGCTCAAACATTTTGTGTCTTATGGAGAATTAAGGTGCATGTAAGACTTTAGAAAGCAGAAAATGTTAAGCTTGGCTACAGGTCACTGAGAAAGGGCACAAATATTTCCCAACAGGTGATATACTTACAGAACCAGGGAGGTTAGGAAGTATACAGGACATTGCAAAGTGATCTTCCTAATCAAGTCAAACTAAAGGGACCACATTTGGAAAGGCAGAACTACAAGCCAAAATATTTGCCCCTTTAACACCTTAGGTCTGCGAGGTCACCCAAGTGAGCCCATGGGATCACAGCCACAGTCCTGACAGCACTGAAAAGTAGCCAGAATGCCTGTGTAGGAAGAGCTTGCTTTGACTACTCATACCTAGGGCTGGCTGAAAGATTTCTGATAAACTGTGATGCAACATGCTGAGTCACCCCAACTATGTCACCATTGCAGCTGATCAGTAGCATTGCCTGCTTTCTACAGAGTGAGGAGCTTGGAAAGCCCATGATTCCCAGCTAAGCTGGCAGGCTCCAGCCTTTGGCAACCAAGATCATTTTGGTTTCAGCATTTTCAAAAGGATACTACTGAACATTATTTCAGTCATCTGTCACATGGACAGTTGTTTGCCATGTGCAGAAAGTTTTGGAAATGTGACTTTCCTTTCCAAAACAGAACAACTGTTCGTCCTCTCATCCAGCCCCAAAATAATAACACCCATGGGATGGACACACTGGCATTTGGCTGGTTGTGATCATACATCCCCCGAAGTTACATATGTTGGACTGACATCACCAGGCTCCTAGTTCTGCAGGAAGCTGGAGAAATATCAGAGATGCATGTGTTAGAGGAGGGAGCAGAATAGAAAAAGAAAGGGAGGGGGACAGTGACTTTCCCCCACCGCAAATTTAGCTACTGTTTTACACACCAATAGTGAAACAAGAAACATTGCCAATGTAAAATAACCCATATTGCCTTGTTTCAGAGCAACTCTTTATGACAGACTTAAGAGGGTGAAGTTTGCCACAGGGACTTCACATAGGAATTTTACTATTTCAGTGAAAATTAGCTGATTTTCAGCCAATTTCAAAAGACTTCTATGCCTGTGATGCCCACCTGATGCAAAGACATAATGCAGTTTGATCACTGGGCTCCTTTGAAGACCATATAAAAAAGCTGAGCAGTTGTTGCTCTTGGAGGACACTGGAATACCTGGGATGGGCTCTGTGGCATAGGATTCAGTGCCTCTCAGGCATGTACCTTCTGAGCTGCTAGGCTGGGAAACCTGCACCCTTGCACCTGTGGTATCCCTGCAGACAGCAGCCAGAGCTGCCATCTGGGTGGGCGGTCTTGGTCCTGAGGGATTCTGGTGTGAGGAAACAGGGGAAATGGGACTAAGCTGCCAGCAGGCATAAACCTGTGCAGGAAGCACTCAGGTGTCAGAGACCTCCTGAGGAACCGAACTGCAGGCTGCCCTGAATACAGACTCTCTTTGCTTACAGGACATGTCAGGTGTAGCAGCAGGTAATAGTAAGATTGCCATCTAAGCTTCCCCAGAAAAGCTGCAGATGTTCCTGTGTTTGGGGCATTTGAAAGTAAAACAGCCAGAGGCACTTTTTACATGCTACAGGAAGCAATTCTGCATCAGCAGGGAACAGGTTCTCTCTCTTTTGACAGCCTGCCTACTCTTAGGAACCAGCGTTTTATAAAGCCTACAAATCAGACCTAACCCCTCCCTGCTCTGAAAGCAGGCTATGTTTTAAATCTGTGTATTAGATTTTCTTTCTAAATTGTTTTATCCTCCTCCTGCAAACCCAAACAATTCCCAGACAGTGACTCGTGCTGACTAATCCAGTCTGGGAGACTTCTAGGTGTCCCTGTAACTTAAAACCAGAAAACAAGCTTCCTAATTCAGTAGCTAGACATTCCAATGAAGACCTGTAGCTTCTGAGCTTTTATTTTCCTTCTCCTCGGGGTTAAACATGCTTTTATCTACACTGTACTTCCCTCCCCCAGCAGGCAAAAGTTGGGATGAGCTGTAATTCGGACATTCCTTCCCTGAGATCATGCCTATGTTAAAAGTTCTGCTCCACGGGGCATCCCAGTGGCAAAGTTATTGTGAGTCCTCAGTGACGGTAAACAGTGAAGAAAGGTGCTGTGTTCCAGGGAGGAGAAGGACGTGTCTCAAGTGATAGTCGAGACATGTTCCCAAATCATCTTACAGACCTGTAAGAAGCCCAGTGTTGTAAAGAGATATGGGGCCATGGAAAAATTGTATTTTTGGCCCATTTGCAGTTCTGGACTGAGTCATATTTTAGTCATGTCTGGAAACCACAGTGCCATTACCAGGTCTTCCAGTATCAGAGCGGCTGCAGTGGTGATAGGCTTCTAAGCTATGAATGCTGTGAACAAGCTCTGTCTCAGAGCAGAGAATACAGAGTTTATTGTCTGTTCTGTGGCCACACATGCTGGGCCAGTAACCGGCATTTCCATGCCTGGTCAGAAAAAGGGATATCACTTCTGGGCACAGTACACCGCACCACTAATCCAAGCCTGTTGTCTCGTGAAACAAGCCACTGAAAAGAGGGAAAAAAGCCATGTACACCAAAGGTAAGACACCTGCGTTGTCTTTCCAGGACATCTGTGTTGAGTTATATGGTGCCTTGTGGGCTGATTTGATTTAATAAGCTGCTTTTGGTCTGGAGCCTGGCTTATGGCTGTTTCCTCATTGCACAAGTCAAACAAAGCAGTGTGGGAGAACACCCATGACAATGGCCTTCATAATTAAAGGTCATTAAAGCTGTCAGTCAAAGTGTGAGGTGCAAACAAGAAGTCAACAACCTTTTGCATGCACCCTTGCCAGCCTCTCCTCTCACAAACAGCAGCCTCCAGCCTTAGTCTTCATCACCTTCTTTGGCCTTTCCTCTTCCTCCCTCTCAAGCAGCCAGAGGGGGAGGGATTGAGCTGGCCTTTCTCAGCTGCCAAAACAGGCGTGATGGAGCCACTTTGAGCACCCAGGGATCCCAGATAGCTGCCGTGACTGCACACTGCCTGCTTCTGAGCTCTCGGTTCCTCCCTTTGCCAGGCTCCCCTGAGCAGGGAGGAAGGCAGAGGGGCAGGAGAAGGCAGCTGTCCGTGCTTCCTCTCTTCACTCCGCAGAGAACAGGTGCCACTGATCTGGAATGGCACAACCACTGTGAAAGCTGGTGGGCTTGGGGCTAGAAGGGACTTTTGCCCCTCACTTCAAGAGGGATGTAGAGGTGCTTGAGCATGTCCAGAGAAGGGCAACAGAGCTGGTGAGAGGTCTAGAGAAGTCTTACAAGGAGTGGCTGAGGGAACTGGGGTTGTTTAATCCGGAGAAGAGGAGATGCAGGAGGGATCTTACTGCTCTCTACAGCTACCTGAGAGGAGGTTGTAAGCACTGGGGGTAGGTTTTTTCTCCCAGATAACTAGAAACGGGACAAGAGGAAATGGCATCAAGTTATGCCAGGTGAGGTTTAGATTGGGTATTAGGAAAAAAATCTTCACTAAAAGGGTGGTCAAGCATTGGAACAGGCTGCCTAGGGAAGTGGTGGAATCACCATCCCTGTAGGCATTTAAAAAACACATAGATGTGGTGCTTAGCAACATGGTTTAGTGATGAATTTGGCAATCTTGGGTTAATGGTTGGACTTGATGATCTCAAAGGTCTTTTCCAACCTAAATGATTCTATGATTCTATGACTCAACTCAGTCCATCTGGCCTCCACAAATGTCTGAACTGCTGCTGTCAAGTAGGAAAGACATGGCCTTTCTCACAAGGGCAGGCAGCCTCAGCAGCAGTGGAATATGTGCATACAGTTAGAATGGCCATGGCAGTCTGATGCCTTACCCTCCTATACAAAATGAGAACTCTGCTGGTATGTCCTCTACGTAGTCTTCAAAATCTAGCAACAAATATTTCTGTTGAGATGCCCTTGAGTGTAATATTTTTTGTTTTGTTTTGACTACTGCTATTTGTAGCTTCTTTTCCTGTTGTGTTATAGTAAGAAACAAAATAACTATGTGCTCTACTTCATCAGCCACCTCTAAAGAAGTGCTCTTAGGTTTCATAGAGTAAGGAGAAGAATCTGTAGGGTAGTCTCTTGCAAAAATATAGTATCGTTAGAATAACATGTGTTTGTGCCAGAAAGAAATGTCAGATGGTCATACTGAGCGGTGTAACGGGTAACCATGTCAGAGGTGTGTGTTAGCAATTCTAAACACTGAAGAAGTACCTGGAATTTAGTAACTTTTTTCTCTCAGTGTCTTGGCCCTAATTTTAAAAAGATAATATGAATTACCATTTGAGAGATGGAGTGCTACCTGACAGGTTGTCAGAAAAAAAATATACCTTTAATCGTTTGCTTTTTTTCACTTCTCTGGGAGTACTAGATGCAAGTTCATCTTTGTATATGTACATTATTGTGCAAAGGGTATTACTGAAAGCTTCTTTAATATAATGCAATATGTTTTGTAAGGCCAATATTAGAAGTTTATATATGTATCTACATATGCATAGATACAGAGGCTTTCAGACTGAACTTTCAATATTGACTCTCAGTTTTTTTCTCATTTTGAAAGCTTTCTTCCCCCAATATTAATGTTTCATTAACACTGCTGCTTCATTATTTATTTAAAGAGAAAAACAACCGATGTATCTCATAAGTAATATGACCTCAAACTATCTGTTTTGGTGTTCCTGAATTAAGGTTCAACTCATCAATATCAAAAAGGATCCAATCCAAGAAACAAAGGATTAAGGAAGAAAAGTAAGAGCTGTAGATGACCTTGAAATACTTAAATTTCATCAAGAAACTAGACATATAATACAATTACTAGGCTTCTATACCTGCAAAGTCTCATTTCAGTCCTATAGGATTGAAGGCCTTTTGCCAGGTCACTCCACAGCAGGAAAATGCCCCATTGTTGTTGTTGTTGTTGTTTTGTTTTGTTTTTGTTAAAAAAGAAAGAAATCAGTTTAAAAAAAAAATATGTAAACATATTACTGATGTTGTGAGTGATATACAGTCAATACCTTTTTTCTGATGGTTCCTCTTTCTCTGAGAGTTGTTTTCTCCTTGATGAAAGAACGCACCAGGCCAATGTGCATACTTGTCAAACATTTTATTTATCATTCACACTAATTATGATATTGACTTTACAGAGGAAACTGTGGTACAAAGAAAGAAAGAAAGAAAGAAAGAAAGAAAAGAACGAAAGAAAGAAAGTCTTCATTAGAACTAACGCAGCAGTCCAGCTGCTCTGTGTGCTAGTTGTAATGAATCCTCCCATGGTGCTGGACACAGCCATTCCTATGTACAGCAAGAGTCTACTCTGACGTGGTATCTAGAGACTTCCTGTAGTGGGGGAAAAAAATCTACTCTATTCTCTTTTCCTACCGGGTTCCAAAATACAGCAGCTCCCTTCCCCCCCACCCTCCCATCCCCAAAGAAGAATCCCCTGCAATCAAAAACAAAAAAGCAAACTTCCAGAACCTGGTAGTTTCCCCTTCTGGAAATGTTCAGCATGACAGTGTCAAGGGAAAATGTGACTGTTGCAGGATGCTGCAGCATCTGTTTTGTAAACATAGCCAGTAAATGCTGAACAAACACACTTTGATGCTATTCTGATAGGAGTGCATCTCCGCTGTGTCCTCCCCTCAGACTTACCATACAGCCACCTCAGACTGAAAGTTTAGGTTTTGTTTTAAAGAAAGGTGTAACTGTCAAACCCAGAATACCACAAGTAACCCACAGATTTTTGCACATTCATTTCTCCCCTACCACAAAAAAGTGAAGAATGTTGAATAGAGACCATGCTATAACTGTTTACAAAAGTGAATAAAATGTTGTTAATCTTGAAGCCTAAAATAACTAATTTGGAAAGAAATAAGTCTCACTACAGTATTTAAGCAAACACAAAGGTAAGTTCATTAAAAACACAGAAAAATGAAAAAAATGCAGAGTAATTACAAGCACTAAATATTTTGCTATGAAGCTTTTGAAATCTATTTACATACATAAATACAAGTAACTCTGTTGATGCAACCCTCTTAGGACAAGGAGAAATATGCCAAGTGATTGGTACTGACCAAGCAAGGTTAACAAAAATAAAATACAAAAATGTTATGATGCAGGAAAACAAGCAAGTGTTTTGCTCAAATATAAAAATGATCCACTTCTCCTGAATCTTCAAATACATCAATGGAATAGGTCACCCAGAAAGCAGTGATGAATGTTTCAAGAGTGCAGGCAGTTCAGAACACTCTGGCAAAGACTGTGGGCCATTTAGAAGAAAGGGTTTTTCTCCTTTCCAGCAGATAAATTTGGCATAATTCTACAAATCAAATCCTTCATAGCAGGGATGCACTCTGCATTTGACTCCCCCTTGCACTAAAGCTCCTGTACATCAGTATAGGAGTGTAGCAGGAACTCTTGAGTGAGCATAAATGTTGTTTGAGAGCAAAGTAATGGGCCTTAGAGCAAATGAGTGCCGAGCCATGTATTTACTTTGAAGTTTTTTGGTACAGCTGCATCTGGACAATGAGTTGTATCATGTGAGAGGAACACACAAGTGGATAGTAAGGACTGCCATTAACTGTATTTCTGTAGGGGAAGGTATCTAAGGCACTCTGCTGACTGCAACTTGTGAACAGAAGCGCAATAGTTTTTTTTTTTATTCCATTCAGCTACCAGGATGATAAATCTATATAAATATATATATATTATATATATATTCAAAATATAAATATATACTGTAATTTGGAGACATGTGAATGAGGGAAATGTTTTATCCAAATGTCCTCCTCCTGTCTCTTAAGTGCTCTCAAGATGCAAGAGGATTGACATGAGAGCATTTTTACAGCCTTGAAGATCTTTGCTGTCCTTACTGGGACAGGGAATGGCTACAAAAATATAGATTTGAGTGGACTGTGGTTTCTTACAAGCACTTGTGTGAATACACTGAAACCCACAGAGATTAAACAGACTAATTGTGAGGGATAATGAACTTAGCTTTTCCTCTGAAGAGGGTGCTGCTTTGCACTGTGCACGACATACACAAAAAGGTTCGATTCAAATGTTTAATTGCTGGCAGTTATCCCAAGTAAGACACTGGGAAATCCCAGGTTTTGTTACATGTCAGTAAAGTCACAGGATAAGCGTGTGGTGACCAGTTTCTCATCCTGTTCACACCAGAGAGAGTAAAATTAAACTTCACCTTTAGGATAAGTGTAAAGAAAGTAGATGTGTAGACATAAGAAATGTTCACTGTGGGATCTAATCTCCAGGCTAAGAGATGCCAGCTCCCCATTCTTGTGAATACCTGACCTTTTAGTTTCAAAAGTGTGTAGTATACTATGGGATAAAAGGGGCAAAGGGCTTTAGCAGAAAGCAGGCTGCGGCAACAGGCCCGTGCGTGTACTAACCACATCAACCTCACTTCTGCCACTGGGCCGAAGTCACCCGGCCATGGCAGCCCTGCCCTCTGCGGTGAGGCATCTGGCCCCTCTGCGGTCCTCTCCTCTCCCTCAGTTCTAGCTTCATGCTCACAGTACTATGCACTTGGGTGGTCCAGTCACAAGGCAGATGTGAGAGCTGTAGTAAATGATGATTTTAATTGCACAGTACCAGAGAATGTGTAAGGTGGATTCTGCAACAGAGCTACTGTTCAGTGATGAAGGACTTTTTTTTAGGCTACTGAAGAGGTGAGATTCCAACTACGTAAATGTCACAGCAGGTAGGGTCTCTGTATTTCCATATTCAGCAAGGTCTCCATACTTCCAAAATGTATTTTTAACTGTTCTGATAGAATTTTGATGGTTTATGCCTTTTTTGTTCAGAGCAAACTCTAGAGAATTATGAAGAATATTATATTAAATGAAAAGCACAAGGCTATGCATGTATTTTAACAGAAACATTTTGCAATTTTGCTGAGATCTCTTGAAACACTCCCTTTTTTCTGCACAAAAATGACCTTATTGTCAATGTAAATTCTTCAATTTGTAACTTTTCAATACCAAAGTGCTACTGCATCTGACTTAAACAAAGAAGCAAAATCATATAAAAAAAAAAGAAAACTTGAAAAACAAATTGTTTTAAATAAGTCCAGCTGTTTTGCTGCCTGCAGCCAAGGATCTTTTTAATTTGAATCCTTTTAACTTTTTTTAAACATCAAACACTGATCTGAAGTCCTGCTTTCAAATACTCTCTGAGTTGACCTGCAATTGTTTTGCTCATTTAAGAGGTACATTAAATAATAATCAGCTAATTTGGAACGCACACATGTCAACATCAGCAGTTTGTAATTAATGAGTAGTACAACAACTGCATTCAGACCAAACCCTCAAATAAAATAGTGCCATAAACTTTACAGTGACATCTGATATGTTTGTGCTGTAACGATGGGCAACCATGACAACTCTGTATTAAACATGCTGTTAGTATAAGCCTTGTATATTTGCTACAGGACAGAATATTGTATGCACCAGTTTTAAATACCCTTCCGCTTCCCTCAGAAGATGGTGACAGAACTGTTAAGGCCCCTTCTTTGCTAGCCTGCTTTCCAGAGGAGCTTGAAAACCCTCTTCAGTTCTAGTTGTGATGCATGAGCTGATCTATTTTCCAGCAGACTGGGACATGGCTTTTGTACTGTGCAGAAATCTCGGCTCTGCTGAGCTGGGAGCAAATCTCACACAGATTCCATCAGAGCCAGGACTTCATCCTTGCCATGCTAACTGCCTGTTGGCTTTCACTTTTGAAAGACTAGGAGGCCTCCACTGGCACTGTGAGGAAGCCTAGGCAAGCTCGGGAGCAGAATGGGGCCATATGGGGATGTATTTAGTTAGAGAAACTTGAGTCTGCCTTATGGAATATGTACATCCTGATTACTGATCCTGGGGTTCACCACTGGTGATGTAGGAGAAGTGAGGAAGGAGTAGGGAGAGGTGACTCCACTGTGTGGAAGAGTACAGAAGTTCACAGGGATTTAGGTGCCTAAATCATTTCAGTGGGAGCTGGGCACCTAAAGCCTTTGAGCATCTGAGCTCACTTAGCTGATTAAAATGAGAGTGAGACAATTGTAAACAATATTTCTAGGTAATTAGGAAGTCACTTTACCCATCGTTATTCCAGCGTTTTTCAATGTGATAAATTTGACTTTGGCTGCTACCAAAAAAGGCAATTGCTGATCTTTTTTAATATAGGCATATTTAAATAATAATAGTATCAACAAATAAGAAAAGTCTAAATATCAAGCATAAATATCAATGAACTCATCAAAGTAGTACAGTAGTTGAAAATGACCCAAGGCTGTAGCCGTTGTATTATAAAAAAAAGTCCAAGAGAAAAAAGTTAAATTAACTCATTGAAAAGGGGGCTGATTCTTTCAGTTGACAAAGCAAGAAAGAAGCAAGCATGATTAAAACAAAAAAAAAGCAAAATCTTTTTTTTTTTTCGCAATTTATAAGGTGCCAAGAGAAATAAAACAAATTAGATGCAAAGCAGGATGAGCTGCATCCTAAAAAACAAAAAAACCCCAAACCCTAAACAACACAAAAACCCCCAGCAATAAAAAATTCCATATTCTTTGGAATATACAACATGGTTTTTTTAAAAAAAAAAAAGAATGAAAGAATGAAGTCCAACATATAAAACCTCTCATTCACAGCATTGCTAAAACAGAAGCGTTCACAGTTTCCCTCTGGGAATCTTCCTATACTTCCTTACAGTTAATATGTCCATAAGATGCAGTAAACTCACTAAGATTTTTTTAGGTTTTAAGTCTTAAAAATAGAATTGAACCAAAACTCTCTTTAGGGCTGTGGAGACCTTCAAGCCCAGGCACGTTAGAAAGCCACAGGCCTGGAAACAGACTAGGTACCTTTCTACCCACCCTCACTCCCTCCGGACCACCATCTCAGGTGTCCTCCTTTCTAGAAGCTCAGCCCCCTGTGAGGGATGCTTTGCTGGAGCAACATCGCTTTGCCAGGGGCTGGCTAATACACGCCACCACTCCTGGGAGCGCTGACTTCTGGAGGGTTTGCTTCTGAAAGTGATGTGTGAACATGGCAGGGCCCATAAGTAAGACAGGTGTTTATGGGATACCTATGGGCACCAGGAAATGAAAAGCACATTAGTCCTGATCCATAACTACTTAAAATTCATTCAGTATGGTCGCCACACTGCTTCCTCTAGCCTCGCTGTGGTCGCCATGTTAGTGGGGGAGTTGCTGTGGCTCCCTTCTGCCTCGACCACATCACTTTGGTTGGGGAGGTTGGGGTTGAGGAGCGTTGATCCTGTGGAGGCGTTGGTGCAGGGTGGGTGGATGCGTGGGGGGGACCGATCTCCCCCTGAGATCATGGAGAACTGATAGGAGCCAGCGGAGGTTCCGTAGTAGAGGTGGTAGGAGGGCGAGCTGGTCTGGAACGGGCTGCCCTGGGCCTGCGATGAGCCAGGGTAGGGAGGTGGGAGGTAAGTGTGGTATCTTGTGGCTGTGGACATGGCAGACATACCGATTCCTATCCCTGAACTGACGGGTGTCGGCGTGTAGGTGAAGGCTCCTGGGTAGTGCATCCGAGGGTCAGAGATGGAGGGGAGCGCGGAGAAGGAGCGGTCGATTCCCACCCGGGGGTCACTGAATGGTGTCAAGTCAGAAGCACCTGGGTGGTGGGGAAGGGAGACAGAGAACTGTTGAGCTGGCAGAACGGAGGCTCACCTGTTCAAGGCAATAACCAACTGTGATCTATGGTCAACTGACATGGCCAGAACAGCCCTATCCCTCACTTGCTCTCTAATGCAGTCATTGTAATGCTCATAGATCTGGTTGTTCTGGATTAATTTTAGAAAAGCAGCAATTAAAGAGGAGTGCCAAGCTCTCGCCCTGTTTTGTATGTGTATGTGTCCACTCTTAGAGACCTTACAGCACTAATTTACACTTCAGAGTGTCCTCATCCTCAGCAGGTGGATGGGGAAGAGGGACACGATCTCAAGCTCCTTGCCCAGCATCACTTGACTCACCAGGGGCACTGATGGTACCTAAATATAAGCTGTCCAGCTGCTGCATAGTCTCTCCATGCCCCCAGTTTCATTTTCTGACTCAAATGGGAAGCTCCATGGTGCAGAGACTGTCCTTCCGGTACACGAACGTGCTCTCAGCACTGAAAAGAGCAGTTCCCCATTGACTCCCAACACTACCAAACTCAAGATAAATCAGGTTCATTTAAGGTCTTCGTATCTGGGGCCTCATATAACGTCTACATAATTGTTACTAACTTCTGAAAATCTTGGCCCTAATGAGTATGTAAAAAAGGACAACAACAGTACTGCCTTTTTAAAGCAAAATGATGTATTTGGGGGTTGGCCTTTTTTCTGGTTTTTTTTTTGTGTGTGCTAGAAGCCTTTCTCATTCTGTTAAGTGAAATGTTTTATAAGACAGTCAAAATCTGCTTTGCTTTGTCTGACATCAGGGCAAGTATGTCTGGTCCCATCATCTCCTTCCCTGGTGTTAAATCCTTCCTGGATTAAACAAGCAGAGTAGATAATGGCCTCTTTAGGCAGGATCTTCATCATGACTCAGATTAATGGAAGGTGTCAGTCCCTAGAGTTGGCAGCTATGCATGATTAAAATAACAACAATAATAATTAAGAAAATATCTTTCCAGAAGACAACTTCTTTGTCAGACAAGGCGTGGAGTCTGCAGAAGAGGAGCCATGCGCTGAAGGAAATACTCATGAGAAGCAGCAGAAAGAAAACAAAGCTCTTGGCTCTGACCGGATTTAAAGCGAGAGCAGACACACTCCAGCACCAAGTTCTGAAAGCTCATCAATGACACAACCAGCACACTTTGATGAATTTCTGTAAATTTCTTAGAAAAGCTCTTATGCATGCTGTATGCTTCTTTTTTGTTTTCCTTCCATTCTTTTCTGGAAGATTAATGGAACTCCTGAACATATTTCCTTGCCCTAGACCCCAGCACCTTTAGATTTAACATGGCAAAGATACACTATAGTATGGGATGGCAGGAGCTTCAGAGGAGCTAAGGTTGAAGATGGCATCTGACAAACTGCTGGATCTTAAATGGTACTTTCACACCTCATTCCTGAGAAAGAAATCAAACTTCTTGAAACTGCCTGGACACATCACTTATGAGATGAAGGTTTCTTCTGCCTAGTTTGGCAAAAAGCAGAATAATGAGACTTAATGACAATGTGTTTCAAGTATGTCCCATACCTTTGCTTTTTCTTTTGAGGCACTGTGTCTTTAGGTGGTAGGGCCTAAATAAACCCTCAGATTTGCTTTCTGTTCTGACAAGGAGGAATTCCTCAGATAGACAGCAAATATGTGTGACAGTAATGGGAATGGGGAGAAAATATTGTGGAAGATTTTTATAGGAATACCGGAAGACATTTAATATAGGGGCAATATTTTGGAAGCATTATAAAACACATTTAAGATGGGTAGAGGTCAGCCCCCATGTACAGAATTAAGACAGGAAAGAATGAATGCTGACATGTGAATGAAGCTCTTCTAGGTTCCTTCGGAAATCACGGAGAAACTACAGCTGCCCCAAGGTAAATCACTTTGACCGTGGGCACAACAAGCACTAACAAGCCCTAGGACCGGTCCTCTACCTCCACACTCACCATGCGCCACAAAAGAAACACAGGATGCAGTTACTCCATACATACATGGCTATCTCCTGTTAGACTGAGCTCCTGGGGGCAGCCCCCATGGAAGACTTTGGTGCTCATACTGCGCACAGCATAATAAGGGCCCTGGTACACAATGACGACATTTGGGTGCTACAGCAATACAAAAAAATAGCTCATTTCAATACCAAGTGCCTTCACTCTAAGTGTAACCTCAGTTGCCACACTGGTAAAGGTAAAATGTGATTAACATCTCCATTCAGTCTGATTCACATATCCACACCCACAAGTACACATGCATCAGGCACCCCTGTATAGGTTTGAAAATCAAAATAGCTGGTAAATATTGATTTCAAACAATTATGTCAAGAAAAATAACTTTTCTAAGTAAAAATCTTGATGAAATAATTTGCTTTACTTGAAATTATCTGGTTGCTATGAAGATCTTTTTTCATCCTTCTCTGTTTTCTCTGTTTCTGCATTTTGTCAGTAGAAAGGAGTGCAAAGGGAGGGAAACACAGGGGAGAAAGTAAAAAGGAATTTTTAATTTAAAAAGAAAAGTATAAATAAAGAATGAGAATTTTTATAGACTTTTTTAAAAGAAGGAATTTCCTTTTTTTCTCTTCTGAAAGGTTTCCTGTATTTTCAGCTATCTCTAAGATGTAATTAGCACCCAGACCTAACAAATAATTTACTTTTGTGGGCATTGTCCCTGTGAGTCTTTCAAAGCAGTCTCTATATGACAACAATAGAACAGGCTGGAGCACGTTCAAGTGATTCTCTCTGATCTTAGAAGAAGCCCTGAGTACTCAAATGAGAGCAATATGTGCGGCCAAAGAAGATATTTTTGAAAAAGCTATATGCAAATTTGAATTATATGGCTCTCATTCATTTTAAGAAAATTCCTGTTATTGAACACACACATATTGGTTCAATATGTGTGGGTTAGAGTCAGCAGATGGTCAGTCGAGTATGGTGGAAACCAGGGGGGTAGCTTTCACTTCCATGCTATATTTTTATGCTGGCTTGTAAAGCTCTGCAGTACAATTTGATGAAGATGTAACAAGACAATCCAGCGCAACACTTAAAATGTCAGACTCCACCATCCTGCAGTCAGTGTGTCCACCCATAACCTGCTGTGCTCTGGTCTGAATTTAGAGCAAGGGAAGGAAACAGAACTGAAATATCTGTGGCATTCATTTCTTGGCAGATACGACAGCTCTTCAGCACTCCAAACTATTTTTATAGTTCCATACATCTTCAAAGTGCTGCTTTCTCCTCTTTTTTCTTCTTTTTTGACAATATGTTGGGCTCCAAACTGTATTTCTTTACTCTTTGCACAAATCCCAGCAAAGTGTTGGAGAAAAGGCTTGCTGCACAGGGCCCACAGTAGGCTACGCTGCAACTGGAGAAAAGCTGCGGCAGCACCTTGGGACATTGCAACCGGTTTGCATTGGAGCCAGCCTTGAGGCTTTGATGAGGCTCAGTGTGGGGGGACTAACTTTTAGGTACTTACTTGACAGCCGGCTTGAAAGCTCTGCGGTGAGGGATGTCATGCCGCTAGCCCTGCCGGGTGATATTGGCGTGGCAGGGTGCACGGAGGGGGTGGCAATGGAGCCCAGGTACTGGTAGGACTGGTCGTAGGACCATGGTGGAGATGGCTGTACTTGCCTTGTGTCTGCAATGAAAAAAAGACCTATAGGCTGTTTTGAATGATAAAACTTTGCAATCAAATATCTGAACGAAACTACATGGTGGAAATAGAAACTTAAATGCCAAGATAATTACATTTCAGTTCCATAATCCCCTTTGTCATGAGACCTTCAGATGAATTGCTTTCTAAAATATTATTTGTGCATCTGTGAGTTTTGTTCGGTTGATTTTTTTCTTGTGAAGCTTTTTGATATTTCACATTGATGATGGGCAGGTAAAAGCAGTCAGGGAAAAGCAGATTAAGCTTTCCAAAGTGAAAGATTATTCAATACAGAGATGCATTAGTATTTTGGGCTGTGTGTTCACAGCCCTTTTAGCCAAAAAGGCATGTTGTGTAAGGTACCAAGAAGATAAAAATATGGAACCATGAGTGTTTCTCTGCAAGCGTGTAAGTAGAGAGAAAAAAACAAGATGAAAATGTGTGTGTGTGTGTGTGAGAGAGAGAGAGATATGGAGAATGAAACTAGGGTCCTCCAGAAGGCAGCCTCCTAAGTGGATGAATAGGACTGGGGAATTTGACTTCCTCAGTCTTTTGAAAATCCTAGACTTAATGAAATGAACAGGTATTTTGTACATCTATTTTGTATAGACTAAAATACAGAAATACAATTCAGAATGATGGGTACATCTACTAGCAGTGGCTGAACTTCAGAAACAAAAAGCCTTACACCGACTCTATGGCACTGCTAAGATGAAAATGCAGGCACCCTACCAGTAGAAGATTTCTGTAGAAACTGCTCTTCTTGGAAGCAAAATCTCAAAATGCACAGATGCATAAAACATTTACGGAAGAAACACCTATTATTTTCTAGCCACATGACTACTTTTGCTGACATTTGAAATCACAGATGCACAGCAGGGAGTTTGTCCAAACCAGTTGCACCAATACAGAAACAACTCTTTTCTGCTCATTTCATCTTCGCATATTAAGCTGGCATTTTTCATTGTATTGAAATGTCTTAATTTTTTTATAAGTCAAAGTGGGAAAGATTCCTCCCCCCTTACCTACCCAGAATTTTTAAAATTATTTTTAGTAAAATCTTTTCTACTTTCTTCAGCTCCAAGAGCTTTTTCCTGCAGCTTCATCTAGCTAACTGCCTTTTTGAAAAAACAAATGTGGGATGAACTGCATGCATTCAGATAAAACTGATACCAGCATGGAAGGGAAATTTCCCAAGTCTGAGATGAAGGACTTTGATCTTCCATCAGAAAGCTCATCTGGAAATTATTATTTTGTTGTGCTTTATGGAGATGAGTTTTGCATTTTGTTTGTTTCATCTGTTTAGAAGGGAAGATTTATACAAAACTCCAAGCATTTAAAAAATAACTAATGAAGCCACTTGCAGAATGAACTAAAGTCTTGTAACAATTTTTCTGCTGAGTAACATATTCAAATCCAGATATTATTAATATTTAATGTTTTTTCAGGCAGGCTTCCTTAAAAATAAGTTCAGTTGACTCATGCTGTTTTAAAAGCAACATCCAATTGCATTAAATGGACTTCAGTAGAAACAAACAAAGACATAGGCACAAAGCCTGTCTTATTCTGAATTACAACATCATCTCATTGTTAATGTATGGTCAGTGTGTATGAAAGATGACAGGGAGACAGATGAGGGAATTCAGTCTCCAGGGTTAGCATTAGGATAAATACCAAAAAGCATCAACAGAGTAAGCATTGTAATGACACGACACTGTGAGTTTCAATTCTGAAACGGGGTTAATTAAATCATTCTCCCTTATTTCAGCACACAATCCCATTGATTTCAGTTCAGCAATGCAGACGAGTACTAGAATTGTGATGCATGCGCTGGAGGCATCCCAGCCCAGGAATGGAAATTCCCCCGGCTAGTCCTCCTGCCCGGGGAGCCCTCAGTGTGCTCTGCCAAAGCTGATGCCACAGATGACAGAGCCTCCCCTCTGTCACCTCTCTTCCCAAGGGCTCTGTTCAACACTGCCACTGCAGAAGCCATTGAACCCCTTTGGCTGGAAGTGTTTTATCACCTGCTTTCAGGTGCTCTGTCCTTAGGTCTCAGCAGTACAGAGAAGAGGCGAAAAGTCTGTCTTCAGAGCAATCTGGGTATGTGTGAAGGGGGTGCTGCCACCCATCCTTGTTTTTCAGGCTGAAAGGAGAGAACGTTACTGTCTGTTTCCTCCTGTTACAAACTATCATTGCATAGCGGGGCAGCTCTGTCCGCCACTTTCCTCCTGTTTCTTACATTGCTAGCTCTTCAGGACAAGAGACCCGGTTCTATTCTGTACCTTGCCCAGCACACATAGGATCCTGGTCCATAAGTCAGCTCCAAGTGCAATAAACACATGAACAACAGTAAGAAGATGCAGAGAAGGTGCAGCAGCCGCTGCAGTGGCAGAAGAGGAAGCAAGACCTTGTCATGGATTTGCCAAACACTGACAAGACTACATTTAAATATCTTTTCTTTCTTTTAGTGCTACTAGAATTAGCTTTGTGCTGTGTCCCGACTAGAAACCGGATAATGGACCAAGTACATGTCTAGAAACATCCCGAAAGAGACTACCGAGGTACCTGACCTGCCTCATCCATTTGCTGTTATTACTAACCTCTGGGGTACTTGAAACAGTGACAGACAGCCCGAGAGACCCCCATTATTAATCTCCTCATCCCATTAAGTCTTTCTTAAGTGAAAGTTCAAGCTACCAATCAATTTTCTGTCTTGGTACCTGTATTCCCAACCCCTGTATTTGCTCTTAAAGATTGGCTTTTTGACATCAGACTGCTTAACAAGTTGCAGTCTCTTCAGTGATGTTAATACAGTGCATTATACTACATACACATATTAAAGCAGGTTGTGCTGACTAACCCCAGGCATCACCTTTACAGTTTTTTAATAACAAGTGGACTGGGATAGCATGTTTATGGCACCATTTCAGTATCAAAAGGCAGAGTCAGCTCCCAGTAAAGGCAAGGTTTGCATTTCCAGCAGCTTCAGTAGGGTCTGGATCAGGGGCCTCCAACAGCATTTTATTTTTGTGCTATCTGCTTTTCTTCAGCTTTCAGGTTACCCAAAATTAAGCTGGAATGGGAATTTGCCACAGGACTAGGCTACAGAAAAAGGCCACAAGCTCTTTCTGAGTCCATCCCTTTCCTCTTTCAAAATAAAGAGGTACACACCTCAGAAGTTAGTGGCTTGGTATGGGGAACTGAATGTGTGGCTTTGTGTGGCTGAAGTTAATTTGGTGCAAATATGTTGCAAATAAAGGGGAGCTGCTTCCCAACTCAGAATGTCTGTGAAGAGCTTTGCAGGGAGAGCTGCTTCAACAAAGGGAAATAACAGGGTTTCGGATCCACACAGTTTTAAAGCCAAACAGGATTCCAAAATCATCTAAAAGCAGATCAAAATAGCATGAAACCAAAGAAGTTGCTCCAGTTGGCGATCTGTGCCCAATCCTCCCTGGTATTTCTCCCATTAGCAAGTACTTTCCATTTCTGCTTTTTATGGTGTGAGAAAATGTATTTAAAACATGAAAACAGTTATTAATTGCAATAAAGCACTCCAGGGCGAGAATTATGGTGCAATAATTCACACCTTGCTGTGTAGTCACGAGCTCTCGGCCTCTAGCCTCATGCCTAACGAGCTATTAAGCAGAAAGTATTGAACCATCTTTCATGCCTCGTCATGTTTTATTGCCGCAGAAAGGTTGCGTTCGGCTTGTTTTAAAAAGTTGTAATTAAGCTGTACAAATGTTGCATAATGTTTAATAGTTTAATGAAACGAGCCTCGGTTAGAGACTCGCTGGAAAGAGAAAAGGCCCGTCTCCCCGTTGCATGACGCTCCCTCTGGTCCCGGTATTTAGCATTTTGCCAGCCGTTTTCGCCGTGGAAAATGGAAAGCCTGGGAGGCGGCCGGCGGCTGCTGCGCCGAGCGGCGCGGCGGGCCCCGCGCATCAGTAGGTGGCGGTGCAGACCGGGCAACGGCGGCGGCCGGCGGCGCGTCCCGGGGCGGCCCAGCACGGCCGGCGGCTGCCGGGCCCCAGCGCCGGCGGGGAGCGCGGCGGCCCTCGGGACCCGCGGGGAACACCCGGCCCGGCGGAGCCCTCCCGGCGCCGTCACGGCCCTCCGTGCGACCTTGCCTAACACCGGAGAGTCGCTGCCACCCGGGACGCCGCCGGCGCGAACCGCAGCTCCGCTCTGCGCAGGCACTGCGCGGGAGTAGCATCTCCCTTAGGGGCAGCTCCGGGCTCCGCGGTTATCCGTCATAGTTTTGGCCGGGATACAGTTAATTTTCATCTCAGTTGCTGGTACAATGCTAGGTTTTGGGCTTAGTATGTCCGAAGAGATGTATACACCCAGACCCGAAGGTACCCTTGCTCAGCAGAACCGGCACGGTTAAGCAGGGCTAACAAACACCTGCTGGACAATGGAGTTGTCCTAGTGTGACACCGGGCATATTTTGGCTTCCAAAGTCATTACTGATAGTCAAACACAAACAGAGAAGAACTCCCTTCGTGCTCAGAGCGCAAGCTGATGGGTCAAGACCTCAGTCAAAACCACAGTGTTATCTCCTGGGCTGGCACAGAACATCCTTCTGTCTGAAAAACTGATTGTGAGTGTGCAGGACATAGAAATCACTGGGACATAATAAACATGAAGTCCTGGGGTGCTATTTCTATGTGACTCTCTTTCAGAGAGGGCACACACTGTAAAATGCAAAACACCACCCTCCTCTCCCTCCAGAAGAAAACACCGTGAAGCTGTCAGGCACTTGGAAGGTATAAATCAGCACGTTTCAGTGGGACTACAATGATTTATAGTACCAGGTCAGGACGTTGCTTGAGATGGTAGAAAAATGTCTGTCACCTCATTGTTTCTATATAACAAGTATAACAATCCATACCAACCTGTCTAAAAGAAATCCCCTGCAAGATTTTATATTCTGATCAGAAAAGAAATTTTTTTAGCCATAGTAAAAGCTTTAAGCTTTGAATTCAAATTGAATAACGGGTCCCACTGTACCTATGAGCTGAAAGGAAAAATGCTCATGTGGATGCGCATGGCTTGCGCCGGGCTGGCTCTCGCACACCTCTGAATGTGTGTTATGCCCTTGGCGTGCAGAGGGAGACGGTTCTCTGTGTGTCACTGCAGGTCAGACATTGCTGCCTGCTCCCAGCCAAGAGGCGCTGCGTGGCCAAATCTCAGTATGATACAGCATGTTCCTGGAAGCTTCAGAAAGGAGCAGCAGGATGTGAGTCAGTACGCCGTGGCGCGAGGAGGGATGGCGGTGGAGCTGGCAGTGGCCTGGGAGGGAGCAGGTATGCCTTTGACTCAGCCGGCCTGCCCGCCTTTCCACCTTCCCCTTTCTGCCAAGCTGCACTTATGGACTGCCTGCGCGTCCTCTCTCCTCCCTCTCCCCTCTGCCTCAGAAATGACACCTGCCTGCTTGAAAGTAGAATTATCTGCACAAACTACCTTCTACAGGTGATTTTTCCCAAGCCAGGGTCAGGGGAGACACAGGAGTATCCCCCGAGTACCTCAAGTAGCTAATTAGACACCATCTATGTCAGTAACTGCCCCCCCATCCTCGGCATAGCAAGATGAATTGCGAAATAGCCACTGCTATTGCCAGACTTTTTTTCTCAAGTTGCAAAAAATTCTGTCAGTCATACGCAACAAACCCTGAAAGTCACATAGCATCGAGCTTTGCAATTCCTCCACCGTCCTGGCAAGCACTTTAAAGGCAGCAACTGGCAAAAGACATGGGGTGAATGAAAGTTGGGATTAGTTTACTGGTGTCAAACTCAGAGGCAGACAAGGAGAGAGTTGGATCCTTAACTGCTTTGAAAGGCTTTTCTGAGTCTGGGATTTGTCCATGCCCCCCCTCCCCCCCCCCCACCCCCTGCTCTCCCCATTTGCTAATCTTTCCAAAGGGAAACAGTTTTTACAGTGTGACTTTCCCTTCCTTTGAGTGTAAGGCAGGAATGGTCTTGATTAGACTTGTTCATTCAGAGAGGTGTCTTGCTTAATAGAGGAAATGGACTATAAGCACAGAAATACTCCATGTAGTTTTGCACTCAGGAGAGAGATGCCGCCTGCTTAAAAACTTCCATTTAGTCTTTCCTCCTCCCCCTCTTTGTCAACATCTCTTACGTGCCTGTGTATGCCTCTTCTTCCCACTTGCTTTCTCCCATTACCTTCTAGCCCCAGCAGCTTCAGGTGAAGGTGTGAGGAGGGCAAGGGACCATGATATGGTCCTGCATGAGTCTGACCTACTCTCTCTCTGAAGCAAGACATCTGAAATGACTCAATCTCCCTCCCTCTCTTGGGACCCAGCAAATCCTCAGCCTAATGCACCACCATGAAAAGGTGTGTCATCTCCCGGCAGCTGAAAGAATTAGTCAGTAGCTTAAATAAGGGGGACTTTCCAAAGGACAAGTTCATCACTGGCAGTGGCAGCAGCAGTACAAGGCTGGTATTCTCATACCTCTTAGCGCTGGAACATGAGGAGCTGGAAAATTACAGAGCAAACTGTAAAATTCCACCAGCAGCTACTTCACCCTGCAGGGTGGTTTTCCTCCATGTGCCAGGCTGTGGAAACCACTGTCACACCACAAAGCCACCTCCCAGCACAACAGCTGGGAGACCTGCAGGTTTCACAGAGGTGGGTGCGAGCTCTGATTTGCCTCCAGGGAAAGTTTTTCACAGCCTTCTAATATCCACTGGAAATTTATAGGAGATGAGCATTCACTCCTCTCCGTTGCCTTGATAAGCCCCTTTTAGATTGCTAACAGGTGACGGGACTTATTCTGGTTGAGAACAACAGTGACAGATATGTTGCATGTCTGGAAACTTTTAAGGTAGGCGGGTGGATGGAAGAGCCACCCAAATCCCCAGCTATTCTCTGGAAGAGAGAATACTTTGGCTGTGACCTCCTGCCTCAATGTTTGCTTTCATTTTATTTCAATATTACTGTGGTTTTGTGGAGTATTGCAGAGGCTAGAGAAGTTCTAGAGGCATTTGAGCCTCTAGAAAAAACACCTCCTGTGGGATAAGAGAATGAGGGAGCTCCTCCACACTGAGACATCATACTCTTGAGAATAAAGAAGAAAAACATCAGCCTCAAGCAGAAACCTTTCAAAAAACAGTTGCTGAGGCTGTTTGTTCTAGCTGTGGTGCTTAAAGTTGATGCAGAACTTCCCAAAGCATGCTAGGTGCTGTATGTGCATACAGGAGGGTACTAGGCCCTGAGAAGGACTGAGTGTATAGTAAAGAAGACCATGGAAAACCTCAGCCAGGGAGTGATGTGATTAGGTGCTGGGGTGCAGAGCACCATTTCTGCTGTTCATTCAGTACTTTGCATTCAGTTTTTGTGCATCATCTACCCCTGACTCATCTCCTGTGTAAGCTCATTTCTTTCCAGCACTGCACTAGAAAGGGTCTTAAGGATGAAAATGATGCAGATCTGCCAGTGCCTATCAGTCCTCCGATGCTGACAGTAGTGAAAGACTGGAATTCTCATAGGAAGATTTTTTGCTAGCTTTTCTTTAGAAATAGATGTCAAGTAAGGGAGAAAACCAAATGAGTGCATCCTTACAGTTTGAATTTCCTTCACTCTCTTCTTGTCCATGTTAAGAAAGTCTGTGCACCAGTGATAGATACCTGGAGATGATACCAAAGGCAGCAGGAGAAAACACCTGTTCTAGCTGTGTATATTTTGGGGACAGAAGGTGGAGAAGCGTGTTTATTCCTTCAAGTTCAAAGCTGCCTGAATGAGCTGCCTGGACTGGCAGAACCATATATGCACAGTGTGCCATAAAGAAAGTAACATTTTAGTAATGGCAACTGGCTGTGGTGTGGGGGTCCCCTAAAATACCTCTCAGGTCTCATTGTTAACTTGGTGCCAGAATCAGGAAGTGCAGACAACTCCAAATACTGGAGTGTGAAAATTCTGATTTCACAATCAGCCTATGTGTTGCCCTAGCAGGTTAGTACATAAGCTGCTCAAATGAAATATAAACCATGTCTCCTCCTGAGTAAGCACACTCCTTCTGGGCTGGCGTCACTGCTGCTTTGAACATGGGCATTTCATTATAGGCAAACTGCAAAGTCTCTGGATGCCAGTGACACGCAGAAGTTGGAAAGCTGAGTTTTGCAAATTAAGGATGCATTGTTCTTTGTCTCCAGAGGTATGAGTCACCCTGGAGAGCTGCAGCTATTTGTTCAAGAGGGAGACTCCATTCCACCACCCGTCCTCCTCTTCCCTCCCTCTCTGCATCAACAAGGAATGAAGTAAAAGAATGCAACCTTGACCTTCCACTCGTTTGGCTCCCCTGGAGGAGATGGGCCGCCAGACTTGATGCCGCTGCAGTGTTCTCTCCTATCTCTAAGCGTACCGCTAAAGCACAAGCTGAAACAGTGTGGAAACCAGGGACAGATACCGCGCAGATGTCGGCGGTGAGCAGACCTCACCCTTCGTCCTGTTGTGCCCAGCCTGGGAGGTGGCGCGAAGCAGACAGCCCCATGGCTCGGGCGCAAGGATGCCGGTACAAGCACGTACACATGTGTACGTGCCCACACACATGTACACACACATACACTTGTCTACTTGCTGCATGGCACTGAGGTTCCCCTAGCTTCAGAGGTGCTAGGGAGAGAGCAGGTTGTGTGCTGCTGCTGGGAGGGTGTACGGTCTGTGGTGACCTGCTCAGGGACCTATTGGGGGAGTTACTGCTGCTTTACCCATCTTTGTAAATCCAAACCTAGAAATCACATCTCTCCAAGTCTGGAGGGGAATTGCATGGGGACTGTGGCAATTTTCCCTGACCTGCTGCCACAGTTCGTATGACAAACCCTGCTGGACAACAGAGCACCTGTTCCTGTCCCGCTTGTCACCTCCCCAGCTTCTCCCTTCTGCTGTTCTAGGTCAAAGCTACTGCTCTTCTCTTTGACTTTCACTGAATCACTCTAGGTATGTAAATGCCTCCCAGATAATTAATTCCTTGATCCTCACGCTGCCCCCTGAGGAACGGTATTGCATTTGGAGAACCGATGCATGCAGAAATCAAGGCTTCAGTTCACCAGAGCACTCGGGGCACAGAGCTCAGTGCTCGGCTGAGTCAGAGCACATGCGAATTACCTGATGTCACCCCAGCAGGGAAAGTTCACCTGTAAAAACAGCTTGGGGGTGATGTATCTACTTTGTGCTAGTTAGCTCACATCCTGAAAGCAGTCTACCTGAAGTGTAGGGCTCAGGTGGGGTACAGTGCTCACTGAGAAGCAGGTCAATTAGCCCATCTCACTAACCTGCTGCTGGTGAAAGCAGCTGCTTCCAACCTGCCTTGGGCAGGTATATCACACCCTGGAAACACAGATGCAGAATGTGGTTGTTAATTGTGTACAAAGTGTAATGCTGCCTCCCGGTGTCCTGGCTCTTGGGGGAAGGTTCATCCCACCTGAGAGATCTACAATGTAGGTGTCTACCTCTGAGCTACTTGTCTAGACTCTAGACTTCATTGCCAACAGCGCAACACAGACACTTGTGGGGTGCAAGTCATTTCATCCTATGTGAGACATCTAAGCCAAGCCAGGCGGGTGAATCATGGCCAGTGAACAGCTGTTTCTCTCCCTGATTGCAAAGATACCGGACGACTGTGTCAGACAGAGGCACACAGAACACAGATGCCTAAAGTTAGGTGAAATGAATCCCAGCCTGATTACACCTCCAGAGTTTCTCTTTCATGGGGTGGAGCAAGACCAAAGGAAGTGGAAAGATATTTCCTGGGCCAGGACCTGGAAGTCACATTGGATCACTGTTCACAGACACAAGATTACTTGTGCCTTCCTCTCTAGGGCAATACCCTCCATGCCTGTGGGCTGCACCTGACCCTGCTGGGCTGGTTCTGACCCTGCTGGGCTGATGCTGGGAGGGGATGGCTGATACCCTGGTGCCCAGCCCTAGAGCCATTGCCTGTGTGGGACTCTGCCTTAGGGTGTTCAAGGCAGCAGTCATGAGTTCATGTCACAGTAGAACATTTCCTAGCTTTGCGTCTACATTTCAAGACAATTAAATATGGGGCTGAAAGTTTCTTGGATGGGTTATTCCCACCGGAAAACGATTTAAAAAAAGAGCAGAATTGAATGAGGAAGTCTCTGCAGTCCACTGGGAGACACGGTGATAAAGGGATGACTATAGCATGGCCTCAGGTATCTTACAGGTTGCTCCTGGTGATGTGAACTAATTACTCCATATTAAAGTCCTTTAGCCTACAGATAAACAAAAAGTCCTCATCAATCTCTTCTTTTACACTTTCAATGCTTCCTCCTGTTTTTCAACATGAAAACAGTGGAAGAAAAAACTTACTCTCTGGAGCTGATAGTCATTTTATCCACCACAAAACACTGACCTTGATGTGAACTAATTAGGATTGCAATAGATTATTAATACAAGTCAGTAAGGTGGAGTTTTGTCAGTATAAAAGAGGCCTTTGAAGATAACAGCCATTTACACTTTCATGATCTCATCCCAAGTGTTCAGAAGAAAGCCTATAAACTAATAAAGTAGAATTCACCCAGGGGCACTCTGCACACACAGTGGAGTGTCACCCTCCAAAACCTTATTCAGGATGGCAAATGACATCTGCTTGGATTCTTTTAAATTCTAACACAAATCAGGATTAAAACAACTTTTGGTAATAAGCAGATCTCTGATGATCTAAAGACACACTGGTTCATTTTATTGACTTAGAGAAAGTAAGTGACATATCAAATACAACCTTCATACTTTAACAACTGAGGTCACCTTGAGAAAAATGATACTGAGCCCAGTGGTATGAAACCTCTCTCCGAAGTGCAGCTTTGATTTACAAGGTGAAGTAAGGTCTTCTTCATGTGAACATATATTTGTAAAGTCAGTTTGACTTAGAACGATGCACAGATTTTTTTAAAAAGGAGGTAACTAAGAAACTGTTGCTCATTATAGTACTAAACTAAAACAGACTTGTTGAAAACTCTATTAAATGATCTGCTTCTCTAAACTGTCAAGCTGGTTTTGAGGAGATCTGCAAAACCGAAATGGAAAATGAGTCAAGCCCAGAAGTATGTGCTGAAAGCCCCAGCTCACTGGGTTGTCAGGGGCATTCAGTCCAGAAATACATCTAAAATACTGTTTAAGAAATGCTTTGCTTCCTTTACGAAATCCCTTGGCACTTGCTGTGTAGCCGAGGAATGCAGCATCCTGCTGCGCTGCAGCCATCACCGATTCCACCCGACCTATGGCCCTGGCGGGTGGCAGCAAGACATCTCCCCTGACTCCCCTCTGAATCCGAGAGGCTGGAGGAATATAGCCAGGGGAAGCAGGATTAAAAGGAAGGTACTCATCTCCTTGCTCAACCTTTTGCCACAGTTGTGGGAGCAGGAGTGCTCAAGACAAGACATACACTAGGTCCAGCTCTGCTTGCGTGTTTGCTCTGCTGGCCATATTTAAATGTTATAATGATTGATTTCAGAGCAAGCCAGATCTAAATCTGAAGGGCAAAAGATGCAGGCAGCATGAGCTTTGAAGTTAAAAGTGCTTCTCTCTTTAATGCTACTGAAGATGCCGAGCAGAAGCTCAGCAAATCAACCCACAGAGAAACTGTTGCAAGGCTGAAGACCCTCTGTAGTACTTCCAAAGCAAGGTGTCAAAAATGACACCCCTGAATAAGAAGGTGCAAGGCTTTGCACATGCAGGGTTCAGGCAGCAATGCCCTGGATGCACGCTTTTCCTCAGGGGGGTTGGGGAGGGGTCTGCCCCAAACAGGGAGGATACGCCTGTGCCATCCATGGAGGAGATGGAGGCACCTGTGCCACCCATGGTGGCAATGCCTGGAGGAGACCCGGGGGAAGACTGCTGGCGCCCCAACTCCCGTACACCTCCCTGCCCCTTCTCCTGGAGCTCTTCCTGCAGAAGACCTGGGACAACCAGGCTGCTCCGAAACACGCACTGTGGCCTCAAAGTTTGTGTACCCACATCCCAATCAAAATCTCTGGTTTGTGTGCAGGTAGGTGCTACCAGAATGGGTGGAGTAAGGAATAACAGTGTTGAAGGAAAACTGTAATCCAGTATAGAAAAGAAGTGTCAACACATGTCAAATGTTGCAAAATGTCCCAGTGTGGAAGAAATAAAGTAATTCCCAGTATTAACTGACAAACAGCTTTTGTGTTGCCAGACTGAGGAAGATTTCTTTTTGGAATAGTAAATGTGTGATGTTTCATACAAACAACAGTTTTGTTTCACTTTCTGACTAAAAGTTAACCTTTAATATCTTAAAAGTTAACCTTTAATATGCTAAACACTTCTGAACGGCTTGAAAAGTCTAGCTTGCTATAACCTCTTTTGAAATTACACCCTGTGACTAGCCCGCCTGCTCAAAAATATAATGTAAAATTATTGTCCTCTGTTAGCAGTTACAAACATATAAAACACTGACACATAAAAAACTTTTTAGAAACGTAGCCAAACACAGCTAAACCCCACTGAATGTGCTGAACTGAGCAGTTTTAGACAAATGTGGCATGGAAAGTAAGATCACAAGTCATCATTATAAGCAAAAGGAACTTTTTTCCATTTGAGAAAGGGTAAACATAATTGTGATATGCAAGCAAATGTTAAATAAGTATTTAAGTAAGATTAAGACCAAACAAGGTACCTACATTAATGTAAAAATCCAATGTGATGGCAAGAAACAAGGTTATTATAAGTTATAGGTTGTTGGCTTGGTCAGGGAGAAAAAGAAAATTTAGAAATTGCCCTAACTGAAATATTTTTAAGTCTTCATTTTCACAATTTTAAAAATTGGCAACTATTTGAAACGATTCATTTAAATTCAACCAGAAATTATATATTTTCTGTTGTTGTTTTGTAGTTGCTGATATTTTGGGACTGCCAAAGAAACAAAACACTACCGCCACCCCTTCATTTATTTGTGCAGCTCTTTAATCTGTTTAAATTAATATGCTGTGTTACTCATTTTTTCCCCAACGCGATCCTAAAATGATCGCTAAGCTACACTCACATTAGTCTCTCCTGCCAGTGAATTAAATATGGAATGGTTTATTCCCCCGTCCTCCAGCAGCTCTTCCCCCATCCTCACATGCTCATTTAGCCAGTCTGAACTTACAGATAAGCTGATGATGAGACACTAGAAGGCAAAAACAGACAATTACCTAGGCAAATGTTTGAAGGATTTGGGCCCTGCGGCAAAAATGCTGTTTACTGAAGACTGAAAGCACCATTTCTCCTCAGTACAAACCAGTGTGTCTGAACTCAGAAGTTCTGGATAGTGGCCACCAGTGGACTCAGAGCAAGGTTTATAGGTGCAAGATAACATCACGCTCCCGTCTGCATTTCATCACCGCAGGGCCTTTTTCTGTGTTCTTAACAAAGGCATGCAAGTACCAACAGAATTATACTTTACCATTTGTCTTTATATTCACTCATTACATAGTTAATAATTTATTTCTGTGCTCAAGACCACCCTGACAAGGTGCAAGGGCAGAGCCTCAGCTGGCCTAGCTAGTAGAGCAAGGCCAACTTACACTGGCTGAAGAGCTGTCTTTCGGTCTGATTCCGCGCCTTTCAAAACCCACTGGTTATGAACAGGGTTGCAGCGCCTCACACTCTGCTTTTTTCCTTCCTACTTTCCTCCTTGAAAGATGTTTGGGGGCGAAGAACGGAGACTGCAGTAAGAGTCAAGATGAGGAGGAATGAGAACACAACGCTGGGTTGCATTTCATGCTGCTCCTCTCACACAGCCCTGCATCTAGCTACTCCCATCTGCACATCCCCAGCGATGCCACCAGTGACGGCTCTGGCGAAAATGGAGGAGATCAGGCTAGAAAGTATAGAAAGAGGACATGGGAAAGCCACTGAGCTGCACAACCAGCCATTCACCTGGACAGGTGGATGCAGTCACTAACAGCACCGCAGCAGTTCAGGAGCCGACTCAGGAGGCTGTTATTCTTTGCTGTTACATGGCAAACAGATATGTGGGGACAGTCTGGAAGGCCACTTTGCATTTTCAGGCTGTTTCTGCAGTAGGGAGTGAACTCCTGCTCCAAGGAAATGCTCGGCCACATGCCCTCTGTCTGAGTTGGTGAAAAATTGCTGTTAACATAGTAAATGGAAGAAAACCTGCACGGGACAGGTCTGCAGCCCCTGCCTCCCTCTGCCACCTGCTCTCAGAAAGGAGCAGCAGAAAGGGCAGGCAAAGGGTCTAAAACATTACAGTTTCCAGAGGATGACATCTAAGACATCTGCGCAACAGAACTGGAGGAGGACGAATGGATGAAGGGAGACCACAAGGGCAAAGATGGGCAACCAGGACAAAGATCAGACTCCTGTCTTCAGCTCGGGAATGAATGGTGTCTGGAGCCAGGCTGATCCTCCACCCAGAATGAGCTGCTTCAGTGCCAGGAAGCAGAGGGATCTCAGCCAGGCTGGTATCTGAGCCCAGCACCTTTCACAACCTCTGAGATCTCAAGAAATGGTCCCAAAATGCTAGGTAAATGGCACAGGTGCTAGGGACACTGATAAGAAGCTGTTAGTAGCACTAACCAAGCTGGAGGTAAACTTTCTAGTAAGAGTGTGACAAACTAGATGCCTATCTCCCATGCTTAATCCACCAGGCATGGTACTACAAAGCAAGATCCTGGAGACCAAGCCCTAGTCACATTTAAGTGCCAGGATTAAGCTATACTTTCCATAAGCACTCCATTGGCTTTGTTTTGTAAATATATTTTCCCATAAAGAAAAGAGGGACATGCTACATCTGAGCATGGGGAACGTGTCTTGTGAGGAGACAGTATTTCCTCAGTCCTCCCCTTTATTTTTTTTCCCTTCTTCTTCAAATGTGAAAAATAAATTGTATGACAGCCTTTGGTGGAGATGTGTGCAACAAGGCCTTCATTGTCTCAGACAGGTGTGAGATTGGAATTGATTCAGTGCCAGCAACCCCAGTATCAGAGCCAGCTCTGTGAGCTGAAAACATACACCAACCATCCAGTAATACCACTGCAGCCAGCCAGAGACTCAACAATTTAAGGCTTAACACACACACAACATAAATCAGATGAGGATGTACCAGCCAACCGTCAGCTTCTTGGGCAGATGCCTGCAGACCGTCTGTGCAGATCAGACCTTGCCTGTTTCAGTTATTGGAAACTTCAAGATGAGAGGCTGGGTGGAGCAGCTAGCTCAGACACATTTACATTTGCCCTATCTTGCCCCAACAGTCCTCTTTTGCTTGCTGTTTAGAGGCAGTCCTTCTTGTAAAGTTACTTTATTCCAAGTGCAGGAGGGAAGGAATTACATCTTGGGGAAATGTTTAATGTACAAATACAAAAATCACATGGACACGTACTCAATATGCACCACCCTCATGAAACAAAACCATTCCCTTCCAAGGGAGGCTCTGAACATGATCAAACAAGCACAAGAATTAGCACAGCTGTTTTTCTTTCTTTCTGTCTTTTTTATTTTTTTCTTTTTTTTTTTTTTTTTTTTTTTTTTTTTTCCCATGGATATATTTCCTTCACTTTTCCAGGAAAACCTGTTTTCACTCTGTCATCTCTCTGCTTTTGCTTCTCTCACCTGCTTTAGCCTGGTCCCTGCTCTATGTCTGGCCACCTTAGTCACTCCAGTAAGGGCAAGACAGGGCAGTGCTGGTGGCCTCCTGCTCCTCCCCCAGGCTCTGGCACATGTGTGGAGAGATCCCATGTGGCACCCCACCACCTCAGGCTCGGTCACCCATGGGTGACCCACAGATGCGCTGGTGGCAGCCAGGCCCTGCTCTGTGCCTGAGGCATCTGGTGAACCCTGCTCCGCCCGGTTTCTCCCTATATCCTGGCAGCTCAATTTTAGCTGCCCTTGATCCCACCTGCAAGCCCTTCTCCCTTCTCCACCTCCTCAGTCCTCGGGGAGCGCACAGGGCTCCAGCATTCCATAGCACAGATGGGCAGCGCTCGCCGTCCCTTGCCAAGCGAATGGGGACTGGCAGGAGGCTTCCCTGGGCCAGGGCTGACTCCTGCAGGTCCCCAGCTGGTCCCCTGCCACATCCACCTGCGGGGCTGATCTGCTGGCCAGGCAATGGGAGAGGTCTTGCAAGGGTAGAGGCTGGGGAGCACCATCAGCATGAGAACCTGGCACAAACACCTAGGTACATGCTTAAAAGCTAAAGGAAGCTGAAAAAGAGCTTTTCAAAAAAGTATCTGCAGAGGAGGGGTAAAAATGGCAATACGCTAGCGATCCATTTGTATCTAGGTGAGCGTTAGTTGGCAAATCTTGGTTTACACTCACTTGAAATGTCTCCCTCCCTTTCTGTGGTTCCTTTTCAAGTTAACACAAGTGCTCGCTTTTATAATGTATGGCAGAGCAGCACTGTTTTCTGGTGGATACCTTCTCCCATGAAATAATTAATACTAAGTTTGAATTTGCAAATGGTTTTGCATGTAAAATTGCTCACATATATAGGTCTCAAGAATATCAAAGAGACTATTCTTTTGAGCAGTTATTCACATGCTTTCCTTCAGAATGAGGATCACTGTTTGGACTTGGGATTTTTTAAAATTAAATACACTTCAGTAACCTTATGCAATGAGAACTGAAGTCATCATAAACGCTACTTGCTCAGCTAGCTGTAAATCACCACTACACTAAAAACATGAAGAATGGCTTTTGACAAAATGTTGTCTTTCCTACAGGCCAAAGGATGTAGCAGTTTTACAGCAGCTTCTCCTGATGGACTTTCGGTTTCATCATTTCTTGTTGGTAACGATCACTTGAATTTGATCTGCCAGAAACTAAGGGAACCTAAACTGGCCAAGTCATATCTAAAAGCTCTGATACTTGTTATTATTTAAAAATGTGGAGGATGCAGACTACAATGGTCTATATTCTAAAGTGTGCCTAATGATCCAGTTCCATTTTGGGGTATCTAATCAAAGACATTCAGAACATCTCTTTTTGCAGATATCCAGCCTCCCTGAAAGTGCCTGGAGTTGAGCACCAAATCCTGGAAGTTCTCAGCATCACTGATCTTTGATTGACTATCTTGCCCAACACAGATAAACCAGAAACAGATCTGGACATTTATTGTTGGAAATCAAGCTGACCCTGACAGGAAAATCACAGTTTTTAAAATGGGTCTATCTCATATGCTTTAGTTTTTCAATGCTTTTAAGAGAAGAGTTGTATAAATAGAAGGAAAATGATCAGAGACAATCCTCTATTTGACTGCATAATGTGCTCTTCCCCACATAACCGATGGTTTTACTGAGCACATCCAAGCCCATTGTTCTTTGCATGTGAACAATCACCATTTATTGGGGTCATAATATACTGAATACACATGGAAAACTTATTTATAAGTTTGCTAAGGGTGTGCTGTGTACTCAGTCATGTAAAAGGAGCCATGTGAACCCTCTAACTACATGGGATCATTAGAGAAGCTCTGCTTGACGCAACATCTTGTTAAAGGCATGGCAGCAGAAGAGAAGAGGGCATGTTTGCACTTGATGCTTCGAAAGGAGCCCCCCGCCCTATGGATAAATCCCACTGGTGGAGAAAGTAGAGACTGTGCCAGTCCTCCTGAATGCAAAGCTCCTCAGCTGCTATGGGCACAGGTAGCTGCTGCAGCCTCTTGTGGAGCTAGAGGCACTGATTTCACTCCATCCAAACCTAGCTGTCTGCACCATCCCACACCATGTATTCTCTGTATAGACGTGGGGGTTTCACCTCAGAAGAAATTTTTGAATACTAACTCACGTGCTAGTCTCCTTGTTTCCCCTTTCTTCGTCTTCTAGATGGCAAAGAATATGGGTGTCTGTGGTCCCTCTGCTCTAACCCCTCAGCATTTCAAGCCTGGAGAGGCTCAATTCAGTATTTGAGGGAAAAGAATACATGCAATTACAAAATCAGTGGTATCTTCTGGCAAATAGGCAGCATCGGCTGAATAATAAGCTGGTTTCAGTGGGTGTTTGTTTTTAGGGTAAGGAGCTCTTATTTATTTTTTGTTTGTTTTATTTACCATGGAAGGTAATTTGAGCTGTGGTATCAAAACATGTGGTGTTCTGCCAAGAGGGGATTAAAGAGGAGAATGCTATGGAAAGAAACTGGGTTTGTCAGTAAAGAACTGAGAGAGATTTTATTTACCGGAGTTTTGCAATCAGCACTTTTAATCTTCCTCACAATTGGGCCATTCAAAGGCCAAGAATATGCTTCAAGGGCCAGAAAGGAATAACCCAACGGCAAAGGAGTAGCTGTCTCAAATGCTGAAATGCTTTCAAACACATGGCCGTGTGTTGCCATCCAGCATTCAGGATGGTGGAAGCACCTGCCTCAGGGGCAGGCAGGGACATTTGCTTTAGACATCTCCAGCACACTGATGCCATAGGTGAGATTTAGCGCTGGGCAAGAGGAGCAGTGAGCCAGAATAAGGTGTTTCCATGGAAAAGTAAGAGAGCCCAGTGACCCAGCTAATCTCAGCAGTAGATAGAAATATCCCCTCAGGTAGAATGCATTTAAGCTGCCATCCTGAAAGATGCTGAGCTTTCTCAGTTGCCCCAGAAATGAGAAGGAGAGAAGAGCAGACAGCAACTCCACCTCAGAGGGGTGACTCCAGTACTGCTTTACCATGACAGAGCTAAAGGAGCAAGAAGTGAGGCGGAGTAATTAATTCTTTTCTCTGACGATCACAGTGACCACCGAGAGCACTAACACTAGACTGGTAGCATCAATTGCGGGCACAAGATTCCTGCGTTGGGTCAGAGAGCAGCTCCACTTTTGCAATGACAAAACGGAGAAGGGACTCTGGCATACTGTGTGGAAGATGACAAAACAAAGCAAACCAGAGAGGATCACTGTGCAAGTTAAAAACTGATCTAGGAATACTTGTCCCTACCTGCAAATTCTGTTTCTCTTAGCAGTATCCATCAGCTCAGCGTTGTTCTCATGTGGTAAAAGACATGGACTGATTAATGAAAAATAACACTGTGTCTGGGCACGAGCTGCCAAATTTTATAGCTGCCTGAAGATTCAGCTAGACAGCTAGAGGGATTTCCAAAGGCATCTCCATAGCTGTCACTGATTTCTCTGTGGCTTAGGTGCTTGGGTGCTATCAAAAATCTTGCTAAGACACCTTTCTGTAGTGCAAAGTTTTCCTAAATACTCTGAAAAATCAGGCTCTAAATGGCTTGCCAAAAGATACGCATACGGCTTTGACAAAACTTAGAACAAAATACAGATCTCTAATCTTCTTTATTTCTGCTTTAAAACTAAGATTTCCTTTTCTTTAGATAAAGTCATCCTTTAGGATGTTGTGTATGGAGGACAAAAGGGAAAAGAAAAATTTGTGTGAGTGGAGATATTATTTGGGGACTGAGTACATATTTGTTGCTTTATCTACTGTTTTTTTAACCTCAGGAAGTGCCAGGCAATTGGAATACGAAGATTGGTATCTTTTAAATATATCGACACTTGGAAATCTTCTGGATTAAACACCATTACATAACTCTTTCCATTAGTGCCTTGAGTCGATGAAAAAGCTAAACGATTTCAAGCCCTCTTTTTCTTTTTTTTTTTCTTTTTTTTCTAGAGCTGAAGGTGTGAGGAGGCAGGGGAGGCTCTTGAGCAAGGCTTGTGCCCTGGAGCAGGGCATGCTGCCTGCAATGCGGGCAGGTGTTGAGGAACTGGCTTCCTCACCTTGCTCTGCCCCAAGTGGGAACAGATGGAGAAGGCACAAATCTGTGGCTGAAGGGGATGAATCCTCAAGGTGCATGGAGGGGGCAGCAGGATAGATTCCTGCCACTCTCAAATGGGAAATGTCTTCCCCTTAGCAGGCAAAGTGCCATATCTCCGGCACAGGTGCTGGAAAGAAAGCCAAGCCTGCATTCCAGGTGGGATTTATACAGAGAACTGCTGAAGAGCTGATGGTCCATGTGGGAGTAAGAAGTGCACTGGGAATTTGCAGGCAAAGGTTTTACCTTGTCACTGACATGCCACAGAGTAAAGAGTTGAGAAGATCCCTCATCATCCCCTTGCCTGTCCTGGAGAATGAAATGTCCCTTGTTTCACCTCAGTGAAGATACAGGTGCAGAGAATTGATCTAATGGAAGACAATATAGGCCAGGAGATCATCTCCTGGGCCCTGCAGCCCAACCACATCTTGTGTTCTGCACTTACATAACATAGCAAGATCCATCTTAAATTATGCCTTGCTGCCTCTGATAGCCCCCTTGGAAGGCTGCCAGGGATGCTTTGATACCTAGGAACCATCTTCTAATTTCCAGCCTAAATTCATTGACAGTTTACAGAATAACCACTTGTTCTTGAGCCGACACTGTCCGTCAGCCCAAATGGTTCTCCCTCCTCCCCAGTGTTGAGTCTCTCTGCTTTTTATTGACTCTAATTATCTTCCTCCCAGTATCTGTTTTGACATGCTGAATAAACCTGGCTCTGCTAACCTTGTCTTTAAAGTAAGGTTTCCTCTTGTCATACTAACAGCCCCCCTTTGCAACCACTGCCACTTAATTTTTTCTTGAACACTGGGTGACCATTACTTCATCTGGACCTCAGATGAGATTTTTCTAAGGCTTTCTATACTGCTTTTAATACAGTGTCCCACCTACAGTATCTCAAAATGGCAAAATTCATGGCTTATTTCTGACAGGGGAGGAGGGAAGAGAAGACGTTTTCAGTGCCAGATGGAGGGAATTCCTCAGGACCACTCTTGTTCCTGATGGAAACAAGAAGGTATCTGCTGCTGGGTATCACCACCCCCCTCATGTGTCACAGCAGAACCAGCCCTGAAGATAAGCAAAGTCTTGGCAGAGATAACATGTCATGGTAACAAAATTTTATTCCTGTCAAAATTAGTATTTGGAGAGGACCCAAATGGGATTATAAACTTTACAAATCAAATGGAAGACATGCCTCTTACTATAAGGAGCTTATTTCCACATGGGATGAAATGACTGAGTGAAAAATGATGTTGAGAGCTGGAGCCAAGAAAAAATGGACACTATGAAGCCACAGATTATTTAGTTATATGATGCACATCTTGTGTATGTCTTTACCAGACTGATATTTTCTAGTCTACACAATATATCCTGTATATACTATAACCTCACAAACGTCCTCCAAGATGCACGTATTAGGGATGTTCGTTTCAGAGCAAAATGAGAAGTCTTACTTCACCAGAAATGTTACACAACTTCCTTTTGTGCTTCTGCAGATAGCAAGAGTCACATTTGTGCTGCTCCTTTTTAGTTTATGCTTTAGAGCAAACTTCCTAAGACATGCTCCAGTTTGGCCAGCGCAAGCAACTCTGGACAAAAACTTGTGCCTGCAGAGTTACAGATGGATTCAGACAGCCTTAAATAGGAGGTTTATATGTATTTTTTAATAAGGGGTGTGAAAAAGGAGGGATTTTTCCCAAGAGTGGACTTCTATTAGACTGAATGAAAGAAGAATTGTTTCACGTATGCTAATCCAGTTCACATGCTCATGTGCTCATCTCTTCGGATGCGAGCTGGTTTATGACACAATAAATAGACAGCGGGGTGAGTCTGCTGCTAATGACACTGTACCCCTTAAAAAGAAAAACTGTGAAGGTTACTCATAGCATTGTATAAAAGCATTATCTGCTGAGCGATAACCGTGAATCAAAGAAACATATTGTACTTTCAGTAAAAAGACATTTCTCTCTATAAAATGTCTTTTTTGATAGAGCCAGTTGAAACCCTTCCAGCTAAACAGATTTGGTTTTCAAAATATTTTGGGAAAACAACACTATTTCAACAAACTTCCTGTAATCGCCTGGTGGCTGTGGAACTCAAGCTCTGGGTCCACACCACTGAGGTGGCTCACCTCCTTCCTTTTCCCCACACAGGAGCTGTTTGGTGGCTACTGGCATTGAAAGGAAGGGAAAGGAGAAAGAGCATCTCTTCCCATTGCCCAGACCAGGCTCCTGGCATGGATTTGCCACGATAGCCAGGGCAGGAGAGGGGTGATGGAAGGGAGCTCCAACACAGGGGATCTCCTCTGGCCACTAGCAAAACATGCGTGACCTGGCTTGTGATGGGGAAACTGTACTCTGGGGCTGGGGAGGAAGGCTCCCGCACAGCCAGAAGAAGTGCCGGAGCCGCGGAGCTTGGCAGCTCCAGCCATGCTGATTGGAAATGATGTACCTGCTGCCAGCTCCTGTGCTGCCCACGCTGCCCACGCTGCCTGCCGGCGTACTGGCGCAACTCACACCCTGCTACTCCGCCAGCCGGGGGAGGCAGGAGCGGGGCCGATAGGAAGGGTGCCAAGCTCAGGCAGCAGTCGGTCAACATACTGGGGAGTATATTTTGGGATGGAGAGGTCAGGTGGTTAATCAAGTGGAAATGGATGATACATTGTTAAATGCCACATACTCGCTCTGCAAGCACGCTGGGTTAAGGAAAGATGGGGAGACATAGACGTGTCCAACGAGAACATAAAAATACCAGCATTTAGCGTATTGCACAATGGAAAGAGTTGGCGAGTCCCTAATCTTGAAAGCCTGTTTATCTGTTTTGGCAGGGAGCTACGGGCACATCAATCCGGATTCTCGAAAGAGCCTGAAAACTGCATTTTGCAGCAGCAAAATGTGGAGACAGAATGACAGCCCCATTGAAGCCCACTCTGAAACGCTGCTCTGTGAATGCTTCTAACTCTATTAACCTATGGCCTATTAAGCTGATTTAAAAGTGGAAATACTAAAAATCGGGGCAGGATACAGCTGTAGTAGGAAAAAAGCAATTTTAATTCCCCAGGCTTAAATGCTGCCCTTGACTCTGCTCCTGCATTTCACTGGTTCATGGGAACCCTGATAAACTTGGGCTGGTTTTGGTGGAACAAGATTACGATAGCAAGGACCTTGAAATGTCTCTTAAACAAAGCATATTGCACCTGGAGGAAGACAAAAGGCTGGCTTGTAACAAAATAATTTCTCAGTCGTTATGTTTTGTCCTAATTCAAAGAGCTGATCTTTAAATGATCTCTCTTGCTTTGCTATTGGTGCTAATTCTGCTGCTTCGCTTAAAGATCTGTCAGCAATTTTATGACAGCCTCTTGTTTCCAGGGATTTTAGACTTGGTCATAAAAGCGTGGTCCCAGCTGAAACTTAACATATAAGGTTACAAAATTTAAAAAAAGAAGGAAAAAAAAAAGCAAGTGAGCAAACTCAGATATTTTTAAGGCCATAAGAGCATAAAAAGAACCAGAAGCATGTAGCTTAAAGTGATTACAAGGATCATTTGTTTTCCCTAGACAGGAGAAATAGATTTATTTTATTTAAATTTTTAATCTATAGGTAATTAATAAATGACCAGTTAGAAACATTGTTTGGGCTAATTTGGAGAAAAAAACACCTGAAGTTATTTAATTGCACGTGTTTTGGGATTATATTCTTAACCTCACTAGTTAGAAATTTATGCAATTTATTAACTCAACAATAATGCCACCAAAAGAATATGTCAGAATGACTGACACATTTAAAATATTTCTATTGGCCCTGAAAGTTATACTGTAAAGAAATTATATAGATTTGTATTTATCTAAAACTCTGGAATTACAGATCTACCTACTCTGGTTAACACTAACCACTGTAAAATTAGTCATTATGCATTTAGTATCTGGTTCAGGCTGGTGTCAGAAGAAACTCAACCAAAAGATATATATAGAGATATTTATAGTTATTGTATATATAAACTTAAATACTCATCAAGGGTCTTGCCTAAACTTTTGTAAACAGCACCTCAGCACAGCTCGCATGGCTCTGTCTATTTTCTTTTCCCTGCTGTACAAAGGAAGGGGTGAGTTAAGGTTGAAGTGTTGGCTGGCTTTGGAACTTTAACTGAATATCCTTACTCTGTGCATGTAGGTCAAATCCTTTGACATTATAATCTTGGTACTGGCACAAAGTAATCTTTCAACTTAAACCATGTGTGATGTGGTGGAAGCTTTTTTCTCCCCTTTGGTCTGTGAATTGGCTATGGTTAGATTGTTTAAATGAACAGGTGTACTTTCTCCCTCCTTGTGATATGAAAGAAGCATAAAACTCGATTATAGCAATTTATGGTCTCTTAACTTGCTTGGACTTGTATCCATGACACAAGCAGCTTTATGTTCAAATTCAAGACTTGGTAAAATAGGAAGTTAAAATTAACCTCAATCCTTTTATAGATTAAAACCTCAACAAATAAACAGTGGTTTAGTGGCATGGCAACCTGCCCCTTTAAATCCACAAACTAGTCTGAGATGTCTATTTTGAGTTAGTTTTGTTTTTTTAAAAAAGATAATTGGACTTGGATGAGTAGAGGAGTAGCCTGTGATTCATACTGGGGTGAGTTAAAGCAAAGTTTAATGCCACTGCTTGGAAGTTAGCAGTGTATGGGGGTTTATGTCTTATTTTATGCCTATATAAAAAACAGTCTGTGCGCACTTCAGTGAGGTTTAAACAGAAGTGTTTCAGGATGCAAAGATGTGTGGATCGGTATAGCAACACTATGGGGCTGGTCAGAAGTGTTTTATTTTTGGAGGCTTATGTTCTGAAATATAGCACTGTTTATTAAAAATAGAAAAAAAATTAAATATCCCAGCTCCCTAGAGGTGACACAGGAGATCAGCCCAAAAACCAATCATACTTAGAACACTGAAGAAAAAATGATGGTGCAGAGCTCTTTCCCACCCTAGCCCTTTCCCCCACTGTGATAGCATGACCCTGAAAAGACAAGCCTTAAAACATACAAAGTGTCTGCAGCAGAGAGAGACCCAAATCAGGGAGGCTTCAGTCTGGGGCTTATTTTACTGATAGCAACTGCAAGCCTCAACAAGTTGCTCATTGGATAATGTGCACATTTTGGAGGCAGAGGGAAAGGGGAACAGGGAGAAAGCAACACAATAGATGAACAGCAAGGTATCATTGAGGAATCATTAGCAGTTTGATTGCTATCATTTTCTGAGCTACGTCCACAGGTGAAATGCATTAAAATCTTGTTTGCAAAGACCAAAGCAGAACAACATACTAAAACTATTTCTGGAGGGAGCAGCTGAATCCCCAGCCGAGCGTGAAAAGCCTCTCTCTCTGAAGTTGTACGAGCAAGGGACTTTCACAGGGAACTAGGGAAGAGGGATACTCAACGTTAAACCTGATACTCTGCTAAGCATATAGTGTTCCCGAGAAGCTGAAGAATGCAGGTCTGTGACTGATACCTCCACCCACATAGCCACTGGCTGCTGAGTAGCCATAATAATATGTGCGTTTACTTTTATAGGAATGGAGCTGTGCGCAACAGAAACACAATGTGGTTTGCTCTGCAAATCAGAAAGCTAAGTGAGGGGACTGCCAGGGGCTGGGAGAGGTGCACGGCTGGATCCTTCACCTGAGCTGACCTGGCATGGCTCCAGGGAGGGAAGGAGCTGGGTAGTCCTTCCAACTGTCTTTTTGCCCACCTCTTTTTACAGCATGGCACAGACCATGTGTTGATTTATTTCCCATGCTTCTCAAAAATGCCTGCTTCTGCTCACAGCAAAGTCAACGACAGATTTGCAGTAGATTTCACTAAGCCAAAGACCTTCCTAGCCCTGGGAATAAAAGGATGTAACAAGCATTTGCCTTAGGTAAGTGATAACCTTTTCTGCATGCAACAAGAGTACCCTGGTCTTAAAAACAAATGCTGAAAAAAAGAACTTATTCTGATTTGCGATAACTACGTCTCTCCAAACCCCCAGCAGAGACCCTCGACTAGGGCCATTTCATTCTGTCTGGAACAGAGGAAATCTCCTTTCAGAACAGCGCTCGCTAAAACTAATCTGTCCCGCACCCTCCCTTTAGGTGCATCTCACTATGAATCTGCATTTTGATAAGCATTTTGCAGAATGTTCATCAGCTGCCAGTTTAGTGCCCTGATCCGCTGCTCACTGAGTCTCAGCTGATCCTAGGAGCAGAGTTGGTTTTAGCAGGGACAGACTCAGCTTTAGCAGTGGCAGACAAGATTTCAAGCTAGACGACGTGGTTTCACTGTCATCATCTGAGCCTGAGCCTTGGAAGAAATCAGACTATAGAGTCACTATTTTGCAGGTTTTCATTCAAATAAAACCCACTGGATAACCATCAGCCACAGAAATACGCTCAAACCAGCCTTCCCATATTAATGTCTTAGCACTAAGAGATTGTCTTCAGGGGACAAAGCACTTTGCAAAGCTTTCTTTGCTGCTGCCTTCCTGGAAAAGCTCAAAGCAAGACGTTGACGGTATTTGTCATTCAAGCACACAATGATAAATATCCATCAGGAAACACACCTACACATAGAAAAAGGCCTGGCATAATGCATCTTTGCAAGAAAGAAATGGCTTTCAAGATGTCACAGTTCTAGCACAGGTGAGGTTAACAAACACTGTGAGCTGTACTGACACCGGGAACACAAGACATACTTATAGTCCCCTTAAAATCTGTCAGGCCTTTAGAAATAAAGACATATGTTAGGAAGCCCCTCCTTTCACTCGTTAAAGGCTCTCACTCGTTAAAGGTGGCCAAGGAGAGTCTAGAAGAGATGGAGGGACAGGGGGGCAGCACCTGCAAGCCCCCATGCTCTGCAGGCTGGTGGGGTGGAGGTGGGCGAGTGGGGAGAGGATTTCAGGTACTTACCCTGAATCTGACTCTGAGGCTGAGGGTTAAAAGCAGTGGTGTGGTTCAAGGAGGCTCGTGGGTTGGGTGTGGGGGCTGGGTGGTGTGGGCTGACCCTCATGGCCGTACGACGCAACTGCTCCAGTTCACTCAGGCGCTCTGAAAAGGACAAGCTCCCGGGCTTTGTCTGCTCATCTATTTTCTGACGATGTCCTATTGTGGGAGGGGGGGGAAAAAGATCAGAAAATCTCACTGATACATGAGGTCTGTTGACTTACTTTCTTTTTCAAATTTTTTTTTCTTTTTTTTAAACCCCTCATCCACTGGCAAAGTACCTAACCAGCTAGCGGCCATCTGAAATTAAACTGAAACCACCTCCCTGCAAAAACAGGAGACACAGGCAAGTCACCCATTGTAACCGTATCATGGGGCAGGCCAAGATACGGCCTAATCTGAAGAACCAGATCCACTGAAAATACTAGTGCCTTCTTACACCTCGCACTGGGAGAGAAGGCATTTCTAAAAGGAGGTCTGTCTGTGGGGATTCATAAAAGGAGGAAACATCAAGTGGCTCCTGTGCTAAACCTGCACTGGAATAACTTCCTCAAGAATTAAATTCCAGATTGTCATAAGGTACCATAATTAGGTACTATGGGGCTATAAAAAAACCAACCCCCCAAAAAATCACATTTTTGGATCCTTTTGCAATGGATTTATAGACAGAAATGGGAAAGAAACACCAGAAGCTGGCAGAATTGAAACTGGAGTAGTGGCAACTCTTAGTGGCATGAGGACCTTCAGAAACATGAGATCCTACCAGACATCTGACTATAAGAGTGTAGATACTGACATTACAGCGTCCGCCAGTGCACAGCAGACTTGGTCATGGCCACATGGGAGTTAGAGGGTCCAGCACTCCCCAGGGCAGCCCTTGGAGTGCAGCATGAAGTCCTGGTGCTATGGCGCACCAGGGCTGGAAGGGGACAGGGAAGGTGCTGGAGAGGCCCAGCTCCAGCGCAGCATCGGGGCATGTCCAGATTCAGCTGGAAAGGCAGAGACATCATGGCAGGACTGCTTTCGAGATAAGCCTTAGCTAGCAGCAGGGAACGGTATGCAACGACTGAGGTAATGCATTTCTAACTCTTGCCTGTGGCTGCTTTCTGCACCCGGGTCCTTTGTGTGTCAACCTGTTACCACAAAGACAGCACACAAACCATAGAAGAGGGATGTCTCATCTGCTGGAGCCCTTGCTCTCCAGTAGGCATCACGAAAGCACAAAATTTCAATCCTTTTTCCACCCTCTTTAGAGCTAACCCATTGTCACGACTTAGCAAGCTACTTTTGTGTCTATTGGTTTCCAGTCTTTTGAGATATCCTTCCAAGTGGGGTAACTTATCCTGGAAGGCTGCTGACACCACACTTCGGGGCTGAAGTGAAAACCTCCCTAGCGGACTTGTGTTTGGTGGAATGTCTTAAAAGGGATGCTTCAGCCACGTTCCCAACCAGGCAGAATCAAAACTTCCCTTTGTAATTTTCCCCCATCCCCCAACAGAGCTTTTTCTTTCTAAAGATCACAGAAAACAGCCCTTCAGCAGAAAGCCCAAGAGCAGACTGTCACTGGCACACAAGCTGTCTTTTCAAAGTCTCCAAATGGAGGGCAAGATACTGACTGCAATGAGTCTGTGAGGTGACCCCACCTGTATTTAGTCAATGGAGTAGTATCCCCAGCTCCAAAAATCTCATTTTTATACCTTCTGCTTGGAGACCTTCTTGTGGAGCGATGGATGTCATCATCCCTCATTTTTCCTCAAACCCAATCCCATTTCTGCACATTGCATTTGTCTCAGGAAATCAGCTGCCTCGTGAATCTTTGTGGCTTATCCCTTCCCCTTCTTCCCACAGGACGTGGTTACCCTGATGGGAATGCGTATCAAATCTCTTGCCCAGAGGTCAAACACCTTTTTTTCTACTTGTTCTCTTGAAGAAGATGGCATTATCCTTGGTTTCTGCTGAAAACCATAGTCTGCTATCTGCTCCTGATTGTCATTTTCTTGTCATGAAAAGTTGCCTCCTGCAGCTTTTTTTTGCATTTCCATCCTCCCCGCATGGAAGTGGCCAGTGCTGTTCCTATGGTGAGTCCTCTCTCAACTCATGGCTACAGCAGTGAAACAGACTAGCACAAAACTCTTGAAAACAATCCACTGTGCCTTATTCCACACATCCCTGTAGTATTTAATACATAAACATTCATAAACATCCAGCTTCCAATTTTGAGTATCAGTTAAACAAGCAGTAAAAGATCTCTGAAGAGCTCTGTATGCCCTTTACTCTACAGAGTACTCTTTCAAGCCACCCTACCAGCTCAATCAAGACACAGGACCATTTTATGCACTAAAAGGAAAATGTGCATTTAAGAGCAATTCCCAGTAGCTGCATTTCTAAAATTAAATTTTAGAACTTTTATTATGGTTCCAAATCACAGTGGCTCGGCATTTCTTCCTGTTGCCAGACCCTTTGGCACAGCTTGAACTGTCTCAGATTCCACACTGTGCTGTAAATTATCCCAAAAGGGAGGGAAAAAAATTACAATATAAAAAGACATGTTATATAGTAGCAGTTTCATCATTAGAGACACCCATTAGGGCTTCTGAAAAAAAAAATGGAGGGGAGGAGAGAAGCAAAGATGAAAAAGACTTTTATCTGACATTCTGGTTAGTCAAGAGCAAACACTTTATTTGTCGGCAGTGCAAAGCTGGATGCTGCCTCAAGCCTTGGGCTCCTGACCCTGGACTTGAACGCAAACATGCGGAGTCATACAAGATGTGTAAAATACCTCATACATTTGGATTATTTTAAGCTTCGGCAGGCTGAACCCAGGGCTTGCAGAGCCAAGAGCCAGATCCTTCCAAATCCACCCCACCCCCACCCCCCGCTGTAATTTAGTTCTAATTTAAAATTCAGCTCAGACATCTTCTGTTTTTAAGTGAGCGCACCAATGCCAGGTTTGACCTGCTGCTACCCTACCTTCTCCTCCTACCTCCCTGGTGCTGCCCTCCTAGCATCCTGAGTTTTGCCTGCCTGGTGCGAAGCCAAGCATCCCAGCAGCGCACGCCCATGTGCTAGCAGCCTCACACGGAGGCGAGCAGTTCCTCTGCAACCAACAGGACAAGGGCTGCATTAAAGGCCACCGAGGCAGGAATTAACTTTCCTGCTTTGAGCCTAGCTCAGGCACTAAATTTGTGTCGAGCTGGCACATGATGCGGGGCAGGGCAGGCAAACCCGAGCTCGCTCTGAACAAACCAGCGAGCAGACAGCGAGCAGGACAAATTAACCCAGGCACCGCATCCTCCCGAGGTCACTGCAGGGCACCCCATTCCCAGCCAGCTCCCCGAGCTGAGGGGGGTACATCTGCCTGTCTTTGCACTGCACATCCACCAAGTGAAACTCCTGGACGCCACCCCCACCCCACCCCTGTGCTGCCCCAGACCATCCTGCTGAATTTTGGGCATTGAAGGGGGCTGGCTCAGCTAGCAGCCTCCTGCACAGGGCCTCCTCCATAGCCTGGGGGTACCAGTGGTGCATTGGCACACCCAAGATCTTGGACTTGTGGAAATTCCACTCGTGTCAATGCACTCAGGGAAGAAAGACTAGCATCAACAGGTTCCTTCTCAGGGGAACTCTACTGTTGTTTTCATCCATGCATCGCAGTTTTTGGTGGGAACTACCTAGAATCCATGCCAGGCAATTGTCACCTCAAGATGTTGTTCCAAAAGTGGCTCTTTCTTTTTTCTCCCCAATCAGAAGAGCTATTTAACCTTTTCTCCATTGCTGACTGCTTCAGGCAGCAAGAGAGAACCTGTTTTGCACAAAGGTCTGCAGCAGGTAAGTGAAGAACTGTGTCAGAAAAATGTAGCAAATATAAATGGTTTTCCCAAGCCACTATAAATGCACAGGCAGAGCTTTGCTAGGGTGACTTGTATTTTTGTGTTTATTAGCTTTACTTTGAAGTTACCCTCTAAATACCTTGCTTTAAGAGCAGGCAAGTTATCCTCAGTTCACCCCTGTAAAGCCCAGGACTGTTATTATCCCCCTTTTATATGTGGAAAACTGAATGACAGAGAATTGAGGTGACTTGCCCGTGGTCAGGCAGTGACCCTGTGGCAGACGCTCGCCTCCCGGCTCAGCGCAGTGACCACAAGCCCAGGCTTCCTCTTTCCAGGAGAGCTGTGTGATGCAGGATGAAAAAAAATAATGGCAGGAAGGCACTTGGAAACTGGTACGGCTCCACTGAGCCGGCAGTTTGGCCACAAGGATCTGCCACTTTTGCAAATCAGATGGGATTTTGTGGAAGTCAATCAAACATCCACTTGTTGAGTGAAGAAGACTTTGGCCCAGAGTTTGAAGAGAGAGACAGATTGCCATGAGACATCACCACTGTCCTCTTTCCCTCCCCATGTCTCCATAGGTTTTGACAAGCATCAGTTTGCAGGTACTAGCAGAGGAAAGAAAAGAACAGCATTTTTTTCCCTTGGGTTGCATGGTCAGTGTTTGAGACACTGGAATAAACAGGACATCCAGCCTGCTTGGCTAAAACATAGAATTTGGGGGCTTTTGGACTTTTTTTCCTTATCCCTTTCAAATACTGTTTCAGTGAGGCCAGGTGATTTTTTTTTTATGCAGAGTATTAAACAAGGAGGGCAGAGGAAACGAGCTTTTCCGATACTTTTACAGCAATGCAACATGAAAGTGCTTTCTTTCTTAATGGGAGGGAAATGCAGTTTTATAGACTTTAAGAGACTGTGGAGCACTCAGCTTGGCCCATGGCCACGTGGTTGGGGCTCTGGATGTGGAAACAAGAACAAAGTGCCCCAGCAGCCCTCGTTTCTGTGCATGTTGGGCACTCATTGGGAACAGTCGCTCACTGTGGGTTTCACACCGCAGCTGGCCCCATGGAGAAGACAGCAGCGCTGCAGGCTGCTTCCAGGCACAGAAAAAGAAACAGGTCTCCCATTACCTTCCTTTTAACCTAGTTTTTAAAAGTGTTACAAGATGCCTTTCAGGTTCAGAAGGGGAGAAGCAGGTAAAACAGAGGCTAAGGAAAGGCATTGCTACTCTCATTCTGCCAGCCGAAACTACTGAAATTCCTGTGGGTACCCAGGACCGTTTTACAAGTAAACACTGCTGGAATGTATTAATGGGCTTTTTTCTCTCTTTTAATCCAATCACAGGATGACTACACTCTTCTGTTGCTTGCTTACAATCACTCGCAAATCTGACTATTAGGACCTGGTGCATCGGAAGGTACTAACACTTTGCAAAAGGTTTGGGCTTGGGGGACAATGATGGAGACTTGCTGGCTCACAGCTGCTGGGCATCCCGGTTAGAGGATCCCAGACCTGAGAAGACATGCCACAGGTTTTTGTGTGTATTATCCACAAATTTTCAGCCCCAAATCAGCAGGTTGTACTTGCATGGAGATAGTATAAGCAAAGTTTAATTAAGTGGAGCCCTTTCTCCCTGAGGGGAACAGAATACCTCCCCTTCTCTCCTCTGCCCCCCATTTTTCCCAGGTGGACGTGGAAACTTTCACATCCAAAAAGTGGATTATACACAGGAACTACAGCATGTGGTCAGACTTTGCTGAAGTATGGAGTGACTGATGAGACGCAATGCTTTGGATTAATGAAAACTGGCTGCTTTGGAACCACGTTGGACCTCGATATAAGCATCTCCTCTTTTCAGGGCTGTTTGTGTTCAGGACTTTGGTTTGGCTCCAGCTCTAGTGGGGTAGAAAATAAGCCATGTTTCATTGTGTCCCGTTAATAAAGTGGTAAACATTGTTTTGTGCCATGGAGCTAAAATAAATCTAATTATTTTATTTTGTTCATAGTGAAGGATGAGAAGAAAACATACTCTTTCACATTATTCTAGGAAGTGAGGACACTATCTTTAACGCAAAAAATGATATATTCTTGTAAGAAAAAGTGAATTATAGTGCTTCTATATTACTACCAAGCTGGGAAATTGAAATGCTTGAAGGTCAGCTGTCCTGCTCACAAAAAAAGCTTTTTTTGCTAGTGACAGAAATAGTGCCTTAAGTGCATAAGCCAGTAATGTTTTTCTATGTGCCAGATATCCCAGATATAAAATACTTTGCACGCTCTTTTTCCCTGACTTCCTATCTGCACAGAAAGAGCTAGTATAACTTTTCCAGGACACCATTTGTTGTGTTTTCAAACAGACCTGACCTCATCCTCCAGAGATGCGTGCACATGCGTAAGGCACTAACCATTGTTACATGGCAGCCCACAGGGCTCTAGGAAATCATGCTTGAAAATAAATCCATAGAGTGGTTTCCTCTCTAGCCTCCGTCACTTGGAAAAGACTTCTATCACTCTCAGGCATTAGAAGGATCAGTATGGGATAGCGTCAGATTTTACCAACCTCTTGTACAGTGTTAAAAATATAATGTAATGAGTTCTTAAAAAAGGAACTGGACACACTGTAGGATATTTTGTATTATTATTGCTGTTGTGAGGAAAATAATGGTGATGGTAGTCAGAGCTTTGAGTAGACTCATCAGCAATTACATTTTTTTGCTGTTTTTATAAAGCACTGTACAATGTGAGCCTTCTTTCCAGACAGAAGGAGCATCATGGTAGACAAGACATTATGCTCAATGGTTTTGTGCAGTGTCTGTAATTACCAGCAGAATCAGTACTGCTCATCAGATCCGACTTGACCATAGGCACGAGGTGGTGGGAAATGTGTGAGTGAGGCTGAATATTATGCGGCTCAATGACCAGGCTGATATTCAGCCGCTCTTCAGAAGCTGAATGCCAAGCAACACCAAGCACAGACAGACTCTGGGAAGCCCTTCCAGATGTGCTTCTCCTTTCAGCTCCCTGGCAAACCTCACCCTTTTTGTGTCTCTATGGAAAAATCTGCCTGTTACTCCGAGTAACTGCAGACAGACTAGATGTTTCAGGTATGAACCTTTGCTGAGTATTTAATTTTTTCCATCAGGGGATCCAATTTGGCTGTATGTTGAACAGGTGTCCAGTGATACCAACAAGGTGAGCAAAGATTTACATGGCAGGTTCCCTGCTCTCTGGTAACCCCCAGTTTTGCCTGGGGGGAACCCCAGGCAGCTTCTTGCACCTCTGTTGGGGTGTTATTCACCCTACTGTATCAACATGCATGCTGAGCAGCTGGTGCATTTTTTTCCTGTTTTTTATCAGTAATTAAACAATATTTTGGCAATATATTTTTTCATACATCTTTTTAAAATCAGCACTTTTTAAAAAACTTCACACAAACAGACACTATAGGTAGAGCAAAATCTGCAATGGAAGAGAGTCCTGCCCCAGAACAAAAGAGAGCAGGTGAGAGGTTCCAGATCCAGCCACTCTTGCCTGGCTTATACTAGAAAAAGAATGTGGTTTCCTATTTTCCAGGTGAGTGCCCTAATTTCAGGCTGCGAGCCCTTTTTGCCAGTGATTCTCTATCCAGCTGCAATGGGAGAGCTCCAGCAGGGAACATCCACAGCAAAAGGGACAAGCAGAAGCTGCAGGTCTCCCTCGCCTCAGCTGGCATGTTGACTGCAAGACCGCAGGCTCCTCTGGGCTGGGTCCTTCCAGCTCTCTCCCTGACTCCTGACGAACATGTGAAAAGCTTCACGTCTTGCCTGAGGTACCACAGCCAGGAAAAGCAATCTTGACAATTTTTGCAAGGCAGAAAATATGCTTCCTCTCCCCCCAGCTCTGCTGGTGAGGCCTGGGCTGTACTAACAAATAGCAATGCACGAACTTCCCACTAAAAACACAATTATTTTGCTTGCTATGCATCCACCAAAACTTATGATGAATCTGACATATGTGTGTCCTCTACTTCTGTTGTGCAAGTGCAATTATTCTGTGGGTTCACCCCAGAAATTAGGTCATCAGAGCAAAGTAAAAGTAAGGGAACCGAGTGTTAGGAGTTTGGAGGGAAGAAGTTGTTTATGAAAGTTAAATTAGTCTGCAAAATTATACCCTTTGCTTTCTTTTCCCTTGCCCCCATGTCAATGTATATACACTTTAAAAATCCTGACTCCTTGACAAAGTTTGAATGACTCCCAACTTAAGCATTGCATTGCCAAAACCCTCTTTTGTTTCTTTGTAGTTTGCATCTTCCCACATGTACAAACCACCATAAGAATACCCTCTAGCCATGGGCTGAGACATCATAGTTGAAGATATATATGAAAGAGTAGGTGCAGAATGAGACACAACCAGCCAACCAACAGCTCAGCAAACAACCAAGAAAAATACAAGCACAGAAAGACACCTCTGTCCAAAGAAAAGCTGCAGAAACACAAAGCTCAGGCAGCAAGGACTGAGCCACCATTTGAGCAGTTCTTGGGAGAAGGTTGTCTCTCTGCTGAATACAGGGGACCAGGCTCCTAATTCAGGCACCTTAATGAAATGTGTGAGCTTAGGTGGGATGAATCTGGACCACCTCCCTCAGCCTGAGTGGGAAAAGCGAGGGATGACAACTTATGCCACCTTTGCAGTGCCCCTGAGAGGACAAATGAACAGGAAAGTGAGTTGCACGAACATCACGGTATTGGAGGCCAGAGGAATAGCTTAGACAGAAACCCATTTCATCAGTCCGCTGAAATATCTCTAGACAGTAAAATGAGCTGAACAAGGGACCTGCAACTTAAATGTCAGGTGCTGTGCCTCATTGTTTATGTAAACCAGGGGAATTTGGCAACATGAAAGTAAATTTACTCCCCATGGATACTGACCATTCAGACTTTGACAACTTGTAAAAAACTTTGCTCCTGTGCAAAAAAAGTATATAGTCAGGCTACGCATTTCCCTTGAACTAAAGACCTTTGCTTTTACCAAGTCTGGTGACTGGTGTTTCTACACAATAATCGAAAATACCTGGTTTTCCAAAGAAATGAGGGTTTGGGTACTTTAATCTGTAGGTTACTTAGAGTCCCTCCTCTGTACTAACGCTCCATTGTGCCTACACAGGACTGCAGTTCACTGAAAGCTCATAAATTTCATGTGGCTCTGCCTAGTCTTTATTTTAGGTTCTTGAACCACTTTTTGCTTTCCTCGTTTTCTTTGCAGCTGCAGAGAGATATAGTAAGCTACTGTATAGCATTTTGAAAGCAGGGCCTCTGAGAAGTTTCCAAACTGCATACAAGCAGGTTATTCTTTGGCTTGTTTTCTTTGGCTTGGTGTTAGCAGTACAGAATGAGTCAAACAGTATTAACTTTCAAGAGGGAAGTGGTGTGGTCAACCAAAACTGTTTGCGGCTAGATTGCGAAGATAGGTAGAGCAGGTAATGAAGAACAAACCATAACGCAGGGTGTAGGTAGGAGAGGCCGACAGACTCAGACAAACAGAATCCTTAATAATTAAATCAACACTGTCGCCTAAAATTTCTGCAGCTTTATGTGCTAAGGTTATGACACAGCCTGGCTTTTCTGGACTGGTCAGCCTTCAGAAGTTGGCCTTGGTGCATGTTGTGCTAATGGACTCAAACTACAACACTCTGCAAAGGAAGAATAAAGGTCAGATACTATTAAAACAAAAGAAATATATCAACTTTTCATTTATGCTGGTTAAGTTCTGTCTTGTGTCTTCTCCCATTTTTATAGTGTGCTCCTTATCTGTTCCACAATTAAAGAAGGCAAGGGAGATGTTTCCATCCTTCCCTCTCTTTAGGATGTGTTTCGGTCATTAACAAGCGCATTGTGCTCTCATGCAACAGACAACTCCCTCCCTTACGATTCAGAAGCAGAACTGAGATGGCCTCTCCCAACCATTGCTCTCCCTCACGCTTTGCACAGATCTGTGCAGCACTAACATAGAAACAGTCTGACCAAGATTTATCATTAACACTAATAGAAAATGCATTTACTCATTACAATTCCCAGTTACAGCAGATGAGCAAAGAGCAAGGGCACAAATGGAGATGCAGAGCAAAAGCCTTTTTTGTGTTCTTCACGAGTGACAGGGAATGAGCAAAAGCCGCGGTGTTTTTGTATGGGCCTGCAAGGAGGAAACTGCTGCACCTTCTGATAACCAAGGCCAGGCAAAGCCAGGAGGGACTGCAGAGCAGATGGATTTTCACCCCTTCCAGGTATATTCCAATAAGAAAACCAGGCTGTTCACTGAAAGTGCTGCACAGCTTCATCCAGCCTTTCTCTTAGACATGCATTGTTTTGGTAAACCCGTAAGTAAGGCAACTCCTCAAAAACAGAGGCTTCAGAAAAGGTCCTGCACTGCTAAAAGCTTGTTTGGTGAGTATGAGTGTCTGACCACTCCATGCAGGGTGAAAGTTTCCCTCCTCCTTCTTCCAGCTCCCTTAGGAGCCTGAGGAAGAGAAGACCCTCTCTCCTACCTCCTGTGGAGAGCAGCGTGAAGGAAGTGGGTTGCAGAGGTTGTGTGCAGTCAGCTCCTGCTGTTTTCCAGCACATCCCTGAAGGGAACTTTCTTGTCTGCCAGCAGTGCAGTAGGCTTTCAGTGGCCAGCCCTGGAGGGACAGCAGGACTGCTGACCGATGCTCCAACAGTCCAGCTGTGCTAGCTAGCCTCCTTCTAGGAAGGGCAGGGGCTATATAACATCCTTAAACCCACAGTAGGCAGCTCCATTGTGGGGTTTCAGCCACCAGCCCATCCATCCCCAGCTCACGCAAAGCTCCAGCAGCTGCATCAAACCTTTTGTTCACTCATGTTTAATGGCTGCCATTCTAAAGTCCTTCCTTGCTGAAGAAACAGGGCAGAGGAAGAACCAGACTCAGAAATCCTTGATTCAGAGCACCACCAACTAACTTCACTGGAAAGATACTTGGCATCAGTGAATTAGGATCTTTGGTGGGGACCAGTGTAGAGTCACATCCCCTACGTCCAACCTACTTGCCAAGGCACTGCATATTAATGCTTTTCTTTACATACCCACGCACACAAAGTACAAGTAACATCTATACAGTCTTCTTCCATATTTCTCTGGAAAATGTGCAACCCCCCGAAAAAAAACCCCACCCCAAACAACTTGTTCACCTATCTTAACAGCTACACATTCTTTGTAAGTAAGAGCAGTTGACAGGAGAAAGTCAGACCTACTATCTGCTTAGGAAGCATTTTCAGAAGTAATGTACCTTCACCTACTACGGTGTTTGTCAGAGTTACAGAGTACTTGCTTACTGATTTCAGCCGAGCTAGACCGAGGCTGCATACCCCTCAAAAATCCCACCATGCAAATATAGGTAAACACTTAAAAGTATTTACCACAGTCTTTGTAGCCGTTCAACCACTAGGCAATGAAATAATATGAAGTGCAAAAAACCCGAAAAGTTGACAAAGACAAAAAAAGTGAAAGACATGAAAAATAACTACCTACCTGTTCTCGATTTAAAATCACACTAATTCAAGGGGGCCGGAATAAGAGCTGTGTGGGATTAAGTGACTCAAAAACAGAGTTGAAATAATTTCTATAGGACTGGGCCAGCCTTACCACTGTTCCTAGCCCACACCACAGCAGCTCTAGTTTCCTGTTTACCTGCTTTATCAGAGGAAGGAGTTGTCCTGTCAACACTTCTGTGTATCTTTAAAAAACCAGCCAAATAACCAGGCAAGCAAATATATATGAGCTACTGCACTCCCAGAAAACCAGTCTTGATACAAGATATCATATTGCACGTATTTGACAATTTTATTGAGCTAAAATAGCAAATTCCCTGCCTCACACCACCCAACATCAACTCTCCTAATGGACTCAGCAGCGAGACTGAAAAATGCCAGGGAAAATAATCACGTTCCATCTTTTCCTTATAGAAAAGAAGCATCTGCACCATGAAACCTCAAGAATGCTAATATTAAAAACCTATCCAGATCCTACCTATTGAGCAGGAAAAAAGCATCCTCCCTATCACTGTTAGGCCAGGGAGTGGCAAGCATTCATATACATTTCATAATCCTTTTGCACATCTGATGGAGAACTGCCAGCACTGTTTTTAGGAGCTGCAGGTAGCTGCTAGCCAGTTAAAGTCCGTGTGAGGTAGGTCTTGCCTGGACCTTCTCTCCACTGAGGAATCTTTGCTAGCAAAGACAGTTACTGTTCTTTGCTTTTACCGGTCTTTTCAGCTCGTGGGCAGCATGCCTGCTGGTATGTCTGTATGATTTCCACTCAGAAACCAACTGCTTGAGAGTATGGGCTTTGCTTCAGGTTCCTGCTGCTAGTGAAAGCCCCCTTGGGTGGCCAGGCAAGGGGACTCAGACCTTGGAGAACAGGCTGGTGCTGTGCTAGCCCTGCCAGACACTGTGAGGGGGCCAACCCCAGTGCAGAGCTGCCCCTGCCCCATGGGTGCTGCTCCACCATGTCCTCACAGAGGAGAAGGGGTTTGCTAAGCAGCTGGGATGTGGGGCACAGAGAGGTCTTTCTGGGACACAGGGGACCCAAAAGCTGCAGATCTGCTCATGGATGCTCTACAGAGCTGACTGCATCCAGACACACAACCTCTGGTTCCATTCTGCAGCCCAACTTTTATCATCCAGTGTCAGGTGGTCCTCTGCTATGTGATGCTCCTGTGCTATATGGTCCTGCACTAAGCCAGAAGGCCCAGTGCTGGCTGTATCACTGGAGTAATTCAGGCCGGTTGTGTGAAAGTCTGTGCATAATGGAAACAGGCCAATTTCCCCCTCACTCTTCACTTTTCTTCAGAAAACACAAGTCACAAAGGGACAAACTGCTCTCTGCTCTTTTGCTCGTGTACTTTCATTATGAAAAATGGGCTGGTGGCATGCACAGCTTTCACAGCGGGGGAGGGACATGCCCAACCACAGGGCATATGTTTTTGGCTGTTGTTCCCTTGCCGCTCTGGGGGACTGCAGAGCTAGCCTGGCTGCCCGGGGGGCTGCTAGGACTGTTCTGCCTGTTCAGAAACATCTCCTTTGGTCTGCAGGCATGCCCTCGCAATAATATACAGCTTTATTTTATTGAAATGGATTCAATTGCTCTTCTTTGTCCACCCTTCGATGAGACACACACACACAAAGAAAACCAACAGTGATCCCCTACCTACCCATACCCATTTAAAGACAGCAACACATTAAGTCACATTGTGTGAATTTGAGCTAGTGATATTTTGTAACTTCCCCCAGCTGCCGCCCTCATGCATATAGCTGTTGCACAAGCCAACTACAAATGTCCCCAGAGTGCACTCATAATATAAGCACTAGTCTACCCACGTCACTATCACCCAGACAATAGGACGCGGGGACACAAAAACAGAGGCACAGACCTGGCACTGCACAGCCGTTGGCTTTTCTTGCAGCCCATCCCTTTCTTTTGTCTGTACATGGTCTATTTAGGTTGGAAGCTCTCAGAGGCAAGTACCTTAGCCAAGATTTTTTAAAAAGTGATTAGCAAAGTTGGGTTGTGATACTGAGAGGGTGGTGTGCTGCGGAGCACACAGCTAGTGCTAGCAAAGGAAGAAAGAGTCCCAGCTGCATTTCTGTTATGTGGACAACCAACTTGGAAGCACCACCTTTCCCCCTACAGGTTTTCTGCTAAGTAACCTTTAGGCACTGTAAGTCTCCAGGTGAATGGAAGGACCTGATAAACCATCATTGAAATTTCTATAGTGGGCCTCTTCCAATAACAAGATGATTCATTTTTTCATGGTTTCTAAACTGTTTGATGGTACGTGTTATTCCAACAGATGGAGGCACTTGCAGAAGAAAGCAAAGAAGAAATGAAGGCCTTTAGTATTATTGCAACTTACTGAGATGAAAAGGGATTTTTGAGAACGGTTTGGCTTTTCCTTGCATGAAAGACTGAGGGTGAAAGTAATGTGAAACCCTTAGAGGAATCATCCCTCGCCAGCCTGATGTGCAGAGTCTTCCTCGCTTCTGCCGTGGGATGGGGAACGCTGGCCCCTCATGGACTCTGCTGACTCTCCTCCCAGAAGCTGCTCTAAGTCTGTGGGCAAAGGGTGGACAGGGCAGGGGAGAGGATAAGCGGATCAGGTGCACTTAACACCACCAGCCCTTTGGGATTCCCTAAGAAAGACCTCAGGCCAGCCAAGGGGGCATTTGATGATTTCCTTCAGAACAGCTATAGGCCACGGGCTTTCCTTGAACCTTACAGGTGGGATGGGATCACCTTAGATCAGGATCTGAGGATGTCCTTAACTGTGGTTGATCAAAGGTGCACCTGCCACCCCCATCCCACCCCTGCCTCTGCTAGCTTTGCCAGGTGGCAAAAGGAAATTTCCATTCCTAAAAAGGTGCTTCCTGGGCCAGCAACTTTTTAAGCTTCTGCCCAAATACTGCTCAGCAATATTATTCTCTTTCTGCTTCTCAGCATCCTGCCTGTTGATACAAGGATGCCAAAAAAGTATTTGGGAAAACCACATATCCAATGCAGGATAATCGCATTTAATGCCCAGCTTAACCTTGGACATCTCAGGCCCACTGGAACTAAATCCATGTAACCTTTTCATTTTGCACCATTTTCAGGCACCTGATCCATTAGTGAATTTTTCAGAGCTATGTAGGTTAAAACAATTAAATGAGAAAAACAGAAAGAAGCAGTCAAAAGAAGAAAAACCTAATTTTTCAGCAGACGTACACAGTAGGTCAAATGGCCTAAGGGAAATATTTAATTTAAGAGTCATACTATTTCTACCAAGTTTCCTAACCAAAAGTATTTTCATCAGGAGCACTACTCTTGATCTGGTTACTGCTAATGATTTTCCCCATGGACTTAGCTCATAAAAACATAAATTGCTTTATGAATCATAGAATCATAGAAGTTGGAGAAGAAAATGATGGGTTAGGTCATCTTGCCCTTCTCCCTGACAGTGCAGTATTATTTCTTTTTATGAAAAAAAATTGAAAATAAGCATTTATTCAGAACTGAAGAATAAAAATGAGAAGTTCAGAAGAGATTTTTAAAATACATAATGAAAGCAGTGGAAGAGCAGCCAGATTCTTAAGTACTTTGGCTCTCTCTACAAGCCATGACAATATGATGAGAAATATCATCTGGATAGTCACAGCCAGAAACTCAACAGCAAAAAAAGGACAATGGTGTAAATCTTGCTCATGAGTAAGTATCACAATTGTAAATGCAAATCTGGTAGTTACATAGGCAAATACGCTGCTAGGCAAAGACCGGGCCATCACAGTAACCACATCCAGACGTACAATGGGACATGCAAGAACCCGAAGTCTGCAGGCCTTTGTGCAGAGTGAAGGTGGCACGTGTGATAATACACGCTGTGTTAGCGTCACCTATCATGACATCTCCACACACCCTAGTAAGCCAAAAAGTCTCTGCTTTGCATTTTTCCTTTTGGAGCCTTTGGCTGGAGTATTTTTCTGTTTTCCAAAAATTATTTAAAATCCTGCTTTGTATTACTTTTTGAAGCTTTTTCCCCAGGTATGCCCAGATAGGAGGCTGTCATTTTGCCTTTAAAAAAACTCCACTTCGAGAACTCATCTAATTCTGGCTCAGACATTTCTCTTGATCTGACATTCTCTGAAGACAAAATAAAATGGTTCTGTTATTTCTGAGGTTAATCAGTCTTAGAGGTTTTTTAAAAAGGTCTTTCTATATCCTGTAAAGTTCACTAAAAATCGTCCTGGTGTGAAGTTCTGACTCTTGTCTCAGACGGCCTCCATCCTCAGAAATGACACTACCTTCCAGCATTTTTCACAGGGAATTCACTCACTAGAATTCATACTGTCTCAGAACCATTATAGAGTAAATGAATCAAAACCTGTTGCTGGAGTTAGTGTTGGACTTCAGCATGTTTTTTATAGGTCTCTCTAAGACAGCAGTATCTAATTTTGTTCCCATTACTATCTTCCACAGATTTCTTTTGAATTGGGATATCTTAGAAAATACATCTCAGTATTTCTGTAATTCATTCAGCTCAAGTGAGTGAGTAAGTCATGGATCTGTAAGTATGAACGTTCCTAAATATTGATTACTGAAACTAGAAACACTCTAATCGATTCTAGTCTCAATACAAAAAGGCCAATATCATGTTAAATCCCTTCAGTACACAGCACGCATGTTTTGATACGTCTAACTGCAAATCTTGTATGTGAGTTTGTGCAGGTAACAGCTCTGCAATCTATTTTTATACAGGCTACACATGTAACTGATTTAATTGAACTGATGCAAAATAGGATACACCCACCTAGTGAGAGTGTAGAAAAATAAATGTACAGCCCAAACCGGCCAGAACTGTCTCAGAATGGAGAATGCACTTCTTTTCCTTCACAGCCTGCAGTGTATCTCATCAGGCCAATCCATATCTCAGTCCAAGGCATGAAGAGGAAAAGAGATACCAGACTGATTGCAACAGCCGCTGTGATTCAGAAACCCTTGGTGGGAAGTCAAACTGAAGGACTTTGCAGCCCACTTAAAAATGAAAGGAGCATAATCCCTTCTACGCTGCCTCACGAATGACTTAGCGATAAAAGGAGCTGTGCATTCCTACTGAGGGGGATGTCTGACCTCTCCTCCTGACACGCATAAAGCCTCCTCCACTATGCAACTGATTTGCCTACAATAAAGTGAAATTATTTACAAGGAAGCTTTTACATACATTTGAGTTGGAAAGATATGTATGTTACTTTAGTATGTATTATATCTCTACTTCCTTTTTAAAATGTAGAATCTTATTAAATATTAACTATTATACCAACTGAAGAATTGATTTAAAACAGTAGATATGCCTGCAAGATGATTTTGTTTCTTACCATTCTAGCAGACTCACATTAAAAACCCTAAAGCTTATTTGTTGTCTGCAAACTATGAACATGCCCAGGTAATTGCATATGCAAATCTGGAACTTGCATATACAAATATCTTTTTTTTTTATGTGCACAGCTGTCTGGTTTACCAGGGACATTTTTCAGGGACAAATCAACCACAATTAAAAAAAAAATTTAAAAAAAAAATTCAAGCTAAATAAGAAGCCTTACCCGGACAGCAGTATTTGTTTTAAAGTCTGGCCTCAAATCCAAAAAATATAGGTCAGATTTTTTCACTAAATGCATGCAGCATCGTTATGCAACTCAGACAAATGCAGGCTCAAGAAGAAACTGCACAGCAAGACATGAGTTTTCTAAGCTATTTTAGTTGAAGTTTCAAAGTATAAGAAACCCAGAGCTGCAAGTCTCATTCTCTAGTGGGTGTTTGAATCCTGCTGCTCTCTTCTCCCCAGACGATTCCACTTAAGCAACAGCCAGGACTTCTGCCAAGCATGCAGGAGGAGTGCAAGAAACTAACCACAAACCTCAATTTACATCAGGGCATTTTGATAAAAATATGAAAATGCCCCATTTGGGCTAGTGACTGAGGTTAATGATTGCCTCTGGTAACAGGCAGCGCATGTGCTGCAGAAGCATCTGTACCTGCAGATCTGTTCCACCCTTGCTTCACCCTACAGACAAAACAGCCTGCCCTTGCCACCCAAACAGAACAACTGCCTGTGTGAAAGCTGCGGGTATTCTTCTGGAGATATCAAAACTGTTCAGCTCCTCCTTGTACTTAATTCTGATAAAAAGAAAGGGGAAAAAATAGGAAAGATTGGCTGTCTGTGAAAATGGGTGCTCCTAAGCTATACAACAGCACAAGGTACTCCATATGAACTCCGCAAGGCAGCACCCAGGTGTCCTCTTTCAGGCATTTATTTATTTTTGCAGTGTGACTGAGCTTGAAAAGTTAGATCAATGACATATTGGTTTCCAATGCTTTAAAATCCTCTTAACATCCGAAAGGCAAGACTAGCAAGAAATGATGTGTAACGTATACACTGCCCACCTTTTACCAGCATCCCTTCTGTCAGCTTTTGGGTATGATCCAAGTCATCCCTGGATAGATACTTGAAATGCAATGCAAGTCATATTCTCAACCAGCTGGACACCCATGAAAAGTAAGGCTTTGGGAAGACATAATTAAAAACATTCATAGGACAACCTTGGATTAAAACATACCCACTGCTCCACATGCATTGGTTATTGCTGCATTTCATGAGGCTGGTGATGAATCCCTGTACTAAACCATCAACTTGGCCTTCTGCAAGTGCTGTCATTAGTTCACTTACTTCTGGGTTCGCGAGGTCCGTCCACTGTTATCTTGATGGCTCTGTGGTATGTGGCTACTTGTGGCGGATTTGTGAAGACCGTGATAGTCAGCGTGAAGCTTTTTCCTGCAACAGGAAAAAAATGTTATTGAGCATATGTATGTGTTGAGAAAAGGTGTACTCCTCATTTCAGATGGTGCTCAAACACACCAAATGGCAATCAAACACTTTAGCTGTCTGTATCTGAAGAGACGTACGTGCTCAGAGCGGGGTATATAACCTCACAACTGCCTATTGCTGGATGCATTCCCTCTGTGGCAACTGCTCAAAGCTTTCAGGGAAAAAAAATTAATTTATATTTAAATGATCTACATTTTGTTTGTAAAAAAAAAAGGAGGTTACCCATAACAGTTAGAGTTTATCTGATCTACATGACTACTGGTAGGTTATCTGTACTTTCTAAAAGGTGTTAGTTCAGAGAGGGCTAGAAATTGTGGCTAACTCTTCCAAAACTGCCACAGGAGTCTGATGCACAGAGCTTGTTTAAATTAAAGAGAACTGGGTGCTCAGATCCCCTAGGCAGATCATAAAATCCCGCGCTTTGTGGTTGAAGCTAGCATTAGATCAATTCCATATTGCAAACCAGAACCCTTTAAAAATAATCTGCTACTGCAATGCCAAGAAACAAGGGAATGGAAAAAATAAAAAAATCCCTACAGCTTGTCCACAGGGAATTAAAACTTTTTATGAAGACATAGCAGAGCATTATGCTTAGTTTCTCCATTATTCAGTAAGAAAACTGTGAAGGCCTTTTCAAAATTTACATGCATGCCATGGCTCTAAGTTGGGAAAAGCACTCATTTTGTTGGATGCTGGGGAGGGTTTTGTATCCTCTCGTGACTGCAATGCCTTCAGATCCTGCCACCCCTGGATTTGCTTTTGGCCAATGCCAGTATTTACTTCAGGCATTTTTTAAATAACAAAAGTAACATTCTGCATCTTTGATAAGAACAAATATATGCATTTGTTGTGGCTTTGGCCTGGACAACAATAAAAATGGTGCCTGTCAGCAGGTTTAGCATAGTTATCTCAGCATCATGAAGGACTCAGATACTGACAGGAATCTTTGTTATCAGTAAGAGACATCAAAGGACATCACCCCGAGTTAGATAACCAGGAACTGTTGAAAGAAAATTGAGGTTCTCCTCCTTTGGGTACATGCTGTGTGAGCTTTCCCATACAAATCTGCCTGCTTCATTTTACCACTTGGCTCCAGCCCTTCTAACTGCTGCGTTTCTTGTCTTCTAAGGCTTCCCATTTTTATTGTTTGCTTCATTTATCTACATAAATAATGTTAAATTAAAATATAAATGTAAATATAAGTGCCTGCCTCCAACAGCAATATTCCCCCCTCCTTATGCACACTCACTTGCAATTCAATACTTCTCTTAATGCAGTTCCTACTTTGGTGCTAATGGTCTGCAACAACATCACAGCGCGCGCACACACATAGCTGTTACTGGAAACTGGCCTCATCACATCCCTGTGAATTAGAGAGGTATTCTCCCCACTCTACAGATGAGGAACTGTGGGGAGATAAAGTGTCTTGGCCACGATTTCACAGGAAGCCTGTGGCCAGCGATGCTAACTACTTTGGCTCCTGCAACTAAATCCGAGTGTAATCCTGAATCACAGCCCTGACAAAGCAGAAGCTGAAACGCAAGCCTCACAAATGCCAGGCCAGTCTCTTCCCACCTCCACATCCTCACTAGAAAGCAGTCCCTGAGATCGAAAGAATTGCAGCAGAAGAAAAAGTCATTTCAGATTCCTATCTCAGGGCCTTTATCCCTCAACTCTTGGGTCCTGCATCTATCCAGACCAAGGATGGCTGTGTTCTTGACATTCTTTAAATACCAACTTTTATAGTAAAGCTTTACAGCTTTATTACTCTTTCTTTGCCAGCACAACAGATCTTTCTATGAGGCATCAGTAATGAAGTTCAATAAAGTTCCTTCCAAAAAACTTTGTCACCCACAGCAGTAGACTTAAGAAATATCAGAGAGGCACCTGTAGATCTTCCTTCTTTCCAAGAATAGTTTCCCTGTATCTTTATAAACAACACCCATTTCACTAAGACTGAAGGAGACTTTGAAAATAATACTTTATTCTCTTTACTAATCTGCAGTGTTTCCATCTTACTTCTCATTTGGGTTTTTTGGGTTTTTTTGACAACTGCTCATGCATTAGGTAGGGTGCTCCTGCTGTTCTGCTAGAATATGTAGTCAATTTACTTCTTTAGAAGGCTCTTGTGGATTTTCCAGACAGAAAAGAAACACAGAAAAAAAAATTATAACAATAGTGAAATGTAGTAAAATGGGGCCACATTACCAGTCTACAAGGCCAGGATAAAGAAGAAGAAGGAGGTGAAGTTACTTTCAAAATTTTCTACAGAACAGACTAGGTCTCAGAGCCTATATAAGGTTGTGACACAAGCTGGCAAAAGCAGGAAGATACTTAGCTTACTTCTTGTTGACAGAAGACTATTCATTAACCACATACTGGTTAACCACAGGACTATATAACCATAAACCTATGTGTCACTCATTGCTGCTTACCGATAATTCCGGCTGTGTTTTTTCTCTGGTTATTCTGTTTCATTTACATTTAGCTTTATTAAGTGGTTTTATCACTTTTATTCATAGCTTCTACGTTATTCATCGTTTACATGTCTGCTTGACAAAGGTAGATTTAGATTGGAGGTATTGTTAGTGAAATCTGTATTTTATGGGTATTCCTGCTTTGGGATGACAGCAGGCCTATAAATGTCTACTCCTTGCTTTTATGTATTATGATACAACCATGATACAGATTTTTATTACCAACATACACTTGCACAATACACTTAGACACAAGCCTGTGCAGATACACACACATACATATGCAACACACAGCAGACTAAAACAGTGGAAATAATTCCAGATTAGTCAATGGAAGCTGTGTTCGGACTCCCTAGCACTGGAGCCTGTATCAGATGCCGTGATTTCTGATGCCTAAGTGTACCTCCTAACTATCAGTAGAAGACCTATACTGAGCACTTAGTGTCTCTGCTCCGCTCAGAAAGGGGTGGGTGCCACCAAAACTGAGTCAGACAGCCTAAGTGATGGACTGACCTCTCTAGTGACCATAGAGAGGGGCCAAACACCCCAAGAAGGCATTCTGAAACACTGGTTTGGTTTGGATGTCTCCTGTAGTCATGATGACAATTTGATGACATCCTAGCAGTCACAGCAAGTGAGCATGTAGCGCTCCATTAGCTAACATCAAAGTCTAGGACCCTCTGGGATAAACAGTCCCATAAATCTGCAGAAAACCATACACAAATTGGTTTGGGTCTATGATACATGCCTCAGTATACTGAAGCCAATCGCTACTGCGTCATCATGGGAGTCTTTGCTGATGGTGGAAAGGCTGACAGGTGATGTCAGCATCAAGCTGTGCCTCGCTAGGGTGCAAGAGTCACTTCAGAGACTGTTGCTCTCTCTGTAACTATCCCTGGCAGTGCCTAATATTAGGCACATAGCACCTCCTGAGCGCAAGGATTACATTCTCCAGATGTGGGACAGGGCACTGCCTTTGGAAACCCTTCCCACAGACATCAAGCATGTCCTCATATGCGTAAGGGCAGAGCACAAGACTCACTGCTTCCATTGAGTCTTCCCTCACAACTAGGGTAGGAAAAACTGCTTGGTAATATTTATTTTTGCAAGGGCATTAAGGTCAGAACCCTCCTAGAAAAAGTAGTGGGAACAGTAGCATGTCTGGTCAAAATACAATACTGACTTTTGAAATGATACACAGAGACTCTTGATGGGTTTGCTAGACATCCTACTATCAAAAGTGCCCTGAAGAGTCACTGCTGATTTGACAGCTGAAGTCAGATGTATTAAACCAGTTGTCCCCAGTTCATGACTTCACGAGATTGCTCATGAGATCCCCTGATGCTGTGCAAAGCTGCAAGAACTTTAGAGGAAGCACAAAGTGCCTGCTCAGCAATACTGTCCATGGACCAGCAAAAGGTGCAGGTCAGCCTCCAAGACCCGAGCATCTGAAGGTGTTGTGCCAATGCTCTACACTGGAATACAGGACTTTAAAGTCTGGATTCAGTCTGCATCCCATCTGCCAGAGGCTGGAAGCAAAATGAGCGGGAAGGTCACATCTAGCATGATGAGAGGTTATTTAAGTGGTCCCCCAGAAAGTACTGAAGGGCTCTAGAGGGAGCAATAGGCTTGTAAGCTACAGCCCCTGGGAATGTTTGAGAGGAACCAAGGCGGAAAAAATGAATCCCAAGTGACAACATGGTCACATGAAGTTCCTGTGTGCTGCTTTAGTCATCCCTGAGTGGTGTCATGACCAGATGGGTCTGGGGGTGGGAAGACACACTTAAAATGTAAGTGGCTGCATGGGCAGATGCAAAGGGAAATGAGAACAGACACGCTTTAGGGAAGAGAGGCCACATCTTGAACCTATCACTTCATTTTAATCCACCTCTTTCTCAGGCAAAAAGACGTCGATTCCACTGATGAAGGTTCATCCAAATGAGAACAGAAAAAAATGGAGTTAAAGCTTCAGAAGTTTGCCCGGGGGGGGGGCGGGGAGGAGGGGGAAGCAAAGCCAACAGATGATGGGTTACAATTACTGTCTTTTGGTTTGGGGATTTATTCTGATGATCACAGATATGTCATTAGAGTTGTTTGGGTTTTTTTAAATTGTTACAGTAAATTATTAGATAAAAAGAAGAAGAAAAAAGGGAAAGGAGCCAAGAATGCTTGTGCTGACAAGGACAAAAGGTATAAATGGAAAAATATGAAATGTAATACACAAATGCAATACAAATTATATTACAGGCATTTCTATTATATTAGTGACAGACTTCCAGGTTCTAGCAAGGAAGATTATGATACTTTTTTTTTTCATCCAGCTTCTACTTTTTAGTGCTTATGTACTTACTTTTATTAAACCATGCTAAATGATCAATTTTATACATCTTTACAATTTCTCACAACATCTTCCTGGGTATCTGCCAAAGTGAAGATGTCTACTGCATTTTAATAACATATCTGACTGTATCTCTGGGCAGGTTGTAATATGCACACGCTCACATATTCATTCTCAAATGTCAACTATTATACACTGGGGCCAAATTTTGCCATTCTTATCACATAAGCCCCTGAACATTCCAAATGTGATCAATAGGGCCAACATAATTTGACCTTGCATTAGCTAGCTGCTGCTCCTCATATGAATTAAATATTTTTGTAAGTGTTCAAGTTGCATATACAATTGCAAAAAACCTGCACAAGTCCAAATTCATTGCTCAGATGGTGACTTTTTTCTCCTACTCACAGTGACAGTTTCATGCAATCAGAATATAACTTTGCCTTTTCTGTTTGGTCCAGTGGCTATTTCATCAGAAAAAAAAACCACAGCTGAAGTAAGTGGCATCAAAAAATAACATAATTTGTTTACCATCAGCACCACAGATACCGCTGAATTTAAATATGAGAAAAAATCTGTTACTCACCTCATCTGATACCATGCTGTAAATGGTTTACAAATTCTGACTGCCACAAACCAAGGGTCCAAACAGATAAATGTCAGCATGGGCTTATGTCAGCATACTGGGGTGATTGCCCAAAAAAATTCAAGAACTGCCCATGCAAATCAGTTGCATGGGCAACAGATCTGTTTGTGTATTTATATGGAAGTTTTGCAGGTGTAAGTATATGTCGAGCCAGAGATTTGGGAAATACACCCACTTGCCTCCTGCCAAACCAGCCTGGGTCAGCATAAAGGTATACTTCTGAACATTTCTGTTGAGTGTCTCACTCCAGGAAGTTCTTATATCTGTGTTTACATAGCATCTACTTACTCAGAATGAAATCTCCATCACATTAAATCAATAGCTGTTTTGTTCTGGATTTATATGGGGCCAGGTTGTCATGCAAACAGCCAAAAGCAGCCCTGCTGCAAACTTAGACCCAGCTATGAGCTATTGAATTGTCTTTGCAATAAGTTGTGGAAAAGCAACTCACTGCTGTGGGAGCACAGCTGGCACTGGCTTCTCCCCTTCCTTTTCCTTCCCAGCTCTCTGCAGCAAGATCTTAACCAAGATGTGCACTCGACTATCTTTTCCTCCCTACCCATTCTCCAAGTTTTTGTTCAGCTAACAAGTCAAATGCTGCGGTGGAGAGCAGCAGAGCCACTTGCATCTCCTGCTGCAGTTCTGGGGATTCCCAGAGCTAGAAGGCTAGAAGAAGGTTGTGTCTGGGGTGGAATCATTTCAAGGCATTATTTCGGTGAAGCATATGTACATTTAACCTAGGGCAACACAGGAACTATATTAAGCAACCAAAATTACATAACTGAAGTCAAGTAACATTAATAGAGATGCTGTCAACCTAAGCAGACACTAAAATTGAATTTTACCTTAAGCTCATTATCTGTGTGATAAGGATAGTCCCTGACACTCTTCTGGAAATTGTCCCTGACAATCTTCCTATTTTACAAGTCAAAAACGTAACCCTAAGTCTGCAAGCCATGGACATGAAATATTTAAGCAAACAGATGCAGAAGCTGGTTCTATAGTCAGTGTAACTTACAGCTGTTAAAACAAAGCTGACTCAGGCCCTCAGCAGCTATTCCAGCAGACACATCCTGGTGATGCACAGCGATGTTTTGTACATGCCCCTTGTCATCAGGTATACCAGCCATGCTACACCAAGTTTCCCTTTGCACTGGAGAATGCTCATGCAGGTAGCAGTCCTAAAGTTGCTTTCCCACCCCCTTTGCTGTGCTACTACAGTGGCACCAGCATTCAAATCCCTTTAGTCGGAAAAAAAGAACATCTTCCTATGTTCAGAAACAAAAAATACCAGCCCCCGCCATCCCAGAAACATGTCACCGTCAGTCCAAAAATCACATATTTGCTTGAATGCTGCTTTCTATCCATTACTGTACCAGCTAACACCTTCAGTATTTGATCTGAATCCCTCAGATGAGTGATTCTCTATTGCACAAGCAGGGATTGCTCACATTCTCAAGCACTGCAAGGGTGGGACTCAGCTCACTAAAACAGCCACAATTTTTCTCTCTCTTTTTGGTCAGATGTTTACATTTTAATTTGACAAGAGTGTGTGCAGCCGGTTTCACTTCTGCACTGATGAGTGGTTTCACTTCCCAGTCCCATGTGCTGTCATGATGATACCGTCCACTGTCTCCTCCAGACTTGCAAGGGCCTCTGTGCTAATCCCTTCCCTGACAGCCTGACAATGTGTGTAGAAGTGCAGCCGCCACTGTTGCTGCTGCCCCACTGTTTGCCTCTGAGGCACCTGATGGCCTTTCTCTGCTTAAGCAACTTGGATTTGAAATGCACTCATTTGAAAGGTTCATATCTAAAATGATCAGCACAAGGCATCAGTCTCAATTGGATTCCTCTGGGTTCTTTCCCTCAAGTTACTACTTCTACTAACTTCATGTAATTTTTGCTGTGAATGTGCTTCAGCAGTGATGCCAGAAAACCACGGTTTATTCTGTTTAGAGAAAAAAAACAACCTGTGGCAGTTGCGTAGCAGGAGATACCAGGTGCATGTACTAAATGGTCATGGCCATTTATCAGGGAGCAAGCTGCAGCAGAAGACAGGAAGGAGAATAACTGTGATCTTATGGGAAAGGACATAAATTAACTAACTGAGGAGAAAAAGCATAGGGTCAAGAGATTTGGGCTGGAGGTGGCAAGAAAAAGGTCTCTGAAGACAGGGTGTCCTTAGACAGTCAGTTTAGGATGACACCCAGTAGTTAACATAGACATTAGCCACTTTTGTATGCCAACATCAACAATCCACAAACACACAAAACCACCAGGAATACCCCTATATTGTGATGTTGTTTAATTTCAGCAGAGAGATTATCAAGCTGTGGTAGGAATGTAGCTGACAGGAACATTATTTATATTCTAGTATCCTCAGGTCCAAGTCCTGTGTAAATATCACCAAAAAATTTGGGTTTTGTGAGGGAGGTGGCACATCTATGTGTGTGTGTCAGTCTGTGCACCAGAGTTACAACAGTGTTTGACAATATTTAAATAAAAAGTGGTTTTCCATTCTGTTCTGAAAGACAACCCAAGTAACCTGCTTTAACTGAATTTTGGGGGTGGGATGCATTCTTAGACTGAAAGCCTGCAGATCAAGTTTGCAATATGGATTAAAGCATTAAAAGACTAGAATGGGGGGGGGGGGGGGGGGGGTCGACCTTTTAATGGAAAAGCCAAGCAGCCTCTAACTATAAGTGGAGTTGCTGCAGTAACCAATATAAAATTCTTATGAACTTGGGTGGAGACAATAATTACAGCGCAGGAAGAACAAGATGCTATGGGGTGTCTGGCCTCTGCAGCAAAGTGGCTGTACAAGATTACAGTTTGAGTGGTAAAATGCAATGCTTATTGTTAAAATATTTTTAAGACTTGAAATGTATATAAGCAATTTATACAAACCTACATGTCAATGATGTTTGAAGACAGATTTTGAGAGGGTGGAATTATTTTTTCCCCAAAGATGACTTTAATGGAAATCTCTGATGCTCCTATGAGTGGGCTACCCCAAAACCTCTGCTTTCAAGCTGTGACCTACTTACTACATATTAAGGAATTTTGATTTTTTTTTTTCCCAGTGCAATATCATTTTAGTCTTAAATGAAGTGCTTCTCTATGTTGGAGCTTGGGCTGAAATGTTTAGAAATTATTTAACCTCCACAAAGTGCACCCAGCTCTAGAGTAGAACAAAGAAACGATCATTCAGCAGACTGCTGTGTCACTGCTGAGCGACTCAGAGAAAGGGAAAAACAGCAACAGAAACACGAAATAGAACAGTTCAAACCAAAATTACTTAAATGCAAAGCTACCATCTTCTCACAGAAAATGCCTTGGGATCCTTAAGCCTAATAATAGTCCTTAACCCAGCTATAATTTCAAACCATTAATAAGCTTTTTGAGGTAGAAATTATCACCTGCATTTTACGGGCGATGAGAGAGACATGAAAAAGTTAAGGCCCAGATTCACAAGAGGATTTAGCTGCCTGAAGTGGGATTCAGGTTTGATTTAAATGCTTAAGTCCAAAATTACACCCCTCACTCCTCCCCCCTCCCCATCCAGGTGGTGCCTAGCAGCAGCTGCAGTGGGTATCTGAGGGGGCTTCCCCTGCCAAACAGCCCCATGTCTTCGTGGCCACAAGCTCGGCCTCTTGGAAGGAGCATCTCAGCGTGGTCAGTTGGCTCTGACCCACAGCCTCAGCCCTCCTCTGCCCCTTCTCCTCATGGAGGTTTGGTTGGGGGGCTGCTGCCTGGGGCTCACCCACTGATGGCCTCTCATGGTGGCCCCTGCTCCTGCTTTCAGCATTAGGGCATTTTCCCAGGGAAGGCCCCTGCTTCATAGGACATGCCTCAGACATATGCTTTGTGCTCCCCAAAGGGCACCATAGCCAGATGGCTGCAGTGGGGTGGCAGAGTCCTCAGCAGTGGTGGCCCCAGTGGCTGGAGGTCCTCTGGGAGAAGAGGTCCTTCAGGCAGAAAGGTGGTGCCTGCGTGATATTCAGGGCTGGTGGCTGCAGCATTTGGGGTGAGGGGAGCACCTCATGCCACCCTCTTCTCCAAGGACTACTTCTGTGTTTGAACCCATCATTTCTTCACCCCTCAAAGCTGTGTTCTCATCCGTTGCTTAATCATCAGACCAGGAAAACCTTGGTGTAATGGGTGCCGTTGGTTTTGGCAGATCCTATTCTGAAGCACCTTCATTTCATCGTGCATTGTCCTGTGAACCTAAAAAAAAGCCCTTTAAGACCCGGATTTTGTCTCAGTCCCTCTCTCTTTTCCCAGCCCTGGCTTTCATTTGGGACCAGCCCAATCCTGGCTACCTGTCCAGCCAGGTGCTGGCACACCACAGTGCTCTGGCACGGTGCAGGAGCTGGGAACAAACATGCTCCTTGCCTTACAGAGCGACGAAGATAATGACCTCTCAGCATGGCTGCAGGCAGAGGCACCAGGTACAGGGAACAAGGAAGGTGTGGGTTCACTGGAAGAGCAACACACTGCTCTGAATATGAAAGGCAAGGAACACTTCTATGATCATCAGGGCCATTTTAGCAAGTGAGGGACTTCCACCGGCAGTAGCCTAAAGCAGGTGAATACCAACAGACAACCTGACAAGTCACTTCTTCAGCAGCTAGCTGAGCGTGGGAGTGTGCACTGGGACTGCTTACCCTGAGTTCATTTTCTTAGAGGCAGGACTCCTCCATGCTGTCATTACGCTAATGCAATGCACATTGATTTCAGAGCTCAGAAGAGGTCTGGGGTCACTCGATGGATATCCATGCAGTCAGTGATGGGGGAGATAACACTGCCATTACGAACTTGGAACCTGCCAAGTTCCACCAGAGACAACTTTCAAATGTAGAGCAACCTCTGCGGCCTTAGAGTTGTGGTGCATAAAGTCTAGCCTGTGGAAACTTTGTGACCTTGCCAAAGCATTTCCCTCAGTTCCTCCCTGAACTTCAGGGAACTGATGTGCATACACACTGCTCCATGCACCGCCCCACTGAAGAGCTCTTATGGCATCAAGCCTTCAAAGCAGCTGCTTCCCTCTTCCTCGCCTTGGTCTCCAGAACCTCCTCCCTCTCCCCCGCACCCTGCCCACTCCCCAGCACCACACAGCAAGTAGCTCCCCATCCTCTGGGGGAAGTAGAAAAGGGTGGAAAGAATCTAAGATAGTTCCTACCAGAACACTTTGAAGACAAAAGCTGCTCCTGTGATAAAGACTCACATAGGAATCCCAACCTGTGCTGAGAGGCAGCAGCTCTGAAAGGGGATGGGCAGGGATAGCATCAATAGAGGCAGGAAGACAAGAGACAGATTGATGCAGGGCAGAGATGAAGGGAATGACGACGATTTGAAGTGGCTAAGAAAACTGTGTTGAAATAATATGCTGGGAAAAGCAGTAGAGAAGTAGGATAGGAGCAAGAGGGGTGGAGAGTCATACAGCATTAAGGTAATAGAAAAAAATGTATATTTTTTTACTGCTGCTAAAGGGTTTTTAGAAGGGAACAGAGACTGATTCAGACTGATGAGGGTTTATGCACATGACTGCTGGAAAAGACTCTCCTGACAGCACTTGTAAGCCACTGATCTGCAGTATCCTCACTTCTGCTAACCCTGAGTGAGCTGACAGGAACTGCACGCCATGGGACAGTCACCTGAAGTTCACTAGCCAGCCTGGGAGCCAGGGTCCTAATTCAACTCTCAGCATGACTTTATTTTGATGACAAAAGAGCAGCTGTTATTTGACTTGTAATACAGGTATATATATTGATATATAAGTACATAGGTACACACAAAAATGAATACTTTTTGCCAGAACTCAAGAAGCCTCTGAAGGAGAGCACACCAGAATAAAAAGGAAAACAACATGGGGTGGGTGGGTGGTGGTGTGTGTGCAAAAAAAAGCTGAAGGGCAAACAGATCTCTTGAAAGTATGTAACCTTTTCATCTAGGGAGGTACTTTGTTTTCCCTGAGCAGTATCCTGGTAAACCCAACTCCTTTTGTCATGGCAATAAAAAAAAAAGAAAAAAAAAAAAAGAAAACGCTCAGAGGATAGTGTCTGCCTCATCCTCGTTGTTAGCCTGAGTTTCAAAAATGTACAAGCAGAGCTCTGCAGAACCAAAAAATAGATTTATTGTTATTGGACTGAGGGCAGTGGTTCAGCACTTGGCATGGCCACTGTTTACAGCAGTAATGCTCCCGGAGACAGGAAGTTCTCCAAATCGCTCTGCCATTATTTTTCTCCTGTTGATGCTTTCTGATCGCGAGTTTTTTCGCCTAGACAAAATTTTAAGTAACCCAGCAGAGAGTGTTTGGGAGCTGGCAAAGCCAGCCGCAGTCATGCTCAGCCTCACGGACCACATGATGTTTTTCGAGTCAAACCCCGGCGCAGAGCTGCATCATATGTATACTTTCTTACACAATCAGCAATTCATGCAAACCCGGCTGCACGTAGCGAGTGCTCGGGCAGCACTGGTGTAATGAGAAAGACTTGTCCCCTCCCCTCCTCCTGCCGCTATGTCCCTGCCAAAGGCCAGCACCGAATCAGCCGCCGTCTCAAAAGGGCTGGGTTTGCTGATCGATCTAACGATCTAACGCCGACCCCAGCTATTTGGCTTGAAATAGGCATTGGCTCCTCCATACTGGCGCGGGGAGTCTGCATGCTGACTACTCCCGTGGCTACTCGGTTTGCACAGAACTCTCGAAACTGATGACACAACTAAAGCAACCCTAAGTCACTTAAAAATAAAATCACTGCTTCTGGCCTCTGTCTTTTAGAAAAATTGACCATTCGGACTGGACTGGAGGGAGAAGAGTCCTGTGGCAAATGCGGGCAGCAGGACTGGCAGCGGCAGCCCCGGGCAAGCAGCATTCCAGATGCCCAGCTTTCCCAGGCTGAGGGCTGTGCCAGCCCTGCCCTGCCCGGCGTGACAGAAGGGCTGCAGGAGGGCTCAGAGGAGCTGCCCGTTCCTGTACGGCCAAACCGCCCTCCCACTGGCTGCAGCATCCTGCTAGCGCTGCATACTTATCAATCCAAAGTGCAAATAAGCGGTTGTTTTTAAACTCTAGCAATCGATTCGTTGGGTTTTTTTCCAGTTCTGATTGCTGTTGGATTTCTTCTATTTTCATCCTGTCTGGCAAGCGTGGCTCATTGTTACTCCAGTATCTGATACCACGTCCCCTGAAGCATTCCAATGGCTTGGACCAGGACCCGGCCGGCTGCTTAATACTGATTTTACGATCCTGTTGAATAGCATCCTCCTCTGTTTTGCACATACTTTTATAATTTTGAACTCGTTTAAGTAAAAAATATAACCATTTTTAACAAAGAGCTCAAATAAGGCAACCACAAGCTGAAGCTGCACAGAAGGAGCAAAATTCTGACTTCAGAAGACCAATAAAAATAATTGGACTCAGAATCCAGGCCTGGGATTTAAGTGTTTTTGAGATTCCAACTTAAACTGAATTTTCTTCCCCAAAATTACACCCAGAAGGAAGAGTCCTGATGGCAGAAACTTCTGATTATGCTTGGTAATCTCTCTCTCTCATGTTCTCCTACCAGCTACACCTGTGAAAAAGGAGTACTTCCTTCGGTCTTTGGAAACTGAAAACTACCGCAAAGGTTATTCATGGCTGTAACCCTGATAGCTAGTAGGAAATACGTACACAGGCTTAATTTTCAGCCCTTTCCAAGACACAGGTTTTAAAAAGACCTTGCTGGAAAACTCTCATGAAGTTCCAGCTCCAGCTCTCAGCTTTAGATTGAGATCTTCTGCAGCAAGCCAAGTCACTTCCCCATTAGCTACTATTATGATAACCTATTAATAATAATTTTCATCTGGAAAACATGTTTATTTGTTGGGGATTTTTTAGTGTTACACTCTACCAAGAAGATAGTTACTGGATTAATGATTCCATGAGGAAAATATGTAATGCTTACTGAGCCATGAAGCTTTCCCTCTCCAAAATAACTATTTATTTTTAATTTTATCCAATGAACTTCTATGGTGTCAGGCTTTTTGCACCAGATTTATTTCATCATAGTAACCTAAACTAGTTTGTTATACATTAAGAAAACAGGGTACTTTGCAGTAGTAGCATTTTGAAGTTTGAAGTGTTTATGAATGGATGGAGAAAAATAAAGATTTTTTTTTTAACTAGGTAATGAGGCAAGGGGGGCTGAGATTGGCTGAAGTTTTAAACTACATTTTTCTTTCAGAAATTAGTTGGGCTTACAAGCCAGACGGGCAGGTTTTCCCAGTAGCATTCTCAAACTAGGGTGAGGAATAGTAACTTTGGAGCACAGCCAACTCCAATGTAAATCTGTTTTGTTCGGGAAAGTGAGCCAAATTGTTTTTATACAACATCTCGATGTTTCAAGTGACCTGCAATGTTCTCAGCTCCCATTCTGGGTGTCAAGAAAATCAAGTGCTTTTCTTCTTTTTTTTTTTTTTTTTTGTAATTCTGAATGACAGGCACAGGCAGAGCAACACGGGGCAGCTGCTTGCTGTTAGATTTGAAACAAACGCTGGAACAGAGTTCAGTTCTTTAAGTTTTGGCCAATATTTGGTTGGTGCGCCTGCTCTGACCGACAGGCAGGCTCAGACCTCCAACCAGGGGGAATCGCCCTAACTGTCTCACAGTCAATGTGAGAGACTGGTTAAGAGCCCTTATTCACTGAGATGAAAATGTGGACAACAGTCTTACATTTGAAACAGCCACCAGACTGTCATGCTACATTTCATTTAAACCCCACAGAAGAAAATTTAAACTATTTATTAAGAATGTCAAGCATGACAATTTCCTACTGTCTTAGAAGGGAGAGAGTGGTGGCTTGCCATTGGTTCGGCAAGGCTTTTAGTGGGGATGGTTACACCCAGACGAACCCCGATGCACAGGGAACTGTCTCCGGTTGAAGTTGTTCCTTACTCTCCGGCAGGGATTTTAAACCACCCGAGGTGCACAAAGAGCGGCCATTCTGACCGTACCCAACATGAACTTTCAATTGCTGTTCACATAATACTCCTGTCATCGCTTTATCAGCGCTGGCAACTGAACTTACTCAAATATTACACAGCACACAAAGTTTCGGTTAATTTTCCTCTAGCAAAGTATCAAAGGAAGCAATGCCCTTTGAAGCAGCTACCTTATGCTTTAGGCTTTATACAAATTCAACAGAACAGCACCTCAGAAATCCCATAGCAAATGCATACAATCCCCACCTTTGGAAAACAATCCCCTGTTCGAGGAGTAAACAAAAGCATACGTTAGTCACTCGCTCCAAAGATGGACAACCAATGGAAGTGATGAGATTTAACCTCGAAGACTGACTAATAGCATGCAGCGTTCCCAAATCACTCCATTGCTTAAAGGATCCCAAGCACCTGAATATCATATGACGTACAAGGTTTATGTCTGTGTGCAAGTGACGGGCTACTAGCAACTGCTTAGAGCAGGGTAAGGGGCTCAACAATGCTCCCTGCCAAGCTTTTCTGTATGAATAGGGACTGTTCTCTCTCAGCTGCTGGATTTTGACCTTGAAACTCACACAGTTCACTGTTATGATTTCTAGCTTCATTACCATGGCCAGGAACTGAACTACAGGTTTGTTTTTATTAGCTTCTCCGCCACTTTGCCAGCTATTCATTTGAATCTTCTAAACAGTCATCTCTGAATCATAATGCAAATTCCATTTACTGAAAAGGTGGTACCTTTAATATAACAAATGAACATGTTTAATGACTGATACTTTTAGACATTACAGCATCTCTCATGTTTTCAGTAAATGGATATAATTTTCTCTGCATTACCCTATTATTATTCTTTGCTAGCATTACGAAGCTACATTCTCAGCTGCGGGTGTTTTCCACCAAGTGCATTCTGAAGACAGCCCAAACAACATGATTTAAAAGACATCTCCCTCTGTATCCTCAGCTAAAAATGCTGCAGGATACAGAGGGACTGGACTGGTATTTTATTCTTAAAATGTATTTACTGCTTGCACATATGTTTCAATAGGACAATGCTCTTCCACAATTGCTGACCGTATTTATACTGGAAAAATATCTACAGATGCATGTCACTTCAAAGGTGAATAAAGGCTGTTGTGTATAATCAGGATAACTGCCTCAGTCTGAAGCCTGACCCATCTCCCATTTGGAATGAAACATTTTGAGAGCAAGCTAGCAGAAGTGGATCACCTTTTTAACTCTCCTGAAGCACGCTTATAACTCCATTCACATTTGTAAAAGCTGTGCATGCAGCCACGCATCAGGACGTGGCTCAGATGCTCACATGAGGAGAGAGGGAGCGGAAAAACATTGAGGAAGGGACAGTGACCCCTGAGTACTCAGTCTGGTTCAGAGAAACACCATCGCACAATTGCTCGAACGGGTAGTATGCAGAAACCTACTGAAGTGCAGTAGACACTCTAATTTTGATTTGTGAGTGTCACAGCACTGAATCGTCCCTAAATAGCACTGCTGTGCTATGTAACACCATAATGTTACATTTCAATTTTACTTAAAGATATGAATGAAACGGAAGAAAAATATGTAAGTAAATATCATACGAAGTCACATGGAAGATGTCACAGTATTTCATTCTTGACCTTAAAAGAGAATGGCTGATCTTTTTTCTGAACTTCTGAGCAACAGCTCACCAGCTTCTCTTCTGTGGGTTTGTCTGACACCCCCCTCCAACAGCCCACACAAAAGGATCCCTCTCACAGAAACGAGGGCAGTAATGTAAGAGAGGCGCTTAAAATTTTCTTGTAATGGAAAGGTAAATGTGATTGCTTGCAGTCTGTGGGGTTTGAGATTATGGACCAGAGCCAAAGACTGAAGTTGTGAAGGGTCCTTCTGTTGATTTTATGGGCTTTTGGGTCACGTTTTATATACCTGCCCACTCACATGCGGCATGAGCTGCACGTGTCAGGTACTATTTGCAGCTTCCTAACAGGTTTTATATAGTTCTAGTCTAAGACAACTTTGACTCTTATTTGCTATTTATACTCATAAGGCCTTTTTATTTACGTACTAGTAATTAATGTTTCTCACAGAGATACAGCGCGTCAGATATTAAGCTCATCTGTTCTTTTCTGGTCTAGCCTATCCACTTCGCAGGAGCACATTAAATAACAGAACAACGGCATATTGTTCTACATCTATTTCGGAGAAGCAAAGGTCAGAAAAAGTGCCCTGTGCCTTCATCAGGTCATGATGAACCCAGAAAAGTTTTAGATCTCTGCAGGAATTGCCTGTAATTTTAGATTGAGTCACTCTGTTACAGACACCTGCTTTAGAAGAAAGTGCCTGGGAGCCCCAAGATGGTCATGAGTCTTTACACAAGCTGAGAATTCCTATTTTAAATTGAAAATATGCTATTTAAACACAAACATGGGCAATATTGTGCTGTTCTAAATTTGACAGTGCGGCTTCCAGAGTCAAAATGTGACTTGCCGTCCTTGTGTTTTGTTTTGATTGGGTTTTCTTCAGATGAGATTTCACCATTTAAAAATTGCAGTAACATGGAGGATGGGCTAGAATAAAACAAGGAAAAATGTATAGCTAAATCCGTGCCTTTGGAATCGGCCTATGCCAGATCTTGCAGCATTCCATGCTGCAGAGACCTTGATAGATGCTGTCTTCAAAATCCCTCCACATAACCAGAACTTGACATAACAGGTGAACGTGACTGAAGTGCAGTTGAGAACAAACACATACCTCTTCCACTTCTACCCACGAATCTGAGGTCGTTGAACCTTGCTACTTGATTTTTCATGGCGGCTGTGGCATTTCTGAGTTCTGCAGAGTAGTTTTCATCATTTCCAGCCATCACCGTTACCAGCGTCCCATCGGGCACATCTCCCAAGGCCACCACCTACAAAATCAAGGAGCAGAAGCCTCAGCTTCCTTGCACAACATTTAATTTGGGGCACAGAAGATCAACAAGTAACATGATAAAATAGGAAAAAGCAGCAACAGCAAAAATCTATGTAACCTAAGAAGCTCTTTGGTGAAAACAGGAATTGCTTCCATTCCTATTTTGCAGAGCTATAGAAAAGTTTTTGCATTGATGCATCTCTGAAACACACAGCAGAATGTGTACTCTGACACAAACAATATGTGAAATAAGCTTTCCAAAATATACTTCTGTAACTATCAATTAATAAATTCAAGTAGCAGGAACCAATGCTGGTCTGATTTACATCAGTGACTTTACTTTTAAGCTACAATAGAGTCAGCACAGTGATGGAAATGTAAAATTCCAGGGAAAACAAAACTAAGCCAACCATCTCATGGACACGCAGGGTCAGAGTCCCCACCACTGCACCAGTTCCCTGTCTTTTGCTCCCATGGCTCTGAACAGAGTTGCCCAAGCATAAATTCAGAGTAATTTGGAAAATGGAAAATTTGGAAAAAATGGAAAAGCAGTCAGGCCTCAGTCGAATGTTTAATCACAATTTACTGAACAATTTATTTTTTTCCTTTAGAAGCGTGAAAGCAAATTATTGACTTAAGACATCACCCACAACCTGATGGATGGAAATCGCAATCTGAACTAATGAAATCTGCGATCGCTCAAAAGCTTTCACCTGGTCCGAAATGTTTGTACTGTAGCACCTTGGTGCTAGCACCTATGAAACAAATATTTAGGAACACTGGATGCACTGCATTTTTGACGCAATGTGCTGAGAAATTTACAGATTTATAAACTTAAATTTTCTGACTTGTATCTATAATGGTCACATTGGATAAACGATGAAAAATTTAATTTTATCTTATCTTCTTGAGCAGGACTGAATTCTCAAAACAATTTCATCATGCTACAATTGAATGGATAGGATATCTGATGCATGTCTTGATTTACTCTGGCAAAAGTAAGAGCTTGAATTAGGTCCCCTGTCATACTTTTTTTAGATCCTGTTGCTGCTCCCCCAGTGAAGTCTACAGTAATGACCTCAGGACTACTACCAAAAAAAAAAAAGAAAAAAAGAGAGAAAAAAATTCTCGCTAGCCTGTATTTCCCCTTTTACACATTCTAAGAGGAAGCAGTCCTGCATCATGTCCTCTGAGCTGCAGCTCGATATTTTTCCTTCCTCTTAGCATTTTCTAGCTTATGTCCATGCAGTTATAATTAGCTGAAACTTGCCACGGCCCAGTCTTATTTCTATTAGTTTCTAATCACACTTGTTCTTCCCAAACAGGATCAGCAGCTCCTTTACTTGATCTGTGCTGATGCTTATTCCCCAAACCATTGCTACCTTCCACAATACGAGAGAGAGGTCTTGGGTCTCAGGTATTTCATAGCTTTTCCTTCTACAGGAGGCTGCATTTCTCACTTCAGTACTCTCCCATTTGTTACCGATAACCCTTATTTTCACTTCCACATGCAAAATTAAAATCACTGTGTCAAAATTCCCTCTGTATGTATCAATTTCAACTTCCTCTTTCCCATTCCTCTGCAGCCCAGGCTTTTGGGTTTTTGTTCCCCTCTGTGTGCCGTAATGCATTTCTGTGGCCTGTGCTACATTCAGCGTTGCGCTTTTCAGATTTCCCTGATCTTGGCATAAATTAGTCCCTGCTTGAAGTGTTTAAGCTAGGAAATCTTCTCCTCATACAGCATTGTGTCATGAGGCATGCTGGCTCACAAGACCAGCAACTGTGAACCCAATGCACTCACCCACTTCTTAAAAAGTTACCGTAAAACCTTAATGCATGCACATAAATTAAAGGCACAAGAAAGGGAAAGGGGAAAATCGGGGCATTACCCTCACCTCCCTGCGATGCAAACATTTGCATGTTCGTTTAAGGAAATGCATCCTAGCATTTTAAGGGATGAAAAACCTTCGTGAATCCAGGGTCAGTTGTCTCTTACAGGACAAATATTTTAAATTACCGTTTTCAAATTACACTGGAGGCAGCCTCAGCGATAAGACACATGAAGAAAATACTAGAAACAAGTATAAAAATTACACAGCCCAGAAAAGAAACTAGAGTTAAAAGTCACAGACAATAGAAACAGAAATACAAACATTTACATTAGAAAAAAGACTAAACAGATAAGTTGGGACTTGCTGACTGGCATTATCTAGTACTTTGTTGTACTCTTTAGCTCTTAAAAATTCGTATTTCCAGAGAGGGAGAAGAGTGTCAGAGTTGCAGCTCTACCGGGTATCTAAATTACCTACTTTTGCCGCATCAATCAAACAAAATTAGCCTTTTAAATTAAGATTTAGATTCTTTCTTGAAAGTGTTTGGACAATGAATCTATATGGCACCTTATTAGAGTTGTTATGTATTAATTTCTCAGTTACTCTGAATCATTCTGTACTTTAGGGGGAAAAAATATATGCACGGAAATTATCATTTTGGTTTGTAATAAAACCCTGGTCCTAAAGATCAAACATCATGAGTGATTTTTTCTAAGGAAACGTGAAAAGAAAACTCTCTCTCTTTTTATTGATGTAATGGTTGTTAGCAAATACTTGATAAAGCTCCGTGCTTTTTTGTCAGATACAAGTAAGACATGGGCAGCACAGGAATGATCTGAACCGAGTTTTCTAGCTCCCGGTCCAAATGATCTTAAAAATTACGACTTTGAAAAACGCCTTTGCGAATATCCAATATTCAGTATAAAACCAGTGAGATGATTGTTTGATGTGTGGCAAACTATTTCTCAGGACTCATTTCTCAGCGGTCCATGGCGGGAGCGTTTTGAGGGGGACGAGGAGCCCCGAGCGCCCCAGGAAGCAGGTGCCTCCCAGCCCACCGTTGCAGGAGCTCGCAAGGAAACCCTCCCCTGGTTTGGGGATTTGGGTTTTTTTGTTTTGTTTTGTTGGTTTTTTTCTGCTTGCGTATTGCTAGGTGAAATTATCTCGGTGTCACAAGCGCTTGCTTTCGTCTGTTTGGAGAACCTGACCCCTGTGTTTGCAGAAGTTGGGAGTGGGTTTGCCAGTGAAAGCGGAGGGTTGCCCAGCTGCAGGCGGGGGCAGCGCGCAGCGGGAGCGGCGCTGGGTGTCTCCCCAAAGCCCCCCCGGGGTTGCTTTCCGCGGGCGAGGGGCGCGGGGCGCTGCCGGACCCCGCGGCTCCCGGCGTCTCGGCACCGGGGCGAGCCGGGGCCGGGCGGCGGCACGGCTTTCCGCCGGCGGCTGGGGCGGCCGGGCGGGAGCGGGAAAAGCCGGCTCTTGTCCGTGTCCCCCCCCCACGTTCCCCGCCGGGAGATGGCCGGGGTCGGGAGCGCGCCCCAGGCACGGCCACGCGTGGCAGGGGCAGGGGGGAACCGCGTGGTGGCCTTCGGCCGCAGGGGACCCCCGGCAGAAACACCGGCCGCGTCTGGGGACTTCTCCGATCTCCCTCCCCGGCGGGGCGGGGACGGTTTTCCGTGTCCCGCACCGTAACTCAGCCTTCCAGGAGGAAAGCTTCCCGGGTAATTAGCAGCACTTCCCCGGCGCGTAGGTGACTGTATAATTAATCTAAATGTGTGAATTTAGGAAATGGCCCTGCCGATTAGTTCCTCCCTTTCCCCAGACTCATCAATGCATAAACCAAGACTCTCCAGACATAATAAAACTTTTCCCTAAACCGTCTCCTCAGCAGGGTTTCCCAAAGCTCTGGGACCCGAACTGATCCCCTTCTCCCTCGGTTCTCCTCCCCCAGGACGCCATCGGGAAGACTCGATTCTGGTCGCCTTAAAAAAGTTGCACCGAGGCGGTCGGTGTTCAGCAGTGACCGCAAAAGAAAGCACGAACTTTACAAACCCCGATCCTCGCTCTAAGCCCGGGGCTGCTCGGGAGCTGCATGTCTCTGCGGCTCCCGCCTTGGAGAGAAGGATAACGAGAGTAATTACCTTTCCCTTTCCCTGCTCGGAAGCGTATCTACATCAGCAGGAAAACCAGCGCATGCAAGAAGTTAGCGACAGACCCAAGTCAAAAAAGAGGAGCGTAACCGGGCAGGCTGTGGAGGGGTGAATCTTACTGGAAGCCGGGTAACGGGAAAGCAGGGCCATGCCCGGGGGGCAATAAGCCCCCCCTGCCCTTCCGCGCCCGCAGCCGGCCGGGGTACGCGGCTCAGCCCCGCAGCCCCGCCGTGGCGGAGAGGGGGAAGCTGGACTATGCCCCCCGCCCCCATCCTTTGCCCTGGTTTTTCTTGGGCTACCAAGTATAGATTTAGCAAGGGGCTCTGGAAACAGGAGAAGCCCAAGCGGCCGCAGGGTCTGCCCAGGCTAGGCCCCGACGTTTACTATTACAAGAAGAAAAAGCAGCCAAAAAAACCGAAAGATGTGGTTTTTGCGCAAAGCCCCGGCAGCCTGGCGGGGGGAAGCGCGCACCTCCCGAGCGGGGCCGGCCGGTGCTGCCGGGCGCTCGCAGCGGGCCCCTCGGCGGCGGCGGGCGTGTGTTACCCGGTGGCAGCCCCGGAGGGCGCCGCGCCGGGGGGCTGCCTGCAGGGGGGCTGCCCGGGCTGCTTCTGGGGGAGCCAGGGGCTCCCTCAGCTCCCGGACGCCTGCATCCGCCCGCATCGGGCTGCACCGGCATCTGGTCCCCAGGGCAGCCAAACTCCGCGGGTCTGGCCTTTCCTTTTTCTTTTTCTTCCCCCCCCCCCCCCTTGAGCAGAGCCGCCGCTCGCTGCCAGTTATGAATGGGTCGAAGAGGGAGGCAGCAACCGGGGGTACCCTGCCCAGCCCCTCGTATGCCCCTGCTGCTGCCGCCGCTCCCCCGCTCGCCCCGCGCCTTCCCACGCTGTCGCCAATGGCAGCGACCGCGGGAGGAAGGATGGAAGGAAGGATGGATGGAAGGAAGGAGGTCTTCCAGCCGGGTCCCGGTCCGGGTGCGGGTCCGAGCCTGGGGTTGGGCGCCCCGTGCCCCCCGCCTGCCCTGCCCTGCCCGCCCGCCGCCCCTGCCCCCAGAAGCGCGATCTTCGGGAGCCGGCAGACGTACCTTGAAGGCGATGGGCAGCGTCTTGTTGCAGCGCCAGTGGGTGGGCAGCACGGAGCAGAGGAAGTTGGGGCTGTCGGTGCGCACCAGCTCCCCGGGGTGATCCGCCAGGACCTCCACCATGCTGCGGTCGGCGCTGCGCAGCTTCCCCGGCAGGGCCCCGCTGTGCTCGGCGCCGGGCAGCGGCAGCGGCTCGGTCATCTTCCCCGGGCTCAGCGTGGTGGAGGGCGGCGTGAAGCGGCGGCTGGTGCTGGTATCTACGGGGATACGCATCACAACAAGCCTTTTGAGTGAAAGACCTCCACAGAGTTTTTACAAAACAGCGAAACGAGCGTAACTCTTCAGCGATCTGCTCTCTGGGGACCAACATAAACGGATACAAGCTGAGGACCCGGGGGAAACTTGTTTCTACGCCAGTCCCCAAAGTTAATTTTTTGCTGAAGGCGGCTGAGATAGCGAGCACGCCGAGACTTAACTCTTGGCTTCCTGGCGCGGCGGAACAGATCACGTTAATCCGAAAGGCCGAAGGGTCGTCGGTGCGGGGCTGTACCGCGACGCCTGTGCATCTAATCTGCGGCCGTGACGCAAAAGGTTATCGGGGGGGGGGGGGGGGGGCGGGTGGAAAGCTCCTTCCAAACTCCCAAGCACCGTGGAAAAAAAAAAAATAATAGACAAGTCAAACACAAGACGCAGTCGGGAACACATGCAAAGCCTGAGCTTCCGAGAGAGTCAGTTGCCTATCAGTTTCTTCCAGGTGATTTCTCTACAGTCCCAAGAGAAAACAAAATACATCAGCGTCTTCCGTGGGCAAAAATCGCTCTTTAAGAGAGGGGAATGCGGGGTCAGTCTTCAGAGAAGGCAGTACGCGAGCTAGACTTTCTGATCAAAGGTCAGCTGGCTACGTTTGTGTGCATATATATTATATTCACGTACACACACGCACGCACACACATATGTACCGTACTTCATAAAATATTTACAATACAATCTGTAGAGAATTTAAACACAACAGGAATCCATTAATGTTGTCTGCAAGATTTTTTTTTTAAGCAGCCTTGAAAATCAGCTTCAGTAGTTTGGTTCGCGTTGCTCTAAGAGTACTCATGTCACAACCTTTCAATCATTCTTGCGCAAAAAGAAAAAAAGAAAAGCAAAAAGGAAAGCTCAGTGCATGGCATTCAAGCTTTACATCGCTTTGTACTTGTCTTTGATATAACGTCTTTCATCAATTTAAAGAAAGGTCGCAGCCGATCGCAAGCTCTGAGGCTAAAAGGTCCACAGCTGAAAAGTTGGGTTTGGGGATGTTGGTTAAATTGCGGGTTCTCTCTGTGGTTTTGTGTGTGCAACAGCGCTCTCTCTCTCTCACTCACGTCCTCCTCAGCAGTCAGACCAACAGTCTGCAACAACTTCGGCAGTCATTGCCAATTTTTTTTTCTTTCTTTCGCCCCCCCCCCCCCCCCCAGTATCTGAGGCAGTCTTCCTCTAATTCGGCCACAGGAACCGGCTGCTTAACAATATTTTAACCGCAGCAGGTGGAAGCCCGCTTTCGGAAACATGGCTTTTCCCTCGGCCGCCTCCAGCCAGCGGGATGGACACTGCCAGCCTGCGCGGAGAGCCCCCACGCACACGCACGCCACTGAAAGCCAAAAGCAACCCACCAGCAACAGTTTGTTTTTTTCTTTAAAAAAGATTAAGAAAAAAACCTCGGAAACCACTACTTTTGAACGGGTGAAAGCTTTCCTTCCGAAAAAAGGAGGTGGTGGCGGGCAGGGGTGGAGGAGCCGTTGACCCCTACGGAGAGAGACGGAAGGAACCGGGGCGGATCAAGCCCCCGAAGTTGCCAGCCGGGGTCAGTGACAGCCTCCAGCCCAGACGACCGCTCAGCGAAAGCGCATTTCCACAGCGGAGAGCTCTCGGGTCTTCACGTGAGCCGCAGGGAACGCGGGCTTCCTGCCGGCCGGCCAGCCGGCCGCCCACGGCGCCGGGGCACCGCCGCTCCGCCGGGCCGGGCCGGGTCGGGCCCTGCCGCTCCACTCCGCGCCCCGCCGCGCTGGGTCCGCGCCGCCCGCCCGGCGCCCCGCCGCCCCGCGCCCGCCGCCACCGCCGGTATGAATGGAGGTGGCCGGGAGCGAGTTGGCTGCGGCGGGCGGAGTGCGGAGGAATGTCATTCCCCCGGCTGCTTTGCATACGGGGAGGGCGCCGGCCAATCACAGCTCTTTCCGGGAGCAGCCGGGGCGCGGCCGCGGGCCAGGGGCTCCTGGAATTGGCGCGCCCGCCGCCGCCGCTACTGTGGGGCGCGGGGGGTGAGCGCCGGGTCGGCGGGACGCCGCGGACACCGCAACCGCGCGGGCGCACCCACGGGAGCCGCGGGCCGCCGCTCCCCGAGCCCACTGCAGCCACGTGCAGGGTGCTCCGCGCCTGCCGGTTCCCGGGGGGTGGTGGTTAGGGCAGGCGGAGCGGCGCGACCCGGCCCCCGGCTCTGCCGGCCTCCGGTGCAGGTCCCGTTTGCCCGTCACTTACGGCCCCGAGAGGCGGCTGGTGCCCGCAAGGTGTCCGCAGCGCCGCCCCGGCACACCTCTGCCGCTGGCCGCGCAACCCCTCCGGGCAGCCCCGCGCCCCCCGGGCGAGCTCCCGGCAGCGTTGGCTCCGGGGTGGTTCCTCCCCGCGGAAGGGGTACGCCTGCACCCGCGGCCGCCGAGGCAGCTGCCCCCGGGCTGGCGTCCCCTGCCCGCCCCGCAGCTTCCCGCCCCCGGTGGACAAGGACGCGGCCCGAGGGGCGCCCATCGCAGCTCGACATGTCGGGACAGCCGCCGGGCCCCCACCCGGAGGACGTTCCCCCCGCCCCGGCACAGCCCAGCTACAGGCCAGGCATGGCGGCAGCACCGCCGACAGCGAGACCGGGCCGGCGGGCGGGCAGCGCCGCACGGGCAGCAGCGGGCCTCCGGCACCCGCGGAACCGCAGCGAGGATGCTGGGTGGAGGCGTGGCTGTTCTTTCGGGCTGAGTTGGGGTTGGTTGTTTTTTACTTAGTTTTGGTGCTTTTCTTTCTTCTTTTATTTTTTGGTGCTGGTCGCGAATGTTGCGGGCTTGCCGCTGGCGTAGCCCAGGCTGGGAACGGGGCGATCCCGACTCGCCGCCGCCCGTCCCCGCCGCGCTCTCGGCACGGGCTTGGGGTTCCCTCCTTGATGTTACACACCGCTCGTTCGCTCGCGTCTCCTCTCCCCACCAGAACGGACGTGCCCCGCCACGGCCACCCCCGGGACGCCGCCGCGGCCGCCCCCGCCAGCTCAGTGGCTGCGGCCGGCCGCGCTCTCCCGGGGCTGGGCGGGCTTTGAAGGAGAGTGACAGCAGCTGCGGCGGGGCGGGCGGGAGTGCGTGGGGCGGCGGTGGCCGCGGAGGGGACCCCGCCGGGACCAACTCCCGCCGCGGGGAGCGGGCCGCGGCTGCCGCCCGCCGCCGGGCCTTGCGCAAGGCGGCGGCGGCCCCTCGGCGCAGCTCCGCGGTGGAGCCGGTAGAGGGGGCCCGCTGCCCGCCGTCGGCCCGGCGGAGGGGAACCGGGGAGCGCCGCGGGGCGACCCCCCGGGGAGCGCGTGCGGGCGCTGCCTGCTCGGGCCGCGGCGGCCGGCACGGTCCGTCCCCGCCAGAGCGCGCTGGGGGCTGCTGTCCCTCGGGGGAGCGCGACGGCCGCATCCCCTGGGATGCAGCTCTGCGGGGGGAGCCGCCTCGCTCGGCGGCTGTCTCCCACCCGGGGCGCGCCGGGCGGGGCGAGGACAGAGCAGAGGTGATCCTCGGTTTTGCCGACACCTGCTTTGAAAACTCTCCGAAGCTGGGAAAATAACTGTCGGTTTGGCACGCCGCGAACTGCGGGGACCGGAGCAGAGGGCGAGTGCCTGCCATTTACGCTACCTGGTGTACAGGCGATTAAACTGAAAGTGCCCTGGGTGAGAGAAGCGGCTCCTGTCGCCCCCGCGGCGATGCGGGGCAGGGCTCCCTGTGCAGAGACCCGCCAGCGCGCCGAGTTCAGGGAGCGGCGCAGCCGCCTTGCACCACACCCGCAGTACGAGCGCCAGGTGCGGGCTCCTCGCACCCCTCCAGCGCGACCCAGCAGCGCCTGCCCCTCTGCGGGGGGCTCGGCTCCGGCTGCCCCCTCCGCCCCGCTGTCCCCCGCGGGGGGACCGGTGAGGCGGTGCCGGCCCGGGGCTGTCTCGCCGTAGGGTTACAGCTTCGCACCACCCTCCCTCTTGTCCCCTTCCCCTCCGCCAAAGACGCGGTGCCGGTTTGAGGTGCCGCCCCCCCGGAGCGCTGAGCGGGGCAGCCCGGGCGGGGTCCGGGGCTGGCCGGGGCAGAGTGCTCAGCCCGCCCTCCCGCCGCACCTGCAGCCCGGTTCGCTTCTGAACAGCCGAGTTTGGTGCAGAAAGCTATTCCACACCAAGTTTCTGTGGTTTGTGTGTGGTTTTCTTCTACTTATTTATTTATTTATTTATTTACTCCGTCTTTTACACGGTTACTTCTTTCTTGTATGAAATTATCCCGAATTTAAATTGTTAGGGAGAGGTTTCCTTCTGTTTTAAACAGGGGGAAAAAATGCAGGCAAACAGCTCTAATGAGCTACAGCTTAAAAGCCATCTGGGGTATATTAGTGGCTGATAATTTTACAGGCATGGTAGAGATAAGAAAAATTATTTTACTTATGTACATACATCTACATACATAGCCCAAAATGTAAAACCACGCATATAGTGTTTGTATTTTTTTTTGTTTTGTTTTTGGTGTGGTTTTTTTTTTTTTTTTTTTTTAAGTCAAGAGGTAGGGAGTATTTATATTTAAATCCATGAATATTCTGGGCTGATTTTCACTTGATACTTTGCATCCCGTCTTAATCTGAACTCCTTATTATAAGTACAAAATAAACCTGATCTAATACACACATGGAGAGTCAGAAAGATACAAAATCCCACGATTTAACAAAAGACCCAGAAAATACTATATGCTTACAGTTTTCTATAACTTAGCAAACATTATCAATGCTGAGATGAAGGACGTTAATCTAGACTGAAGGTGACAATATTCTTTTTTAGCTACACAGAAGCCATGCTTTTGTAAGGTAAGGAGTTAAGTAAGAGAGGGTAGATAGGGAAAATACTGTGGTGGGGGTATTCTGACAGAGATCGAGCTATATATTTTACAAGCCCGTTAACACTAACTACGTGTGGGTAGTATTTGGGGTTTTTGTTGTTGTTTTTAGTTTGTTTAGCTAATTAAATTTATTGTCTTCCTTACAATTTCCTTATTTTATTTTTGCATAACAAAGAGAGAAACTCGCATGGAAATTTACTATCCCCTTGCTATATCTTGTGCAGGTACTCTGGAAGAATAGGAATTAATGAGTTAAGCAGCTTGCAGGAATACCAGTGATAAGGCAAAGTAAAGAAACTATGCAGGGTGTTTCTTGTCCCATGGTAAGACCTTTTATCATCCCTAATGCTAATAAGACTTGCAATCGGGTAGTCAGTCTTTTGTGCAGGAATCCTTTTGAAATGGGAATCGCAACTGGTGTTCTAACTTTAGCAATTCACATTCAGCACTACTTACATCTGTATTTTGACATCAATTTATTACAGCTGTAAACAAACCACAAGTGAATCTCTATCTACCATGCCTTGCGTCTGTCGTACAGGATTACTCGACCACAAAAGCACCGAGCTTTTTACATAATACAGTTAAGCAAAAGCTTCGGAAATGTGAGAGAGGGAGCAACAATTTAGGGATGAATTTTAAACAGCCTAAACTGCAAAGGGTGAATTAGAGCCTGAACACAACAAGTTCCTACTGCACAGGTAAACATTCCCTGGCCAAGCAGGCAGCAATGGCTGCTTGTTTGCAAGGGTCTGAATTTGTGCAAGACGGGAGAAAACATTTTGTTAAAAGGAGAAAAAAATGCAGACCTTAACAGATCTGTGTACATGTCATATAAGCACAAGCCGAGAGAACTGGTTACAGACCCTGATCCTGCCAACGCTTAGAAACATGCCCAGCCTCATCCTTAGTGGTGTTTCTGCCGAATGCAATAGAAATCTCTTTGGGGAATGTGATTATACATGTGCTTAATTGTTTGGAGCAGCTGGGTTTAACGTGGCATTATTCAGTGGGTCAGCTCCTACTTCTTGCACCTGAATTCATTTAATACATATATTAAGACCCTCTTAAAGATGTTTACAGTGGAGTAAGCGTGCCTTGCTTCTACTAGTGATGAATCAGTGAGTTAATTTCTCTGAATTAAATTTGTAGGATCAGGCTTCTGAATTGCCCCTGCAAATATTTATTGCATAGCAGTTACCATCATGTGTGATGCCACTGACTGATCTCAAAAAAAAAATATGCTATAGTGATATATTAAACTATTTTTTGGGGTACTGGAATGATGAAACATTGCACAGAGAAAAGCAGCAGCCAGTGAAGAAAAAGACAAGAATCTCCTTATTTCCTGCAGTGATCTCTCTCACACAATGAGATACTCATATTTCATGGTGGTGTGTAAGGTGCACCTATGATGCCACTAAGAATCTCTGTGAGATGGCCAGCGTGATGCACAGGAACTGTGGCCAGGACTACACAGGTGTATGGTGTGTAACTTCCCTCTGTTTCAGGGAGGGGGAAGTGCCTAAGCCCCTCCAGGGATCCTGCCTTTGATCTCTGTTAACTGGTACAAGGTTATTCACTCTGGAAGCAGAGAAACTGGCTGCAGCTGAGTACATGAAAAGCAGAGGGGTTGTGAGGAAAGATGAAATAACACATATTCATTCAATATCTTTAACCTGGGCATCTAAGTACTTGTGACTTGAGTTTACCACTAAAAACTTTTCCAAGGACTCTCCATCCCCCTTAGGAGCTCCATGTGATAACAATGGTCAAAACCCTGTCTTGTTCTTGGGCCGAAGCTGAGAGCCTTTTTCTTCTCAAATAGGGCAGACCAATCCATGCTCTTGTCACTCAAAATATTTTAGAAGGTAGACATGACTCCTATTTTGAGGATGTGGAGAATGATTTGCTTGAATAGTTGGCATGTTATCAGAGACATAGATGATAAAGAACACGGACCTACATATGAAGAGAGCCACCCTTTACCATTTCACCTCCCTCATCGTTCAGAAACTGCAACCCAGAAGACTGCATCTCTCTTGACTCAGACTATCAACTGGTGGCAGCAATGGGCAGGGAGCGGGGTACACCTGGGGAAGGACAATTTTCAGGAGAGGCTAAACTGTGAATTTGCATCCAGCATTAACCCCAGCTTTGCAGGTCCTCCTAGGGTTTTGCTGGTTGAAAGCATGAGTCAAACCAACAGCTGAAGAAGGAGCTCAGTCTGGTCAGAGCCCCAAAAGGATGAGTGGTGAAATGCGATTCAGCTGACTCTTTCTACTGGCATGGATGCAATTTCAGTGCCCAGCAAAACAGTGCACCCAGTTGTGTGACCGATGCAACACCTCACCAGTGCCACCACCGCTGGAGACATTTCTCCACAGCACCCTTCTCCCCTATTTTCTCAAGGAGGAGATTTAGTCATCATGAAGTTACTGAAGCAGAAGCCTGCATTGATACCCCCACTCCCTTGTCCTGCTTAGTCAGGCTGGCTCATCTTTGCTGGGAGGTTTGTTAAGGGCCAAAGCCAAGGCTGGGTTCATTCTTGCGCTCACCTGCTGCAAGTGTGTGTCAGTGGGCAGGTGTGTGGCGTTTACTTGCCGCTAGCACTCAGAGCCAGGGGCCGCAGGAACAGGCACAGGGCAGGGAGTGCCTCTCTTCTCTGCTTCACAAGAAGCACCCCGATCTGGCTTTATAAATACTAGAATATTACTAATGACACAGTTTTCTCCTTGGTCTTACGCAGCTGCTGATAAACTTGTGGGTAGGACGGAGACTGGGTTAAAGTTTCTACTGCAAAAATACCTTTTGGTGGTTTGCCTTGTGTACACTCCCCATACTTGTGGACCAGACGTGAAATGCATCACTGTGTGGTTAGGATGCAATGCATTTTGCCTTCCTCAAAGTGAAGTTTGAGTCCTTGGTGCACGATAAGCAGGGATAGGCTATCTGGAGGTGCAGAATCAGAGGAGTCACATCTAGAGCCAAGAGAGCATCCAGTCTTATTTTCTCAGTGCTCAAATCCAAGGGAAAGCAATGGGTTTAGTCCTGGCCACTCTGTTACTGGCTGTGTATCAATGAATGAGAGAGACTACAGAGAAGGGCAACTACAGCGATTAAAGGTCTGGAAGGAACTACCTATAAGGAGAGATTAAAGGAATTGAATGCATACATATAATTTGGGGCAAAAGGGAAGCCAAGGGGACAGCATGACTGCGGTTTACAAGTACATAAAAGACAGCTATGAAGAGGAAGGGGAAGGTCTGTTTCCATTAGTTAAAAATGATAAGAGAAGAAATAACAGATGCCAACTGAAGTAAAATGAGTTCAATTTTAAGAGCAGGGGCAACGCTGATCCCAAGATCAAATAGGCAGGAGAATATGCTCCCAGGGAAGCTGCAGACTCAACATCGCTTGAACTTTTCAAGTCAGAGCTTGACAAGCACCTTGGAGGGGAAAGTTTAAGAAGTAGTAGAAGCGAAGCCAAAAAGCGCTGGGATGTACCGCATGACCTAGAAGCCCAGATGATTTCAAGGCCATTCTAGAGGGCTGTAGAAAACAGACACACACAAACACTCAGAGCTTTTGGATGATTTCTTTCTCTGCATAGTTCCAAATTAAAAGAGGTAGGGGGAAGTCTAAGCGAGGAAAATTAGTCATTTAATGTAATTCTGCTGTGGCTAATCCCTAGAGGAGAAGCCAATTACTTGAAATACTTGGGAGTATGGGGTGGAGAAGGGAATGGAAATTGTTGAAAAGCTGCCATCTGGTATAAGTGCTTAAAAAAATACACATTGTGTGCCATTATACTATGCTCATTACATGCCTAGCTTAATGCAGATAACATCACCCACACCTAGTATTTTCTGTGGCATTTTATGTACTCAGGTTCACATCATAACAACCTCCAGCACTAATTGTAACATTTGAGCTTTTGATCTTCTGCTCCGGTAAGAACACTACAGATGCCTTGTACCAACAAATGGGGAAAAAGTAAAAAAAGAAAAAAGCCCAGGACCTTTGGTTCCAGAACATTTAAAAGGAGGAGTAAATCTGACCCACCTGGACAGTAGGGAACAACTCTGGCGTAAGGATTCTGCGGATGGCATAGAATTAATATAACTATTTTGTTCCTTGCTCCAGCCCCTCTGAGGGTGAGGGCATGCCGCCAGAGTAGGAACTGCAGCTCAGCTGTCAGCTGGTCCTGAGTGCTCTGGACAGCTCAATTCATTTTGGAGAAGCCCTGATGATATTTTGATTGATGCCAGGAGCTGTGCAGGTAGATTTCCCTCTTTTGCCCTGGACTTTGCTTCTGCAGTTAGCAGTGACTGACCAGACAGATTCAGATCACTGCATGTACTCAGTCTAGGAAAAATAATTCACTATACCCCTGGTGCTAATATGTAAAATGTAATGGTAGCATTGAAACTGCAACTGATCCAAATTACTTGGTATGGGTTCACCTTTCTTAGTTTCCTTGGGTTTCAGTCAAAATTATGTATGAATTATAAATGATTGCAAAAGTTCCTACAGGGTCATAAGCAGGAGATTGAAAGCCTGGGTGTGTTCTCTGGACAAAGCTCCTTCCCTAGGCACCCTCATTGCACTGTACTGCTGACCTGGGAAGTTCTGGGACATCATCCATGGCCTCTTGACAGGGAGACTCTCACTCTGCCAGTAAAAAACTTCAATAACAGGGGAGTTTTATGACACAAACATTGTTTTTAAGCAAATAAAGAAAAGATATCAAAACTAATTTTGGCTCAAATTTAAGACGGTGAAATTAGGACAGAAAGATCTTTAAATCCCAAGATGTCCTTCCATTATCTCTCTGTGTAATAGAGTCATTGTTCATGTCAACACGATATGGAGATGTTTTGATCCTAAGGAAAAGGAGCTCCTGACAGCAGAAGAGAAAGGGAGAAAGATAGTTACCAGAGAAGGAACCCTCCCTCCCAAACTTGGCAGAAGGAAAGCTGTGGTCTTGCAACACTTTGGTCTGGAATTAACAGCTGGGAGAAATGAGGATGCTAACTGCATTCTTCTTCTTCTTCCTATGTTACTTTCACCATTTAGAAATGCGACAGACTAGAATGATGAAACAGGAAGCTTTCAGAGGAAAATGATGATGTTACTCCCAGCATGACATGGTGATGCTGGTATCAGCAGGTGATAGTATTAGGAAAGGTACTCTTTGAAGGGACAGCTTCCCTGCTCCTTCTCTTTTCCTGCCCTTCATCTCTCTCTCCCTTCCCCCTTGTTCCATCAGCCGTTTAGAGGTGACAGGGTAAATGCTGGTAGCTTGTTCATTGCCCACGTGGGAGTGCTCCACACAGTGAGTTTGCAGAGCATTTCTAGCAGCTGGCCAGCAAACTGGCAGCAAAGGAATGACTGGGGTTTCTTTCCCAGAGAGGCTGCAGAGGAGATGCAGAGAGAGGCTGTTGCAGCTCAGGGTTCAGGTTTAATTTGACTGGATGAGACAGAAACTGCAGTTCGGTCTCAAATCCAGTTTGCTACTTCAAATACAGCACATGGTGTGAAATACAACTAGTTTACTTTCATACTTCCATAGCCCTCCAGGAAAGGCAGATGGTACCCTTGCTGTGTGAGCCTCAGCAGCAGTTGCTGTCATCAGAGGGGGATTCTCTGGGGAGCAGATGCTGCCTTCCTGACCCAGAGAGTTCCCTTACCAACAGCTAACATGAAACTTCTTGAAACATGAAACATCTTGAATCTCAATGCGATTAGGAGTAAATCCCAGATACCTCGTTTCTATAGGAAGCACAGACAGAGATTTGTCTAGAAGCTGTTCCTTGCCCTGAGCTAGGCTTCTCCCAGCATCTCTCAGAGATCTCAGCTGCCTGAGGCTCTGCAAGTGCCTTCAGCTGGTAGCTGAGCCTGTTCCACATGTGTCTGCTCTCCACTGGCCAGCACACTTCATATTTAACCCTCCTCAGCACAGCAAAGACTTAATGCAGGAGAGTTTTGCTTCTGAGCTGTTAGGGGGATCATGCTTGGCACTTTCACCGCAACATCCCTTGATTGAACTGGGACTGGAGGAAGAAAAGCCTGAGATGTGAAGGCTACTAACCACGTTTCGCACCACTAATGCGTTCTCACAGCCACAGATGAAGCCACAAGTTAATCTCCTAAATAGTTTCTTCTCTGCTTAACATCCCACCTGCGCCTGACTTCCTGTGCTTAGCAGGTCTGAGCCTGGGTGTGCTGGTGTACCCAGCAGGGAGCAGCCTCCCTGTACAGGCCAGTTCATCAACTGTGGGATGTGTGGGTTAGCAATTAGAAAGCTTTCAGCGAGACACGTTGTCAGACTCTCTAGATATAGACCTTAATGACAGTCATATGAAGAGAAAAATATTTGGATAATTTTGATCCTGATTATTAATAAAAACTCCAACTAAAAAGCCACCTCTATGGTACCACCACCATTTGCCACACAGACTGCTGCATTTTGCCCAGTAAGACGCATTTACAGTTTTAGGCTGAGCATGTGCTTATGGGACAAGGCCTAGGAAAGAGCAGACTGCACTAGGACTAGTTCTAGCTCTGTGTAAGGTTCTAATTCTTTTGGTTTGATAATAAGAATTTACTAGAAAAATCTAGTACAAGTGTGTGTGTGTGACTTCCTTTACATAGAATGCACACATCCAGCGCTGTAAGACCTCTCTGTGTTAATGATGCTTCAGTATCAGGTGCTCAGGACACATAGATGCTGAATGTTACTTGATTTTAGTGATTCTTTAGGGAAAGGACCCGATGCCTAGCTGGTCTCATTGCCAAAGCAATGCCTGTGCCAACCAACCGACAGTGATGCCTGCATATAATAGATTAAACTCTGTCTTGGGATCTTTCCCTGTATGTCTTCTCTAGGTTGCCCTGGGGTTTGTAAGTGACAGGTACAGCTAGGTATATTGCCTTTCACTGTAATATTACATGACTAATCCTGCAGTGGCACAAGCAGGGGAAGCAGGAGGTCCACAGGCCAGATTCGGCACTCCTTTCAAAACATGCCCTCCCCAGAGCCAAAAGGCACCAAAATTACTCAGAAGGTATTCTTTGTGGTAGTCTCCATGGCATGTTTTTTTCCCCTGGATTTTATTTTTGTTAGTCTAAGGACAAGTATATTTTCCAAATTGTTTCATTCTTTTTTTATATCTTTTTTTCAATGTTGCTTTCTTTTGGTAATACATTTACTATTTAACCCATAAAACTATGTTACAATTTGATTATTTTAGGGAAGTTCCACAATTTGATTAGTTTAAGGGACTCCTAAGTGACGCAAATGCAGGAACCATCTGTGTCAGTCAGTTAAACAAGGACTTTCCAAGACATTCTTGTCCATGACAGCTACTCTGAGCTCTTACGTTTTGCTGTTTCACAGGCCAATTTAAGGATCTTCTGGTGGCACCAGACCCATCCTCAGAGCCCCAAGGATAACCCAAAACAGGTCTGGATAACCTAGCACAGCAGTACTAAGAGATGAGCTCATTTTTAATTTTTAGGAAAGACAGCTCATTCGTTAGTCTCAGCATCACTCTCAGTGTCACTCTGTGTCTCAGTGTCACTTTCATTGAGACTGAAGAATTATCTGCCTTTTCAGCATTGTCTCTGTTTAAACTGCAGCAGTTCCTTCAGCTCTCTGTAAATCCTAATTTAACCCTAGTGTAAATTTCTGCTTTAAAAAGTAGCTTCCAGGCAAGGTATGACAGTATGCCTCTGCTCAGAGTGGTGGGCTCACACCAGTTCACGCTGGGCAAACCCTAGCCCATGTCCAGTGTCAATCAATATTAGACCAAAACTTCGGTCTGTGTGGGCACCTTTTGTAGGATACCGGAGGTTCACCGCATTTGGGGGGATAGGGCAAAATGACTGCCTAACTTGTAGGGGGAAAAAAGAGATCATCTCTCCACAAGTGAGGGCAGGGGATCTTGGGAGAAAGCTGGAGAGGGACTTTTTACAAGATCATGAGTGATAGGACAAGGGGTAATGGCTTTAGATTTAGATTAGATATTAGAAAGAAATCCTTCACTGTGAGGGTGGTGAGGCGCCGGAACAGGTTGCCCAGAGAAGCTGTGGATGCCCCATCCCTGGAGGTGTCCGAGGCCAGGCTGGATGGGGCTTTGAGCAACCTGGTCTGGTGGCAGGTGTCCCTGCCCATGGAACTAGATGGTCTTTAAGGTCCCTTCCAGCTCAAACCATTCTATGGTTCTATGATTCCTAGAGAAGTCACAGGGCTCCCTCTCTACAAGTCCTAGGACATGACTGGACTGATCTCTTGCATGACCACTGCAGGGTACCTGGGCTCTGCTGGGCGTGGAGGAACAGCCTCTCTTCATTAATCATGGAGAACTTCCCTCTGGCAGCCACTAAAACAGAGACAATGTCAAAGGCCACCCCCACACTGCAAGCACTGCAGGTGTGACAGGGGTGTGAAGGGCACCAACCACCTCCCTGCCCACACTTTGCCTTCCCTTGGAAGAAAACCAGTGTGCAAGTGCGCGGTGGGAGATTCGCGGGGCACTTCGACAGGCCCAGTCACCTGTGTGACCCAGGCAGCGGGTCCACCACGAGCACCAGGTTGGGCCAAGGTGGACACCCCAGGGCTGCCCTGCTGCAGGACTCGTGGGCAGGCCTGGAGCCGGTGGCTGCTCCCACCCAGGCAGAAGGCAGCACTTCCGGGACGTTGGTTTGGCATCTGTCACCACCACTAACTGGACTTTAAGCAGGTGTAAATAACTGTGACAGAAGTGTTACTTTGTTTTCATGGAAATCATGGCTACTGCTCTTGGGTGTTTTTTTTCTCAAGTGTTTTTAATTTGGCAGGTATGTCATCTACTGCCTTTGATCTCAGCCACAGATCTCACCCAGGTCATAATGGGGTGCAACTTCATATCAAAGCCTCACTTCCCATTTGTCCAAGATGAGATCTGTGTGCCAGCGAGGCAACGGAGTGTGGTCCAGGGAGAGGGAGGGATCAGCCGAGGTGCGTCAGGTGTCCCTGCATGTCCTAAGCAGGGTTGCTGAGGCAGCCTGCTGTCCCTTGCCTCTTCCTCTCTGATGCCTCCTTGTCCCCAGGCAGTGATGCCAGGCTTGGACCACCTTAAGGCTGTCCTCCCGTGACCTCGAAGCGCCATGCAGTAGGAGAAAGATCTAGCAGGGCTCAACAAAACCCGATGCCTTACATCTCCTCTGAGCTACAAAGTCCTCTGTGAGCCTGGTTCTCTGCTTGGTCAGTTCTAGCTGCAGGCCCTGGTTTGTGTTCGGGTAGTTGAGCAGAAAAGCTGTAATTCCAGACCTTTAACTTCAGTCTCGTTACAAATCTGCCCTGAAATATGCTCTAACCTTATAGAATATTCAAGACCATGAAATATCCTTTCCAGCAAGCCATAATAAATGGCTCCCTGAATACTAGCTACAATACATAACTCTTTTAAAAGGAAATTTGCTGTAGAGTGAACAAAGCTTAGCAAGATTAGCTTAAGATCATATTCATCTACTGTTTCCCAGTTATAGATGTTGCACATGATACCCAGCGGCACAATGTGCTACCTATAAATTGGCAAGTTCATTTTAAAGACAACAGTACATTTTAATCTGATTTTCCTCTAGTTCATTTGCACAATTATGAAATTAGGGACTGTAAATGCCTTGGTTTTAGCTTTGTTAGGCAACAGACTTATGTAGCAATATGTTTGAGCCTTTCTTAGCCAACACAAAGCATTCTTGCATGACTTTTAGGTGTGAAATATCACCACTAAATCAAATCTATGCAAGACGATATGAAACAAAGGTTGATCATTTGGTTTATGCACTACACAAACCACCACTCATGACATCCATTTAACATTCTGTTTATGTAGCGTATCTTTGGTGTCCTACAGAGCAAGAATTACATGCATCTGTTAAAAGCAGAATCTAAAATACAGCAAATGTTTCTAACTTGACAGTCACATTTGTCCTGGGCAGCCAGCTTCAGGTGGCCCTGCTTGAGCAGGGGGATTGGACCAGCTGCTCTTCAGAGGTCCCTTCCAACCTCAGCCCTCCTGTGATTCTGAGATTATTCTGTAAATCACTTTTTATTCCATGCTCTTAAATAAGCGTGAAATTAAGATGGTAATTTCTCAGATGCTATGAAAAAGACAGCCACCGAGAATCCCTGTACCTTGCAAAGCAGAAAGTATTGCACAAACACCAAGATATATTCTAGGCACGTGTCATAATACCCCGGACATGTCAGAAAAATAATGTCTCGCTGTTTTGCTTGCTTTTGAAAAGCCTAATAAATCACCCAGCCGCGTGGCAGGCTTTTTCAGCGCTTGCACTGTGTGAAGCTCTGCGGAAGCAAACCAGGGAAAGGCCAGACTTGTCCCAGGGGCACGGCACATGGCTGCTCCTCTGGCAGTCACAGCCTGCTCATCACCTTTTAGTGCTGGGATGGTAAGTCCTCAGTGTCAGGCTTTATCTACCACTTAGGTATATTGCAAAATGATTCAATGCCACCTTCCCAAGCGCTCTGCAACAGAAACAAATGGTGCTCCTCTCAGTTCAGCACTGATTTAGGACAAGTAGAATTCAAATTGCAAGTGGTTCATGGGCTATAAATCAGGAGAAAATTTGTCCCTTCATCTAACTGCAAATGGAAACTCCGCTGCAGTTAATATTAACAGCAGCCCCCTGAGGAAGGTGCCATTTTTAGACTTGCTAAAACATGTGGTGGGAGAGGAAAAGTGAAGGAATCTTTGAGTGGCAATGAAAAATACTAGTTCTTCATTTCTTCATTCCCAACTTTTATTCTTTCATCTTCACTGGATCTTTTAAAATCAAACCCATAAAAAATATTTAAAAACTTGCTTTAAACGCTTTTGCACAGAGATACCAGTATGTTTAGTTTAGTAAATATTTAGCAGTAAAAGAGTCACTAAGAACAAAGCTAGCCCCAGGATTATAGAAAATAAACAGATTTTGCAGTATGCCAAATATTAAAAAATATGATGTCTTTCTCTATGGCAAACTGTTTGTGCAAGAGCTACAAAGGGTGCTGGAAAACGCAGTCTTATTGTCTACAGATACATGGCAAAATTGAACATGGCAGAGTCTATACAATATATCAATGTTTTGTTAACATTCCTATTATTTTATCTAAAATATTCTCGTGATAAAAAGTTATCTTTGACACTCTGATGGGAAAATTTTTACTTCATTGTAGTTTTTGAGGCATTAAAATCTCTTGCAACATATAGACTGAGCCTTTAGTTTGTATCAAAGAGCATCACCAGTGATCATAACCCTGGGATTCAAATCAATTGACAAAGACTATTTGCACTACCTGGTCCTCTGTGATCACTTTGCTATTGCAGAGCTGCAAACCATCAAACATTAAGTGCCATTGGATGGGCATCACCTTCCACCCACTGGTGGCACCCATATCCCAAGCATTTGAAATAAAAACTGTTTTGAAGTATTTCCTCTGAAGAAACGGATTCAGTTAAAAAGGCTTGCAACACACTTACCAGACTAGCGAAAGCCCCCGTACATATTCAACTGTCTTGTGGAAGTTAATGCACACCCATGCACATAGTGAGAGATTTCACTGTTTTGCTCCAACAGAAATTATATTACTTTAAAGAGTTGTTTCACCCGACACTTTCTATTTCTTTCTATTTTCTTTTCTATTACTTTACAATCAATATTTCTATTTCATGACAATACAAAGAAAAACTTTTTAAAAGGAAGATAAAGAAGTCTTTACCAAAAAAGCCAGTGGCTGCTCTGTTTTTCCTCATCAGGTACATGGTCCAGGATAGAGGAGAAGACATACCAAACTGCCCGTGGTTCATGTTTAAGTTTATATGATAGCCAGGCAGTGGCCAGACACTGCAAAAGACCAGCAGAAACTAAACAAGATGAAGGGAGAGCTCTTCCTTTTCACTCTACTCTTTCCCTGCCCTAGAGATCATTATTTAACATGAGCAAATTGAAAAATGACATGCAGCCATACTTAGTACGTGGTTTTTTTTCTTCCACTAACCAAATTCACATGAGACTTCCCATCTTTCTCTCTCTCCTCTCCCTCCCTCCTTACCTCCCTTTCCCCCCCTGTCTTTTTTTTTTTTTTTTTTTTTTTTTTTTGCCTCAGGCATTTATAGGCTAGTAATTTTCATTTAGCTTCTCCGATGATTTTTCTCTGCCCAATTGGAGTGGAAGTGGATGAAGATTTAAGTTCAGAGTTTTTCTGTTAGAAACCGGGTTGGGATTGTTCCTGTTGTTTCAGCTGATGCACTGTTTCAAAGGTGCAAGGGTCTACTACCAGTAAATAAGAGTAATGGTATGGATAACGATTCTTTCTGCAGACTTCCCCTGCTCAGAGTATTTTATAGTCACTAACACCAGACAGTGGTATAAGAATGCCTCTGACTATGAAGAGGGGATTTTTTTTTCCTGTAGATACACAGGACAGAACTTCTTTCTCCCTGGACATGGGAATAATTCCACTGACATCCCTGGGATGGGAATTTTGGATGAGAAGTGGTACAGAAGTCAGCCACTGTGTCCTGATAAATCTGTAAATATCAGTCAGTATCTGCAAAAGTTGAAATTTCTTCAGTAGGTGAAATGATATACTTCTCAGTTCTCTGGTGTTTAAGAGGAAATCATCCTTCCTAGAAGTATACAAGTGTACAAGTGATATATATATATATATATATATATATGAGCCTGTCACATTCGTCACCAAGTGTGAAATTCAGCAATTTCATAGGAATTCATAGATGAATAGATATATGGATGAATAGAGGAAAGGATGGATAGACAGGTAGAGAGATTTTCAAAAGTGTTAAGCCAGACACCAAAGTTTAGTCCAGCTGTTTTGCAAAGCATGCCAAAATTCTGTAGTCACTGAACAAGTGAAAAAGGCAGTCGGAAGATGACCAGGACCTAGCTTGCAAAGGAGATTTACACAGCATCTCTTATACCACAGCAGTGTAAAACCCCTGTGCACTTAGTGACCTGCATGGTGATACCTTCCCTCCCTTTTTTTTCAATTTAAGGAGGTGAATTGGCTAGGGTAACAAATATATTCCCTGTACTTTTTCACCTCATCTTTTGTCATCCATTTCTCCCTCTAGAAAATGGAGAGATGGTCATAGACAGTGATAAGAAACAAAATCAAGTAGGAGCAGTTCTATCAGGGAAGACAGAAAGAAACATTGCCAGATGCATAGCTGATATGGGGGGTTTTGTTTGGTTTTTTTGGTTTGTGTTTTCTAGATTCCAGGATGGGATGTTTCTAATGAAATCAGGGAATGCATGTGGAAAAAAAAGGCTGTGAGATTTACTAGGGATTTGCTGCTGGCCAAATTTCACATTTCAAATAGAGACCACTGTTAGTGTTTTAAATATTATATTCTATAAAAATGCTAAAATCTCACTTGTCAGCATATGGCCACAAACTTACAGGCCCTAAAAACACTTCAACACATGCAACATTGCTTATGAGGAAACCTGTGTGTGTGCTTAAGCTATTCCAGGATCAACCAGAGCTGTCAGTCTGCAAGAGCAGGTTCCAGTTCCTGTGGAATCACAGGAACTCTTGCACCACAGCTGTTATAAAAGGGACAATGAAATAAAATATACTTCTGGGAACGGCTAATCCAGAAACTGTTTGGGGCTGTTTGGCTGTTGTTCTTGTACTGAACAGGAAAACAAGAAGTGGTATGTTGTTTTCCTTTCATTTGAACTTTGTCTTAACTCTGTCTGAGTAAAGCAGAGAGCTATGCAAGAGACGTACCCCTTTTCCCAAGGAAAAGAAGGGAAAGAGGAAAGCCCAAGAGAAAGCCCAGTGACATGAAATAAAACAGCACAGTCTCTACTGCTCTAGCAACTCTTACACAATCCTGGGTTATGACATTATTCAACTGCCACAGGAGGACCGTGAGAGACCTCAGGCAAATGTTTCATCAACTGCACAGCAAGATGTTTCCTGGGCTGTGCCAACAGTGGTTCGGTGGAGATGCAATAGCCCCTCTGTTACAGGGCAGATAAAGCACCCCCGCTAGCTGCTATCTTCAGATGCTAACTCTACAGAAAAGGTTCCTTCTTTCCATCCCTCCATACAGTGTTAAGTTTGAGCTTTTGAAATGTAAGACCTCTAGCCTTCAGCTCTCTCATGTTTGGTTTATTTATTTATTTATTTATTATTATCAGTTTTCACCTTTCTTTTCCTATTGGTTGGTGCCCATCTATCAGCATACGAGCACCTTGTGGACATTTACATAAAGATAAGGAATGATGCAGCTACGCGAGATAAATGTATGTTGACATCAGAAAGAATGGATCTCCAGGGAAAACTAAACTATGAGATGGATTTTGGTTTCATTCTTTTCTTCCCTAATATAATACGTTAGTTGACAGAGAACTGAAGAGATTGTAAAATACTTTCTTTACCACTTAGTTCAGTTCAGTTAATTTGGAATTATAGGAAAAATCTATTGGTCCTTTCAGATGAATACTTTTTACTCACAGTGTGTGTGTGTTCAGCATTGCAAAGATGGGCAAATAAACATGCAAATAAAACCCCAGCTAAATTTTTATTGCATCAGCTGCACTCACTGTCCCCGTGGCCACTTTTCAGCCATATGCTACACTGTTAGCCTGGGGGTGGCAGGGGGCAGAGAGGAGGTTATGAGATCAAAGGAAAGAGGTATTCTTGATTTGTACATGTATACTGTAAGTGTTGCTCCAGCAGTAAGTTGTAACCCAATATGTATTTAAGGAAGACAGACATTTTGGCAAGGCATTAATTTAAAAAATGGACATCTGTTTTTCTGGAGGTACTGGAGACCTACAAATCTCACAGACTTTCAGCGAAGCTTTTGGTGTTCAGATCATCTGGAAGTCAGGACTGTGGTAACTTTTTAATCTCAGTAATCTGCCCAGATTTTAAGATTAGTCCTTGGGGAGCTTTATAATCTGTCTTGTAAAGCAAAAGTAAACATCAGTCTGAAATAAAATGGAAGTAGCTGGGAATACTGCTGCACTTGGTGGTGTCCCATTAGCAGGTAATATGAAATGTAAAAGCGATTAATGGCTTCTGTTTTCAGACTGAAGGGATGTTAGCCATACAGTTTTCCAAAACTGTAAGAACAACCTGTCAACAAAAGCAGGTTTCCTGAAGTTATGTAGCATTTTGTCTTCTTATATATTGCTCGTAACATCCTCACACATACTGCAGGACACCTGTCCAAACCAGCTTTATGTTAAGAAAAAAGCCTTTATTTTGTTGAATATGCAAGACACTGTGAAACGATGGTGTTCCCACACATGTCCCTTTATGTACCTTGCAATGCTTTGATAAACTTACATTCCTCAAACACAAGGGTCTGGGCTCCCTATAGAAACCATGGTCTTCTGTGGCCTATGCTATGTAAAAAAACACAGAAGGAAAGGAATGGAATCTGATGTTCCTTTCCCGTCTTAACATCCAGCCTTTGTCAATCTTTTTTTTTAAGGCTGTACAGCGAGATTACCCAATAAAGCACAGAGAGTTTCACTTTATGAACAGAAGTATTTTTAGGGTTCTCTGAACTAAGTGACTGACATATTTTTAAAAAAGCATAACGCAGACCAAAAAAAAAAACCGAAGAGGCAAGTAAGAATGAAACAGGATGGAGTACACGTCCTGTTTTCAACATGCAGCACCATCTTTAACTAGCTTTGAAGCACTACATCCTCTTTGCAGAGCATTTAGCAACCCTTTTCTGAAGCAGGTTGTTTTTCTGGAAGTGGGATGTCATGGGCATTTGCCCCCATCTCTGGGGGGATTGCCAAACTTATGAACAAGGGTGGATTTCACTGAAAAATACACATGGCTACTGGGAAAATTCAAATGCCAGAGCTTTTCTGGATAGGGATAATATTTATGTGCACTTTTACCATGCTGAAACTGGATGCGTTCTCCAGCGAAACCAAACTCTGTGAGACATTTGGAACAACAGCTAAAATTTCATTTGTTTTGGAGCTGCCTACTAGACATTTGAAAGCGATCAAAAGCATGTTTATCTTTTTTTTTCTCTTTTCTTTTTTTTTGACATGAGCTGTCCTTCCATCACTGTCTCCTTTAAATAAAGTCAAAGAGTTTTGAAAATGCTGCTTTTAGAAAAAGACAGAGCCTTGCAACCTGGGAATACGCTTGCTGACTTGCTGTTCTGGGGGCACAGCCGTCAGGCAGCTGCCTCCCCCTGCCAGCATCGACCGTTGCATGGCTCGATGCGTGATGCCGATCGCAATGGGCAGCCTCTGAGGTGGCAGCAGTGCACACTCTGTGCGGCGCTTGGTGTTTTTCTGCTTTGCATGGCCATCCCCATGCTGAGCTCTGCTGCAGGTTTGCAGTCTCAAGGAAGCACAAGGTCTCAGGTCGGTGCTGGCCAGGAAAGGGAGCTTTGCAATGACCTGGCCAAGCAATGAGGCCAACCCAGCTAGCCCGGGCGGTAGCCAAATGCCAACTCTCCATCCACCCCAAGTGCCAGCAGCTCTGCCCTGCTGTCTGCAGCAGCTGTATCTGCACTGATGAGCAGTTTTCATCTCTCTCTCTTCTGCTGAGAGCTACCCTAGGCTGTAATTACATGGCCACAGGGAAGAGGTGACAGTGTCTATTACCACCCCCATCCTGAGCCACCCATCTATATGCTTTAGACAAAATTTAAGCTCATTATGTGAGACTTTCTCAGCCCGACTCAGCTGGAATCACTGCAGAACCGACACATTTTCTGTCAGCTCAGCTTCCCTCCTTTCCCTGGCCTTGTCCCAGCACAGAAGCTAGCCCATGGACTCAGAATGGTGTAGACTAACCTGGTTTGAAATACAGGACTGGAAACAGCATTGGGCACATGGCTAAAATACTAAAATGCCAAAGGAAACCACACCTAGAAGCCTGGCAGAGCTGTTCTCATGCAGATTTCAACAAGCCGCCAACATCTCTGTCACCACCTTGAAGACCTTGCACCTCTTTGTTGCTTGAGGTTTGCCAAGAGACTGATGCAGGGATAGCTGGAAGCTCATGTCCTGTCTGAGTGTGATACTTTACAAAACTTTCCTCCTATGTGGGTCTTCAAACCTTCAAAACTTCCCAGCAGGTAGGGGGCTTGCCTGGGTGGCCAGGCTGAGTCATACCCAGGAGGTGAAGGTTGCACAGTGCTAGCCACCGAGCAGCTGGCTCTCCTGGCTTCTGTTGGAGCAGGTCCCATCTGCAGGAATAACTGAGTACAGCTGGAGTAGGGACAGGACTGGAGCCTCCCATATCCAGGCAGGGCTGCAGAGGCAGTCTCTAGTTTGACCTGACATCCCACCCCAGAAGCTGAAGGAAGTTTTCCAGTTAAAACCAGTATATATGTTTTTGTGAAAAGCTTTAGTTTTGATGAACTGATATTTTCTGACAAAAAAAAAAAAAAAAAAAGAAAGAACAGAAAAAGTGTGTGTGTGTGTGTGTAAAATTACCTACCGTTCCTCATTTTAGCCAGAAGGACAGATGTGACCTGGGGAGCTAAAGAATGTACCATCAGAGAGGGCCCTGACAAGTATAGGTCATGAATTTTGAGTAACTTATTAGACTTCTCCAGTGCCAAGGAGCTGCCTGGAAAGCACCAAGCATAGAACATCTGTGTCTGAACCCTGCAAAGTCAGAATTCCTACAGGCCATGCAGACAAGGAAAAACAGACACCACAGATACACCATTAGCTTTTGGAGCAAAATCTTTCCCAGGTCTCCATTTAGCAACCTGTCAGGCCTCAAGTGCTGTTGGAAGTTTGGTGAGTGGCTTAAAGGTAGGACTGAAACCCCAAGGAAGCATACTACCATGACCACACTGTAGCCACTGCTGCAGTGATGTGGAGCCTGAACCCTCTCTGCGCTGAGGTGTTTGGGTGGTGGTAGCACCCCAGCTCTACAGGCACATTGCTGCATTCTCCCCTCCAGCATGCCACCCAACAGGAGCTCCCTGGCTATGGTGGTGGAGAGGACAAACCCCAGAAAACCCGAGCTGAGCATGGGGTTGCTCTGCCCCACTCCACTTCCCACAGCTTCTGGAAGAGGGAGAAGAGAGGGGTGGGAGGGAGAAGAGCAAGGGTCGTCTTTCACAAACTTGGATGGGACACTTTGTTGTGGCTAAGCTGAACCAAGAGCATCACACTTTTTCCAGATGTGAAAGGAATGCCACAACAAATGCTGTCAGCTTTCCATTACTCCAGGGCATGCTCCCACCCTGCAGAGCATGGACCACAACACAGCCTGCACAGCCTACCTGATGGTGGCACTGATGGGATAACCTTCCAGATGCACTCACACTAACAAGACCTACTGGAGCCCTCCAGACCCAACTGCATGAAGTTTCCCCACCACAAGAAAAGAGAGAATCAGAAGCTGAAGCCAAATCCCGCCTCACAGTCATGCCTCCACCTTCACTGATTTATTCACCCATGTAACATCTTTGACAGATGAAGCCATGAAGAAAGCAGAAAGCTTCATCATGATGATGTCCCACTAAGTCTATGTTTCCCTTTGGCAGGCCAGGGGAGAGTCCCAGGCAAAAATCTATAACAGACAGTGACAGGGGTGCACAAAGTCTGAGCAGGTCCCTTGGTGAAGCTATAGAAAGATACTGAAGGTCCTTTCTGCACTTCTTTCTGCTTTGCTTGCTAGTTTCTCAGAACCATGTCTACCATTATTCCCATTTGGAGGTTGTTGTACCTCCAAAGAAGAAAGGGTTTATTGTTGAGGCTTCTTAACAGCTGTAGCCATTACAGATTGTTGGTGACTTTGCTCTGGGAGGCAGCATCCTTCCCATTTTGTATCCTCCACCACTCTTTTGGTTCCTGTTGCCTGCCCAATAATGTTGATTAAGCTTCAGGGCAGAAGCAGCATTTTGCACTTTCTTCTAAGGCTGGGTTTGAATTGCGGAGAAAACTCAACCTTGCTTTCTTTAATAATTCACATGGCAGTATTGTGTGGATACTCTTAACTGCTACTTAAAAGTAATTAATTGATTTTCTGACATATCAGTTAACAATGTATTGCACTGACATGAAGTTGTGATTCTGCTGTTGATTGGGCTGGATGACTAGATGCATCATACTCAGTTCAGGAGCTGAGCTTAAAAGACTCTAAATATATTCTGCTATAAAAGGAAAGGCATTTTACATGTAGTGTTGTCTAAAACTTGAATCTGTATGCTGCCTCCAATGTTGTCAGAGTAAAGTATTTCATTATTATTTACAGTAGACTGATAGTATTTAAATTTAGAACATCCGGTAGGTATGAAAAGCCTGTTTCTGTCAGCTGGAGACAATAGCACATGTGGAACTGCAGAAAGAGGGGAGTCTGCAGAAGTGCTTTATGTGCATACATATCGCTGAACTGGGAGAGGTCGCTGGAGCATCTCCTTTCTCCATACTAAGTTACCTACCCTGTCTGAAACCCAGGAATGCTGTGCATTTATATATGGATGAGTCTGAAGCAGGAAGACAAAAAGACAGAACCTGTTTCTGGAGATTAATTGTAGTTTATACAGCTTTTTATCTTTACAGTAAGTCACCAGTTCTAATAAACGCCAGGGCTGGGTGGCAACAGCAGGTTAAATTAATTACTGTGGTCAAAACGTTCAAACCGTCCATATTCTGTTAGATAACTAAATAAAAGAAGACTTCATTGCTCTAATAAAATCATCTGAGGAACTGATGAGCATTTATTACACTCAAAAATCACAACTTCAGAAATCTACTGTTTAATTACTTAGGCTTGAAAACTCTGACCTGGATAGATAGTGCATGGGGGACACTACTGGAAATATTTTCATTCCTTATAGAGGATATGAGCTTACTTGCTTGTGATCTCTGCTTTGATATAGGTAATCCCATCATGGATAACTTTGAAGGTCAAATCCCTAACTTTTATGTGTTCCAGAATACTTCACATGTTAAACACTGTTTTGCTTCTGTTCTCGAAGAGTCTTTTTCTCCTTCCTTCAAAGAAGAATTACTACAAAACACCAAAGAAATGTAAGTTGAGGAGCAGACCAATTCTCCTCTAAAAGTGTTCTTTTAATAGATATTTTATGGATAATTTATGTTAAAGAGTTTGCAGGGAGAAGTAAGTACTTTTATTGTATCAGCTGCAAAAATGGGGGAAAATCAAGAAGCTTTCTGGTGCACAAATGCTTCTTCAGCTATTTATATCCATATTTACCTCAAGAGAGCCTGCCATTTTTATCTTTCATGTGTCAAGAATATGAGAACATTTCTTATACACCCTCAGCCTTGTCACAGTATCTAGAAGCCGCTACAGGAAATTAACTTCACCAAGACCATCCTGTTTACGCAATTACGGTATTAGCTGACTTGACTCTGCATACATGGCACAGAACAGAGTCCCACACTACGAAAAAATCTCCACCCTCAGAATTATTGATCACCAATCCTCTCCTGAGATTTGACCATGAAAAATACCTGCAACCCTGTTATGACTTATTTTAACTTCAAAAGAAGAGCAATAGAAGAATGTCGGCAGATTCAGCAATGAGCTTTTTGTGGGGTGTTTAGCTTCAGAATAAATGAGTTTTGAAAAAGAAGTCATGAATTATTAATGGTCCCCTCTGTAGATGGGAGAAAGTGTCAAGATTTTGCTGAAGTCATGAATTGATTTTCTGACACAACAATTGCAAAGACGTGAAAGCAGCCACTTGAACGGTAGTGTCAGATGTATGATCCGTCAGTAAATGGGATTCCTCCTCTCACTTACCAGCACTGCTCGTGTGCCATTGATTACGCCGTATTATATAGCCCACAGTAATACTGATGGGGAAGAAAGAGCAGGAAAAGTAGGCAACAAATTATAGGGTGGGTGGATGCGTAAAAGAAAACAGACTGAAAAAACCCTGCTTTATAAAGCTGGATAAAATGTTATGGCCAAAGTATTTTTTTTTCCCACTGAAGTAATGCAGATATAGGCTAAAACAACATTTCGTGATTTTATGCCTATTTTTTAACTTATTTTGCTCAAGGAAGAGCGAAAACTATGAAAATGAAATGCTTTACAACTGTTTTCAGAATGAAATTTTTATTCAAATATTTTTACTGGAAACAATACTTTGCATTTAATTTTATTTTGAAATTGTTCTAAAAGCCTTGGCAGCTGAAACCATTACTCTTAGGTTTTTTCTTGGTTCTAATTAAATTTTAAAGTGATTTGCCAAAATTCTCAATAGTCTGCTTTGAGTCAAACCAAACCAGAGTATTTTCTGTGTCCTCCAATTTTATTTTTTTTTTACATAGCTGGCACTGACAGAACAGTTACAGTCGTTCTACCAAGAACCAATTCACCTTTCTGAAAATACCTGATTTTGCATGTGTCTCTTACTGTTCCTGTCAGCCAGAACAGGGATGTTGGATGCCACTGGTCTCATCCTTTCCAAAAGCCATTTCTCTCCTCTTGAATTATAAATGTAGATGTGGAAGAAACAGTATAAACTGAAGGGCTTCCTCACTAACCTGATCAAAAGTCAGTATGAAAACAAAGCATCTTTCAAGTCTTTATCTCAGTTTAGTATTTCAAACCCCAAACTCACAGAAGGACACTCAGAAATATTATTACTCCAGACCAGCACAGGTAGCAAAGGCCTGAGTGCTTTTCTATTTTTTCCCATTTTGTATTGGAGAAAAAAAGGCATATTCCTTTCTAGAAGTTATTATAGGCTCATGAGAAGAGCAAGCCACCTTTAGCTTTTGACTGCTGCCCTCTCCCTACTCATAGATCACTTGCCCAAAGCAGGAAAGTTAAATATATTTTCTACTGGGATCTGGGGTGATAAGCCCCTGCGTCAGCCTTTGGAGCCTGGAGCAGCAAGAAGGAAAAGTAGAAGTCTATCCTTCACAGATTTTTGAAAAAAATATGCTGCAAAACAGAAGAGATTATGGAAACATTGGAAATTTGCTGAACGACATCAGATTTAAGGTAACAGACAGCATTCTGGAGTCGACACATATGTATTTGAATGACTCTGGTTTCATATGTGGCTTCTTTTTTTAAAAAAACCCTTATTATTTGTCATACTCTTGCTGGTCTTCCATTTTATGATTCAGGAAGAGTCAGCAGTTCCTAACTTATAGTGGATACAGCGAGAATGACGATCCGTACTGGAGTCAGATGTCAATATTTCAATGCGACATTTTTTTTCCCATGCTGATTTATCAAACTTGATCTTTTAATGACAAAAAGGATCTGCTTCAGATAATTTTCCTTGAAAATACTTTGAAAATAGTTTGAAATTTTGATAGTTGTAATTGTGTTTCCTCATTTCTCGAGGGAAAAGAATACTTTCCTGTTTGAAATATTTTGAAATTAATTTTGTGATAGTATTTTCTGTGGTTTAAGGTTAAACAGTATCTAAGTATGAGTGGCATTTTATGTTTATTTTCATTTTATGAAATATTTCACTGGAAATTTCATTTCAATGGAAGCCGTGTGCCTATGCATGTGTGTGGGGAGGAAGGTCTTTTCATCCAGCTGTGCCCTAAACACCTTGACTGCCATCAGAATTGTGTTAAAATGGTTCCTGGCATTAGGTGGTGCAAACTGCTGTTATAATTTGCCCTGAATTAGATTAGGTGAGAGCAGCGAGGAACAGCACCCTTTTGCTTATGCTGTCATTTCCCTTGGGGACTGATTACTGCTTTCCTGCCATCTAAAGAGTGTGAAGCAGAAAACTATAGGAGGCCATATATATGCTATACTAGTAGCATTTCAGCACTGCAGGCTTGATGAAGAAGGATCCACAAATTTGGTGCTTGTTCACCAGCAGTGGTGAGAATGAAAACAGGATGCGAGGCGGCAGCATGCTGTGGCTGGCAATGTGAAGGTGAGGCAGCAGCTCCTGCAGCCAAGACCCCTGCCCATGCTGGGGAGGACCCCTGGGAAGCTGTTTCCCAGCCCAGCCACGTGCCAGGACCGCCTTCTGCAAAGCCTCAAGCGGGGATGGTGTTGAACTCTTTGTATAAAAAGGGATTTGCAGAACTCTGTGCCGGGACACGGGTTTAAAACAATGGCAAGCTTATCTGCAACACAGAAATCCAATGACTTCAACGGGGTTCTGATGGCAGATAAAAGCAAGGCAGAGCCTGGCAATAAAAGGTGATGTGAAGAGGTGGTCAAGAAAAGTTTAGAGCACATTGGAAGGATTGGTTAATGCCAATTTTACAAGGAAATCTGCTGTGCAAGGGCAAGGCAGTGATAAGTAGCTAGGGACTGAGTGAAAGATGAGGAACTCTGCAGAGTTGTTCAAATTGTTTTGCTGAGTTCCAGCCACAGCTTCACGTGGTGGGAAAGGCAGCCTGCTCTGTGTTTTTGTACATTGATGATGAGTTGCCTGTAGAATTTAGTGGTCTTTGTTCACTTCTTAGTGGTTTGTATCCCACCACACATCTGGCTCCTTTCCAGTGGAGCCTGAGCACTGCAAAAAATCATTTAACAATTATCATGGAGATAACAATATTTCCGTCTCCGATTGGGTGGTCTATTTTATAGCCAAAAAGAAATTAGATCCAGGAAGTGACAGGTATTTCTGAGGCTAAAGCTTGATAGCACTGAACAGGAAATTCAGAAGAATGTGTCACACAATTCCCAGGAAGACAGAGGCTGGATGTTTGCAAATGCATGCAAAGTAATGGAGGAGCACAGAGGAATATTTTATCTCTTTAGAAAACACAGGCTGCTGGTGCATATTTCCATAGCACTTCTGTCCATTTTCATTTCCCCAGTACAAGGTGTAACCTGGACATAAGTATGTATAGCATACATGCAGAAGGGATGCAGGGAACACCTAATTCCTGGATGTGAAAGATACGTATTCCAAATTGTTTAACTACCTCCATAACCATGAAACACACCGTGATATCCACAGTTGCCTGGATATCTCTTTTCTCTCTGAGTAGTATTTACTGCTGATATCTCTCTTCAAGTAAGGGAACCAGGTGGTATTAAGAGGCTATAATACTGCCTGACGTGAGGGCAGTCACATTGAAACACACAGGAGGATGCGCTCTGGTGTCAAGTGTGCCATGGACCTGAATTCTGCCTCCAGAAACTGTCACTGGTACCTGTGACACAGACGTAACCGCTCAGAGCAACAAAATGTTACAAAGGCTATATATGGATTAGAAAAAAGAAAATATTTCCCTGCCTCTAGCCCCTCTCCTTTCCCTGCTGCACTAGACACGGGCAGTGCAGCCCCTGCTCAGAAGCTGGTGCACATTTTGATGGTAATTCTTCATTAGGCACTTGGCATTCCGCAATACAGGCGACGCTCCATGCAGAACAACAGTTAGTATTGCTAGATGTTTAAAGGGTGCCTGCTAGGGGAGACTGACAATGACTCCCCTGCACTAAAAACCCTTGCCCCTGAAATCTTGGAGTCTTTCAGCAAAGTCTGAGTGATGGCTGAGGGCTGTAGAGCTGAAGGCAGATGGGTAAAGCTGCCGAATCTCTGAAGAATCAGTGAAAGATGAAAGTAAAAAAAAACCCGCACAGAGCACATGATCCTTCCTTGTCAAAACAGTAATAATGGTATAAAAAAAAATGACCACCAAGAGAGTGAACCAGTGTCAGCACTGATCTTTACAGAGTTCCACAGGCCCCAGAAAGACACCTCTCGGGCTGTAGCCTCTGAAATGCCCCTGAATGAGTAAAATGTCCCATGTCTGGGCTCGATTCCCCCATCTGCAGGGGCTGCCTGCTGGGGGCTGTGTATGTGACGTGAGCATCCTGCCTGGCACAGGTCACCTCTGAGCCACCTGTCAGGGGGGTCTGCAGCACGGCTAGACCCCACCATGAGTCACGGAAGGGAGACAAAGCTTTAGCTGCCAGTTTGATGAGCTTTTCCCTGGTTCTTTTGCTCCAAGCAAGTTTAGCCCTCCTTTTTTTTTTTTTCCTTTTTTTTCTTTTTCCCTCTAGCTCTCCTCATGAGTTTGCTGTGAACATTTGTGCAAAATCCAGTATGGGTGGGAAAACATGGTGCCCACATCCAGCACAACCCTGCCTGCTTTTCATGTGCTGCATTCTGCTGTTGCTGTGACCACCGTAAGGATTTTGCTTTCTCCAGCAGACAAGGGCAGGCCGTGTTCAGCAGGCTCAGTGCCTGAGAGGCACACCTTTCTCTGCTAGTCCATGCAAATGCCACACAAATTTTCTGAGCTCCTTCCTTGCTAGGAGGTGGTGGGGCATCCCGTAGAGCAGCAGCAGCAGGTAACGGCCACTGCACTGCCATGCAAATCTAGTAAGGGGGTTGTTTGATTTCCCTTACGGGGAAACACCCCATGCTCAGTGCAAGGTGGAGCAGTTCAGAAATCTATGGCTATCAAACCAGACAGCCAGATAAAACCTCCCTGCTCTCACGTGCAGGATGGCAGCAGGAGGATCCACTCTGGCTGAGCACAGTTCCTTGTCCACACAGGGTTTTCAGGTTATACATAGCCACAAGCTTCCCACAGTTTTCCATACAAATATTCCACAATTATATTTTGCTGGAGGTTGGTATGAAAAGTACTTGAAGATTTGTAATGAGAGCACTCGAGTTTCTGTTTCTTGAATGTAGTGCTGTGTGGTCTGACCAACAAGGCAGCAATTCAATGGAAGGGAGCATAAAGAGGAAGAACTGGCACCTTGATGGAGCCGAAGTATAGGGACCCACATTTCATTTGCCAAAAGCGGTTGCTACCTATTTCATCATCGTAGAAATGATGGGGGCATTAAATTGTATCCATACATAGAGGGGAAAAAAGAAAACATATAAAAGATGTAGGAGTCAGCTTAAGATATGGATGCTGAATGTTTGGGAAAACTGGTGGCCTGTTTTAAGAACACTCACCACAGACACATTTCTCAGCAGTTTTCTTGTAAACAGACTTTATCTTTTGGTTTGATAAAAGTTCAGGGACAGATGAGTAAGACTGTCAGTGTTCTTGGCAATATTTCATAAGTTTGTCCTTGCATTTCATGTCTCTATGTTTACCATAGGTAAATTTTGGCTGAAATCCTGACACCACTTGAATGAATGGCAAAAGTCCTCCCTCTCTTAGCTGATCATCTGGCATCAGAGATATGCTGTATATGTTTAGGATTGCTCTGCCTGCTCAGATTAGAGGCTTCCATCCTGCTAGCACTGCTCCATGCCCCACAGCTACTGGGATACACTCCAGGGTGCTCACAAAGCATGCAGGTGGCTGCAAGGCAGCAGCAAACCCTCACTACAGCAGAGATCAGCTGTGCGGTCTCCCGTACAAGATGTCTCCATGGACTAGTTATAAAAACACTCATCAGCAATAATATAGATGAGGCTGATCTTTCTAGGGACAGGGAATGGATGGAGTGACCTCTTGAGGTGTCTTCCAGCCCTGCTCTTTTAAGATACTACAAAATTTTCTTACAAATCCCATCAGCTGGGTTGTGATCCCCCTCTTTGAACTCAGTGAATTGGGAACGGGTTGCTGACAGCAGCATATAAACCACTGTGTGTATGTGTGTGTGTGTCCATTTGTGCATGTGTGAGTGTGTGAGTACACACGTGTATGTGTAGTAGGCTACTTGATCTCCATTTATAACAGCCTTTGCCTGTACTCATCAAAGATGGAGTGGTGAACAGAGATATGATGTAAAGGACACTATGCTCACTTATTTTATACATTTGTAATATCTACCCAGAATGCTTTCTTTAACAACACTGTCATTTCCATAAAATGTTTCAGATTAGAGAAGATCTTGGCTAAATTTAGCTTTTATGGAAGAAAGAATAAAACATAATTAACTGTTTAAAGAACAAAAACACAAACCACATGAAGCAATGAAACTTGTTGGCGAGAAATCTAACAGTAGTGCTTGGTAGCAAACCCATCTCCTGTGGAACAGATGTTTGGGATTTTACACAAAAATAGAAACTACACTAATGTCAAATGCTTTACTGCCTGAAAAACTGACAAACACTGAGTGTTGCTCTTCAGGCACCACAAATTTCCAGGTTGTACAGAGATGCCACAGAAAATGGAATGAAATTAAAGCAAAACAGCGGCAAAGAAATATTGACCGATTTTTTTTAAATCAACTCCATGAACTAGCGATGTCTCTCCGCCTTCAGGCAGCTTTTAGTGCAGTCTGAATGGCTAATTATTGCCAGCAGTGCTGGAAAAGCTGGTTTGCAGGCACTTGATTACGCTTGAAGTATTGGGCTCTGTTTTCAGCAAAGCTGTACACAACTTTCTATAAATTCTGCTTAAATAGGCTTGTTAGCTCTCCACCCCCCTATTTTATAAACAAATATTGGGACTGTTCATATGGAGAAGGTAGAAAAAACAACAACAACAAACCCCCTCGCGTGGTTGTCTCATTTCGCAACAGAAGAGAAAATTGGTGGCCTGATTTCCAGGGGTGACTCAGATGGGGAACTATAAGACTTTGGTACCTCTGCCCTGTATTGTGGCTTTTAGGGTAAGTAGCAGACTGGGATAGGAAGCTACATTAGCTGGAGCACCATCCTTCGATGCCTGTTGTAATATCTGTTTGGAGCCTGGATGAATGTGTTAGGATGGATTCCTCATAAAGGAGCTTTAAAAAAAATTCAGTTTTGGACCAATGGTTCGTGAGACATCACTGGTGTAGAGCTTGCCTAGACACTGTGTTGGCTGTGCATGTGCCCTATGAGTTAAACCCACCAGAATAAAGAGAGATGAAATACCCCAGAAGACTCTGCATGAATTTTCTAAGTGGGTGTTCATGTTTTATATCACCATATGATGCTGTGCAGCTTCGTACAAAGGAAGACATCAGTCCCTGCCACACACACGCACATACTCACGAACATGTACATGCTCCCCAAAGCTAAACAGATGTCACACCAAGCCCACATCTCAACCAAAATTTTCCAATAGTCAAAATAGAAAACATCAGGCCAAACTTAGCCTCCTCTGATGCGTGCACACACACCACTTTCACTTTGATTCAGTCTTCTGAACATATGGTTTCCTCTCTTCTCCTGCCTCCCCTCTCCTTCGTATTTCAAAGTTGAGAAGATATAATAAATTGAATTTAAATATTACGTCTGCAGTGGACACCACGGGAAGGCAGGAAACCCAAAAGCAGAGCTGAAGCTTTGATGGGCAGACCAAGAACCAGTTCCCATCACTGAGGGAGCAGGAGTTTCCTATGGATGTGGGCCACTGTGGGAACAGTGGTGTACACCAAGACGTGCGCTGCGCTGACACCCTGGCCTGGGGCGAGGGGGACAAGGCTCAGATGCACACCTCTGTCCTGGGCAGCTCCTGCCTGCTCCTGCCTCCAGGGGCTGTTGCTTTGTGTCCCTTTGCCAGGCTTGTACAGCGTGCTGCACTGGCAAAATCTAAACTGAAGTGAGGTTTCCTCTCTTCCTTCCTATTCTTTTGTTTGGGATGCTCTTTTAATGCTATTTGGCTAAACAGTTGCAAAAAAAACCCCAGCACCCTCTGTACCCCTAAAAGTCAAAGACACATTTCTTGAATAGAATTTAAGTGGAGGGTTCATTTCAGGCACTGGTTTACTTACTCACATGACCAGGATGCTTTCATGGGTGCTATCACACATACTGTATCTTTTTCCTTGTTTACCTGGATGCCTGGAACAGCAAAGAGCCACAGGCAGGATGCCAGTTACCCCAGAAATCCCCGAGACCTCCATAGAAGGCAAAAGTCATGCACCTTCCAGGAGATGTTCAGCATTTTATCATGCTTTACAGCATTAGATGGTAGGAACTAAACAAAAAGCTGAGATGCTTTTGAAAGCAAATGCTTCTAGAGTGTGTGAAGGGAAGTAGGGTTCGTCCACATCACAAAACTGAAACTCTCTTTGTGCTGTTTTCAGGCTAGGAGATGTTTTTTGAAAAGCGTGTGTGTAGCACCATTCTCAGCCCTTTTTAAGTATGGAGAAGAATGAGGTAAAAATTTGGAATTTGCTCCTCACTGGCATAATGCAGCTTTTCAGATTGACTCGACACCAGCTTTTAATATAATGATGGGGGAAAAAAAAGTGCAGCCAAACCCAGTCCTTTCAGCAGGTAGGTAGAATTAAGCAAGGCAAGTTTGTACATACCAAGGCTGAATTTGGTTCATGTTCTGTCTATTATCTAAGCAATTAGATTTTATTATTAAATCATTTAGGATTAAAATTCTGTTTGGAAAATTATTCTTATTTAGCTGTACCAGTGGGAAAAAACCCCAACCCTGAACAAGAAAACCCAGGAGCCAATAATCTCTTTTGCACTCATATTGTACTTTGGATCCAACAGATTTTTGTTGAATGGAGAGGGAAAAAAAGCGATTCCTTCATAGTCTGAGCCCTCGTTTCCTCAGCCTGGAATGAAGCTGTACATGTCCATCTTCTTTCCCAAATTCATGAATAAATTAAAAAAAAAGCTGACAGTGCTGAACTTTTCTGGAACTGTATATTGTAATAATATTGGCTCCAAAACACTGCTGTAAATTCTTGCATATTTTGTTCAACTTTGCTTCTTCCCACATGCAAATTTTATATTGGTATGCAAGTTCGTTATTGCTTTATGTCCTACAAACATGCAATCAAAAGAAAAAAACTGAGGCCAATATAAGTGGAGTTTTCAATATCTTTTGCCTTTGCAAATGTAAAGATCCTTTGACCCTACTTTAGCAGTATACACAATACTAATTGTCTTTTATGTAGCTCTTTTCATCCCAAAGAATTTTGTTGAGCGTTTCTGATCACAGAGGATTTGGAAGCACCAAATAGGTGCAACCACATCTGAGGTGGAACGTGGGAGTTTTTTAACCTGAAGAGGAATAAATTACTCAGTAGCCTACAGGGAGAAGTCAGGGGCAGGGGCAGGGGCCCTGAAAGCCTGGTGCAATGTCGCATTGCAAATTTATGGTTTCTTCAAGATTTGTGTTGAAGCGCTAGTAAAACCTTGCACCACACATTTAGTCTGGAGGACTCTTCCATGAGTACATTTGCCTGGCTTATGTAGATGGATGAAATCTCAGCTGCCGGCAACAAAGCCATCTGTCTACCATGGTGTGTATATGCTAAATCTCCTTGGCCATGTTCACGTATGTCACTGTCCCTACAGTGTGTCCCCCAGCTGGAGGTGGTGGGCAGCAGAGCATTCCTATCCAGGGAGTTCACTCCCAGAAGACTCCTCTTGGCTTTCCCTGCTATCCCACCCAACACCAAATGGCTGGGTGTGCCCAGGGTAGCATGGGTGCCTGGAAAGGGTGTCTGAGAAAGTCAATGTATGTGCTGAATGTGCTTTAATGATCTGAGATACAATTAATAATAGTAGGACCCAGTCTAGCTTAGGCTCCAAATCTTCAGATGAAAGGAAAAAATAACATGTGGTCTGCCATGTGTTAAGTATTTGCCTGTCCTTGAATGTCCTTGTTAAACGTGTTCTGAATTAGAGATTTCTAAACACCACAAATAACTGTATTTTATTGTATGTATCCATTAGTAACTGAAAATAATCAGAAGCACCAAATAATAAGTTAGAATTAAAACCAAAGGCAGTGCAGTGGAAGTTGTTTGCCCTAAGTTCAGAGGTGCCGATGCACCCTGCCTGGGGCCTTTGCGGGGGACCAGGTCTGTGGGCTTTGCTTTTGCCCTTGGGCATGGGGGTGGCACTCATCCCCCTTCTTGGCATCCTCCCCTCTGCCCACCTGGGCCCCTTGGTCCTCCCAGGCTTATTACAAGAGGGAAGAGCCACCACCACAGCTGCCGTGTGGCTTTTTAAAACTTTCCATTTTCCTGGCAGCACTTGCTGCCATCCAGGTTTGGTACCTGAGCCTCCTTGTCTCCTCACTTCCTTGGTGAGCAGGACAAGAGCTGATGCGTGGGCTCAGCCTTGCCACTGCACGCTCCTGTGCATTGGATAATTGATTCCTCCTTCCCCACCCTGCAGCATCTCCACCTAGAAGTAGCTCCTTTTTGTATTTTATAAGTTTCATTTGGGAAAATCCTCAGAGCCTGTTGCTTGCAGGTGACTTGTAAAGGAATTATTTTTATTCACAGAGGTGCCTCGAAGCTGACATGCCTCTACCTGTATGCTCTTTACAAATCATTTCCGTCAATATGCTTTTATTCGATGACTTCCCTGTCTCAAGATGATCCTATATGTTTTCTGTTATGGTTTGGACATTTTCTTAAATGTTTTCAAGGTCTTTCCCCTGAGCAACAGACCTTTTTATCTCCCAGACTTTTAAAATCATTGCTTCTGCATGTGTGATGTTATGTTGATTACAGTAAAACTGGAGAATTCTCTTAAATGTCAGACTGTCTGCTCTGCTGCAAATGCCTCGCTGCTTTATTCACCCCAACTCTTTTTGAAGGTCACTTTACTAAAACCAAATAACAGTAAGATTAATGTAAGGATTCTCATTTCGTAATAGTCTAGAAACCTAATGATAATTTTATTGTTTGATGTTTTGTTATAGACAATGATTTTTGGTGTTTTTTTATGAAGATCAGGGATTGGGTTCTTTAATGAAAAACATATGCTGTAACTTAAGCTTAGTAAGCTAAGACTGTCTCTGTGTCCCACAAAACTATGCTAAATCCTTTGATTTATGTTTGGTATTTTGAACCATGCAATACAATTATCTTATCCATTCTAGAAATACCAGAAAAAGAGAGAGAGAAAAGCTTTAGAGTTCATACGTCAAATAGACTCAAATATTTTCCTTGCAACTATGACCAAGCCTTTGCTCCTTGCATTATTGTTAGGGAGATTTGCAAATTTTCCTTCTAAGGGTGACAAAAATGTGAACTAATTACCACAGTAATGACACTCCACTCACTTGTCCATAATACTTTTACCATAAATGAAGCAATTTCACTTTCACCATCTCATTTACTTGCTTTCTGTTTTAGTGAAGAGAAACTCCTCACCATTGAAGTCTTATGGTCTAAGCAGAGCAAATAGAGACTGAAAATAGGGGCTTAGGGCCACGTAGGGAGCGAAAGCCTAGTAACCAGGACTGTTATTACATAGAAAATAGAGTAAAAATAAATCACGAGTTATATTTTCAAGTGAGTTTATTAACCTAAAGTAGATGAGGTGTATACGTATCAATGCAATTTTTTCAGGCACAATTTTAGTGTACTCTTTTTAAATGCTGTGCATGTGGCATGCTTAGTGCATATACGTTTTCCTGATAAAGCCTGGAGTGTCTGGCTGTATTCCACAGTTCAGTTTAGATTGCAGGAATTTTTTCTTTTTTTTAAATTTATTTTATTTAATATATATTAAACATCAGCCAGATTACCTTTCTGAATGGAAATACTTCCTCTTTTTGTCTCTATCAAAATATATGTCAATGTTAATGTTACTGATCTTTACAGAAAATTACAGATCACAGAAAATTTGCACAGAAGAAAAAAGAACAGAATAAATAACTGCAGTAAGAAATGTTTGGGGGAATAACAGTAAACACTATTCTGTAATTATTCAATGAAAAAACCCCTACCTAAGTCTTTAAAAATTGCAAATGCACCAAATAATCAGAGCAGAATAAAAATGTTGACTGCAGCAGAAAATGCATGAAACCACATTAACCAAATTACTGCAAGTTCAAACTTCAACTTCATTGGCAAAAGCCTCAGCCTCCAGTACCCTAGTTAAGAGAGTTTGCAGTTTGTCACTTGTGGTACATTCTTTCTTATTTTTAGGCTTGATCCAAAGCCCATTAACATAAATCAAAAATTTCCCATTTACATCCATGCATTTCTTTAGGCTATATTTAGCACGCTGAAGCACGAGACTATGTTTTAAGCTTTCGCTTAAGGGAATGACACCAAATGGGCAAAACATTAGTGCTGTACGCTCCCTAAATTTCTGTATATTTTGTTAAACTGTAAGCAGTAAGGACTTTTGATTGCCCCTGACTACAAAGTTAACTTTCTTAACTATGTGCACCCAGCTATAATGATAATAATAATCTAAAGTATCCTCTTTTATGGAAAGTGGTTCACAAGGTCATGGTTTGCATCTCGCGACTTGCACAGAAACTGTCGGGACCTCTGGCTGAAACTTATCAAAGCACTTAAATCTGAAAACTAATAATGTGTTAGGGTTTTTCAGAGGCGATATGGCTTAAGAATGTGCTTAATATCTGGAAAGCTCTTTACTGCTGTGCTGGAAGGTGCTGTCCTGTGAAGGGGAGCCCAGGTGAGAATGTACACGCATGATGCTGTTCCTGGGTCACTCTGGTTTCTAGCAACTCCTCTGTCATTTCAGGAGTGTGTGCTGGTAAAAGCCTGGGAGCCCAGCAAGGGGGATTTGGGAATAATAACTCACTGCTGGTGACCTTCCCTTTCAGGACATGTCACTGTGCAAGGGACTCAACAGTGGCATTTTCCTCTGCCTGACACTGCAGCTATGTTTCTGCTTCATCTCCAGAAGTGCCATCCACTCCATCGCTGGGAAGCTGTGGGACTGTGTAACACATGAACCCGTGTTGTGCTCGGACCCTGCCCAGATGCCCTCCCTCTTTGATGTCTTTTTTTTTCTTTTTTCTTTTTTTAAAGTTCTGGTTTAGAAGGTGGTAAGTTTCTAATGTTTGAAAAGCAATTGTCACACCGCCGCGCACGTGAGAGGAAACAGCACAGACCACCCGAGTCCAATCCTTTATGTGGACATTTAATCTCCTCCACCAACATCAAAGCCCTTGCTCTGACATCCAGTTGCATTGCCTCATGTGAGCTTTCCAGTTCGTCTTCTCTCCCCTCACCCCCCCTACTCTTTCTCTCCTTACTTGCTCCACTTAATGCTACCTAAAGCGATAGCTTTTTTCCTCCTTCCTCCTCTTAAAATGGCAACCTCCCTCCTAGATGTATATATTTGTAGTACAGCAGCCTGAGCCGGGGTGAGCACTCAGCCTCCCCTAGCCTGGTGGCTGTGGTGGGACAAGGAGGCACAGGGGGGCTACAGGGGCTGTGGGGGGACAGGGTGGCCAAAGAGGGGGCAAGGAGATGCCAACACTTGAGGCCAGCAGTGTGCCATCCTTCCTCGCCTGGGTTTCTTGTGGGCATCAGGGCAGGCAGCATGGACAAGGCTTTCACCCCGTGGCTGGAGATACCCCCATGGGCCTGCCAGTTGAAAGGCAGAGATTAAAGCTGCCTAAATTGGAATGGGCTGGGCTTGAAAGGGGTGAACAGGTGGGCACACTAGGCACAGCTTTTCCGAAGAGCTGTTCTGCAGGCTGCTTGGGGAGCAGAGAGGTCTCCCTGCACAGCCACTGCTCAGGGTGGGGGGCCAGGTGAATGTTACAGAGCCGAGCGGCACTGCCAGAAAGACCTGCAGCTTCAGAAACCAAGGGGCTGTTCCTTCAGAAAAATACCATTAAAAAAAAAAAATCAAAATGCTTCCCCCCACCAAAGGAATGGTTTTCCACTCTCCACTGGTTACAACCAGCTTTACATTCCAGTGCTTCTAATGCACCATCACTGTGGTGTTGCAAAGGGCAATATTTAGGTACGGGATTTGGGAAGTAAACATCTCTCCTCACATTCGCTAGCATGACACATTTCATATTTGCAGTTGAAATGGCTGAGAAAACGTGTTAGATGCAGAAATGTGGAATTCAAGCTCCTAGGGCATAGTTTCCTCTTATACAACATAAAAATATTTGTTGCAGTTGTGTTTTAGCGTTTCAGATGAAAAAGGGATTGCATTGGACACAGTTGGTTTTGTGTACACAACCTTACACAAGCACACATACATGTATATATATTTATACACACCCAGAAAGACAGAAAAAGAGACACTGAAGTCTATGGTGTAGAACTGCAGAACATGTAGAAAGATTTAGTGGAAAAAATACTGCCCAAGCCTAGACTCCCCACTAGTTTCACATGAAGTGTGGCGCTTGGTGATGAATGCAAGGTAGGAGTGTCACATAAAACCCTGTGTATGAGAGCAAAGTCGGACAAACTACTCATGCAAGTAAATTACTTGCAGGTCGAGGAACTGGATGGATAAAAAATGAGACACTTTGCTACCAGAGCAATACCTGACTCTGGAGTACCAAATGTGAAGACTACCGTCCAGCCTCAGCAGGCCACTCAGCTCAGCGCGGTAGCATTTTGTAGCCAGAACTGCAATTACAAACATCACTTTGCTAGAGAAATGAATGTCGTGTTAATTTGTTTGCAAACTACTACAAACACACAGAAGTTTTCTCAGCTACAGGTTGCAAGCATTACTCTTGTAGATGTGTGTGTATAAAAGCTGGATCCTGAAAATGCAAACAACAAATACAGGATCTTTTTTTCCTTTTGATCTATGCTCAGGATCAGAAAGAAGGGAGAATCTTGCCCTTGATACACCAAGTAGAATGAATAACACATCAAGGAACGCATTTCTGGATTCTGTTTTCCCCAACTATGGCAATACATATGCTCAAAATCCTTTTGAAGTAAAATTAGAAAGGAACTCCTGTGTGTGGTAAGGTAAGGGGTGCATGCGCTGGGCCACACCAGAGGCTGATTGGGGGCTGAGCAGTTACAGTGGTGGGGATTTTCCTGCTGTTCCAGCAGAGGGGATTTTGCCTTTCCATGCCGAATGGTTGCACAACCCCCCTCCACGCTCGTTAGCACCCGCTCTGTCAGCACGCTGAATGCAACAGAGCTGCTCCCAATTTCCTTGTGTCACGCTGGATCTGAACCCAATTTGTAATAATTCAGTCACTGACAAGAGAGAGGCAGGAGAATGAAAAGCACGGGCAGAAAAGTCAGCTGTAGTACCACTAACTCTCTGGTGATGGATGCTGGCTTCCTGCATGCAGCTGCATGCTAATAATCTTACAAACTATGCTAGCAAGTGTATTACTAATAATCTGCAAACAAATGCCTTCTCCATTTCACATCTCTCCAAAATGCATGAAGTACTCCTAGCATTGGAAACCTCCCAATTCCTAGCAAAAGCTAAACTGTTTCATGTACATTGGCTTGGCCAAGAAAAGCTCTACTTGAAAAGTGTCTGAAGGGGAGTTGACTCAAAACCTTAATACCTGACAGAGACAGCAAAGGGAAAAAATTGGTCTTCTCAGTGGCAATGTGCAGCAGGATGAAGAAATGCAGGAAATACCCCCAATTCTGAAATCATCATGGAAAAGTTCTGAGAGGAGTTGACATTTTTTTTCCAGTGAAAGTTGATATTTCAGGGGAGGAACTACAGTTCATGAATATGAATATGAATAAAATTTACATATAGATCCAGTCCAGAAAAATAGGGAAACTGGTTTGAAGCAAAATTTCATTTTGACATTTTCTAAATGAGATTTTGTTTTAATTGTGCTAAGATATTTTTAAAATTAATATTTTGACTCTTCATTTTGGTTATTTTTATTTGTTTGCTTGTTTAAAGACAGGTCTATATTAAAAAAAATAGGAATAAAACATTATGAAACAATGCTAAACCAAACCCAAAGTGAAATATTTGCATTCAGGTTGAACAAAAATATTTTGCACTAGCTTAAATTAATATCTTTTAGGTTTATATTTTTTCCACAATGTTTTCTCTCTTCTTTTTTTGATTTTTGGGTTTGCTGGTGGTTTTTTTGTTGTGTTGTTTTTTTTTTTTAACAGCTATAAATTAACCCCAGAATTTGTAAGTCCAGCTGCCTTGACTGAGTGACTTCAGTCATGATAGAGTTCAGCAATGCGGGGAGTTTACAGCAGATCTGGCCATTTCCTCCTGCATTGTGTGACCGAGAGAGAGACTGAGAGGGGATGAGGAAAAACCTGCCTTTAATTCTGTTCCATCCTCTCAATAAATCCATGCGTGGTGTCTTTCTCAACCCAGGAACTAACCCCCTAAAAGGAAGCATTATTATTTATACCATAAATGAGTTTAAAGGCATCAGTATAAAGCCGAGGAATGACAGTGTGGCAGACAATATTTATGTACAACAGAACACTATGAGTTCACACTTATAATTTTGAACACATGGTCAAGACATCTCCTTTAGTAACAGAGACAGAATGTATTTATAAATATGACTCAAGTAAGACTGATGGATGAGGGAAACTATTCCATCTTTTATGGAAACAAAAATGCTCCTGCCTTTCAGGCCATAGGGAGCACAGAAATGTGAACAGCTCCTTCTGACTACAGACTACCCGGCCCCACCACCCCATAGTTGCCTGTGAAGCCGAGTTTTAATCAAAGGGGTGTCACTGATTTCATTGTGCATGGTTTTGGAGGCACATGGGCTTTGGCTCTTCATGGCAGAGATGACCCTCACCCTGGGGGTACCAGCACGTACCTCCTGTGGTAGACTGGGCTGCATGTGCTGTGACTGAAAGAAAAAGGAGGGATATTTGTGTCGTGGCATGCCATCATACGCTGCTCCAACAGTTCTTTAGCTTGGGACATGCACACTCTATGTTCACATCACAAGTAGCGCTGAGCAACAGGGGTAGGCCTGTAGATAGAAACTATTGGTGCCGCAGACCTGACAGACACACTACTTGTGCTTTAGAGGTGTTCGCTTGAGGCTGGCCTGGGCCCTTCAGCAGCCAAGGCACGTACCCGACTGCCCTGGAACCTGCCTTTCAGTTTTATTTCAGCAGAAAGGGGCCCTGCTCATGCTTGCTGAGACCCCATCCATGATACACACCACAACATGGTGGGGGATGACTGGCAGATGACCTTCAAAGGTGCAATCCTGATCACAATAAAATGCCAGTGAAAGTCCACCCCTACCCGCTAACAAACACTGTGGGGGATAAAAAGCTGTCTTTTCAGAATGGGGTCAGTTTTGCCCTCAGAACTATTTAAGTGAGTTGGAAATGGATGGATGTCGCCCCACGAGCTGAGCACAAAGCCATCTCATCAACAACAACTTCTCCCTTAGTCCCCTTCTGCAACACTAGTCACAGAAAAGACAAAGCCCTCTTTCTCCTGATAGAGTATACATTTTGTACAAGCACTTGTAGGTCTTGGAGCCCATTGATGGTGCTTTCTGAGAAGGAACCACCCCCCTTAAACATCAACTCTGTAATGCAAAAGGCAGCCAAGATCGTAGGCTGTCTCAAAATAACATGATATGACTTAAATGGAGGATTGATGTAAAACATTATGATGTGCTGCATATTCAGTAATGAAAAACATCCTGGAAACTGATGAAGGAAAAGGTCATTCGCATACTGCTGAAATCCCTGAAGAATCTTAAGGCTTTGCTGGGTGCACTGATGGATATGTGTTAATGACCATGCAAAGATGTGGTCTAAGGCTGACCACCAGCCCTCAGCCCTCACTGCAAAATTATTGACAGCTATATTGCTTATTCTTGTAGTGGTTAGGAAATGAAATGCCTTTCTCTAATCAAGTAATTGCATTAAGCAATGCTGGGAACATTTTGCTGCTCTTGTTTAATAGCCTAGAAGTCAAGTGTATTTCATATTTGTTAACTGTCAGGAGTAGTTTTGTTCACATTTATTTTTGAACTAAAACAACACTGTTACTGCTTCTGCCCTTTCAAGTAAAACTTTTTTTTTTAAAGTCAACTTGTAAACACATGCAAGTGAAAAGTTTGGGCAATCTTCAGCCAGTCTGAAGGAACCAAACAAAGGAAGTTCTGGGTAGAATTAAATATTGAACCAGTTCATCTGGAATAATAATAATAATAATAAAAAATTATACGAAAACAAACCCAGCAACACAAAACAGTTATAATTGAAGCCATGCAATTCCTGGCAGACTTTGTATGGCTAAGAATTCTTATTGTCTCTTTTTCTTTCTCTCCCTGTAGCCACTGGTGCAGGGGTTGCAGCCCAGCTTACTGCTGCTGGGTGGAAGGGGCCATGGCAGCATTGCCCTTCTGGCTTGCTGCCCAGGGACTTTTCAATTCAGTGAACACCCAGAGAGACTGTGGGCTTGGGTCACTGATGTCTATGTGACAGAGGGAGAGAGAAGCCACTGTCCTGCTCCAGCCCATGGTGTCCACAAAGGCTCCCTTGAGCCATAAGGTCCCACGCTGCAGCTGTGGAGGAAAAAAGCAAGCAGTTGATGCTTAGGTACGGGGGACTCTGGGCATCCCACAACACCTGGGGAGCTGTGCTGCAAAGAGAGGGGGGCATGTCCTGGGGAAAGCAGCCCCCAAAAGTGTGCTGTGGTCTACAGCCTTGTCCTCAAGGATCTCCAGGACTGCCTGCTGGGTCTGGCCAGAGCTCATCGGTGATTTTTCTTGCCTATAGATGTGCACTGCTGTTAGTACGGATCCATTTGCTTTGGTAATATGCTGCTCTTATTGCCAATAGCGTTACAGCTATTTTAACCTGAAGTAGTTCTTTCCAAACTGAGGAGAGGTTAATGATAGTGCAAAACCCCCAGATGACGAAAGACAAGATAATTGTCAAAGAAAGGGATGGGGGAATTCGCAAAGCAACACCAGCATCTTCTGCTACCCTCGCGAATTCATTCATTTCTCATAGTGGCCAGTTTGGAAACAACTGTAAAATGACTAAAAAGTCACGTTGCAAGGCAGCTGCTTGTTACCGGCATGCACACGGCTCATCACCTGGAGCGTACGTTACTTTAGATGGGATGTGAAGTAATTAATGACAATAACAGTAGGAACGAAAACAACTTAGGGTGTAAAATGCGGGCCAATAAAGACAAATAATGTAGGACACCTGACCAACCTGTCCATGTTCAGTAGTGTGTGAGGCTGAGGTTTGACAGTGGATCAACACAGCTGCCTGTCATGCTGATACATGAGGAAAATTGACACTGTAAGCTGGCCCCCGGCTCAAATATTCAAACCTGCAAAAGGTCTAAGTCATCACACAAAACGGACTAGGAGCTGAGACCTCTCATGTCTGCCAAAAGTAAAAATAACCCAGAAGCTCTGCTGACAGTCCTTGCTTGTGTTCTTATCGCCTCGCCATATGAGTTTGTTTAATCTTCTCCAAAGGAGAAATGCAGGAAAAAAATGTTTTGGGAACAAGTAAAAATTACTCTGAGCCCCTTGCACTATTATTCTGCCCTCTTATTTAACAATTGAAAAATCTGATACTCTTAATGAATTCCATTTTCAGCACATATCTTGAGGGTCCCTTACAGCTTTTTAATTTTATGTCTGCTCACATATTCTGTATTGCTGGCTCTGATGTTTTCTTCTATGAAATTGCCCAGCTGCTCAAGTGTCCCTTCTACAGATAAAGATACAGCGTTTAAGGCTGAACTTGGAATGCACAGTGAAAATGTAGCGCACCTGATCTTTGTTAAAAATATCCTCTTTCAATACATGTTACTTAGTATGTGTTTTCTAAAGGGTTTTGCTGTGTTTTGTGGGTGTTTTTTTTTTTTTTTTTATCAGCTGAGTTTCTGTCCTGAGCAAGGAATTATTTAGGAATTCTTAACCAGCAAGCCAGTTTAATTTGTAAGGACTTCAGCTGGGCAGTTGCTCCCATAAATACACCAGTCAAGATGGTTTTGAAAGCAGGCACAGCTACACCCACAAAACCTCTCCTGCTCTGTACCTAACTGGCTAGGGAGAAACAGCTTTTGGAGTCTTTTTCCTGATTATAACTGAGGAGCTTCTGTGTTTGTGGTCAATACTTGAGGAGAAAAATTTCTCCTTGTGTTCTTCTGCTTTGAAAAAAGCTCCTAAGCCTCCCAGTAGGGAGATGTGGAGGAAATTTGTGGGCCCAAGAGTGTAGTAAGGCGAACGAGAGTTTGTATTGTAGTAAACCTGATCATTTCCATAGGTCTGGAAGCCCTGCTGGGCTTCCTGTGTGCTAAGCCTGCCACAGCTGGGGCTCAGCAATCAATTAAAATGCTCTTGCTCAGGCACTCCTGGCCAACACCCGCCCGCTGCTGCAGCCCTCTCCTGTGTGATCTAAAAGCCCTTCTGTGGCAGTCGTGCCAGGCTGACGGGCCGGCAGCAGCGGCCACCCAGCAGAAGAAGCTGCAGGCACAGCCCTCGCGTGCTGGATGCCTGCTTGTTGCAGAGGCAGTGGGGGCGCAGGCATTTGGGTGCTTCAGGAAGCTCAAGGGCTTTTTCAAAGTGCATCGGCTGATTTTTCTAAATTCAAGTTTTATATTTTTTGATGAAATTTAGGCAAAATCATGGAGGGAAAGTACAGCCAATCTAATTACACGGGCAGCTATTAAGTATCTAATTCCATTCATTAAACTGGCCATGGAATGTTCCTGCTGTGCTTTTCCTAGCAGAGAACAAAAGTGCTCTATTGCTGCTTAAAAAATCACTCAGCTGAGTGAGTGCTCAGGTCTCAGCTTCCTATATGATGGAGACGTTCAGCTTGTAAAGAAAGTTCAGTGTCCATTTAGCTTGTGTATCCTCCTGAGTGCAAACTTCTGGCTTTGTTAAAAATAGCATGAAAGAGATTCCTAGATGAAAAAGAGATTCCTAGATTTTGGACAATGTTTACCACACATTCAGTAATTCAGGCTCTATAAAGACTGATCCAGTTCTGAGAAAACATTCATAGCAAGTCCAGGAGAGCAAGCAAATCCGCTGGCAGGGCAGCCGAGAGAACTGCATACGCTGAAGGATGATAGACAGAAGGGGATTTGGGGAAGAAGATGAAATTCCATAAGCTGAGCTCCACTCCTAACCCTTTTGCTAACAGCTGATTCCAGCTCCTCAGACCAACCAAGAAAGAGAGAAAGAAAAGATGAAAAGAGGAAATATAGGAAAAGGAAATGAAAAGAGCTTTATTAGTAAGGTTCTTCTCCTGCCTGACCCAATTATCAGATTTTGCATTTAAGTTTAAGACAGTAGATCAAACAACAAGAGCCACTTTGTACTTTTGCCAGGAGACCATATGATATCTCTCAGTGACTCTCCTGCATGCCAGGAATAAGAAACTGTGCCTCTAAGTTAGTTTGTCTTACATATGGTGCAATGTGCAAAAAATAGCAAAATTCATAAATGACTGCACTCATGGATGATGTCCAGGATTTATGGCACTTTATCGGCCGGGGTAGGGGGAGAAGGAGGAAAAGGAAAATCTAATTATAAGTTTCCACAAATAAGCTAAAAAGGAATGAGAACTGAAAGAAAGTCCAAAGGTTGGTGTCATGCTAAGTTAGCAAAAGCAATCCATTAGAATTATTTTGAATGAACAGTTTACAATGTTCAGATCCAAATCTGCTCTGGATATTTGGATATTTTTGCAGGGATGAACAATCTGTTATAAAAATTATCTGGAAACACCCAAGATGAACTATAGCAGCTATAGCACCGAGATACCTTATGAATGCTGAGACCTGCACCCTCACCTCCTTGAGACCCTTTCTCTAGGTTGCAGCATTTCAGGTTCTAGGTATTTGGAGTTGGAGTGGGATTTGTGCACTGAATGAGTAAGAAAATGCCTTTAAAGGTGCTTGTCCTTCCCTTAATCTTTTTTCAACAGTACTTTTGGTGACACTGGTAAGCACTGGAACCCCTTCCACCCTGCACCGTGGGGGAAGAGCTTGTTTCTCTGCCATGATGTCTGGCAGTTCATAAAATAACATATGTTGCTTTCACTTGTGCAAACAAAAGCAAAGAACTGTAAGTTAACGGTGCTTAAGCATATCCCTTTAAACAAAACCAGAGGCAAATGTTTCTGAAAGATTTTATATTAGGCCTTTTTGAAGATGAGTTACTCGCCTACCTCCTGCAAGAGATGCACTTGATTTTAATGCCTGTACTTATTTTTCACCAGCTGATTGTGATGCTTTGGCACATTTGTTTCTGAGATATTTTTAGTTTTGATGCATTTCATTAACACCTATGTTTCTGAGCACAGTTGTAGATTTGTTTTCAGGAGACAACTGTAATCTTGCATTTATTATCCCCTTTGGGCTGAAAGCCACGTCTAATGGACTTTATTATTATCCACCACATTCCTCAGTAGAAAACATCTAGTCTGGACTTGGCTGTCTTGGTCCTAAACTTGTTCCACAGCTAGCCTTTTTGGAAACAGAGGCTAGGACTTTTAGTCCTCCTGTTTTGCCTATCTAGTCTTACTGGAGTTTATATAGATTGTTTCTTTGCTCTGTCTTCATTAACCAACAAGGATAACAGAGCCTTCTTGTTTTTATGATTTCCCTTTACACAGACGTGTACACAAATAGTTATGGACAACCATCTTGCTTTAACTAGATGGCATGTAGCCACTCGTATTCCAGATGTTTTTGCATTCCATTTTCTCCTGCTCTTGGTGACCAGAAAAGACTCTGCATGTGTTTGTCTTGGTAGAAAAAGTATAAAAGCATAAATAGAGGGAAGAAGGTAAAGACAAAAATTATTCAATATTTCTCGCCCCACAAGAACATAAAAATATCAGGTAGGTTTTTTGTAATGAGCTAAGGAAGGACTTTTTCACATGGCTTTTAATTCAGTCATGGAACTTACACCACAAGATGCTGTAGAGGCCAAATCAGAAGTGAAATCAAAGGAGTTTAAACATGTTCACAAAGAACATGCTTGATGAACCCATAGAAGTAAAGGCCTGTTACTGTCTGCTAAGCACAATAGTCTATATGCAATTTCCAGTCTAAGCAATCCCTACACTGCTGCCTTCTAGAAGCTAGGGCCATGATCGCCAAGCCCTGCATACCTTCTGTAACCACTTGTTATTGACCATTGCTGGAGACAAGATGACCCTTTGGTGTCATACCAACATACCTGTTTGTACAACTTTGGGCAGTGAAGAAGGGGCAAGACAGACATAAGGTACAGGAGAAGACAACTTCTCATGCACCAGTGAAACTATAAAGAGCAGTCCTGCTCTTTAGCTTAGAGTTTAAGTTTGCCCAGGGACCTTCCTTTTCCTTATCAGTAATGGAAAAGTCTGCCTCTGTGCACTGGGTTTTGCATGAACTCTTTCAGTTTTACCCTTGCTGGAACAAAGAAGATCATCACATCACAGCTGAGAAACTTTCCCCTTAGCTCATATCAGCTAAACTAATAGAAGTTTTGTGCCCCCATGACCAATCTTGAAGGAATCTTCTGGAGGGGTCTTCACACCTCTTGGTGGATGAGCTGGCATCAGCCTTGAGGGGAAATGGCACGTGGACCCTGGTGGCTGGAGTAGTCCCTGTGAGCAGAGGCGATATTCACAGCCATAGCTCTCCTTCCCACCATGGCTTTCCTGAGCTGGAAGCAGATGTCTGGGAAGATGTGTGTGCATGTGTAGGTGAGAGTACTGCAAATCACTCCCCTGAAACCAAGCATAGCTCTACAGCTGAGGTCTGGGAGCTGCTGTTTATGGATGAAGGTTCCCTGGAACGACCTGGAAAGCTGTTCCTCTCCATTCACCCTGTGGGTACCATCATGTGGGGCTGTTAACTTCTCTCTCAGGATGACTGACTGATAACTAATGATGTTTGACTCTTTGCAAGTCTATACGGATTATAGCCTTTGCTCTTAATCTAGTCCCAATGTGCTCTGTTTTCTTTCCACCTCATCCATAGTGGCATGAACACTGACGTGGGTCTGGGAAGGAAATAATTTTTCTTGGAAAGATTTTGGCTAGTCCATGACAGCTTCTTGTGTTGCAGAGTTTTGTGTTTCTTGGTTAAAAGCATGCTCATCATTTGCTTTTTTTCTTTCCTTTTTTTTTTTTCATAAGCCACGTTTGAATAAGGAAACACAAATATATAAAAAACAGCTGTTGAAATGTAATTAAAGAACAGACGGGGCCTTCTGCCAGGTCTTCTGAGAGAAATGAGAGCTTGCTCATTACTTGAACCCTCCTCTGTACCACGCCCAAGCGCTAGGATGCCTCGCTACTGAAAGCAATCTCTGCTTGCCTAGTGGGGATAGACAAAAGCAGATACACGGCGTGCGTTAGCGGCACTCCTGTCATGTGACTGGCTTCAGTTTGATCAAAGGAGAAGTAAATTACATTTTCATTTATACTAAACAACAAGGCTGTTTTCTTCCAAAGCAAATATTTAGGAATCAGTTGCATAAAGGAAGCCAGACAGTGCCCTCTCTATATTGTTTGATATTTTGCAGTGACTTCAGAGCTGAAGAGAGCAAAGCTGTTCTTAAACAGCATGAAATGCCCCATGATACCCGGGGAAGTAAAGCTAGCTGGCATTTTCCTATGCCACAAACCCTGTTCTCGAGCAATTTACTACAAGAAATGTTCTTTTGCTTGAGGACAGCTCTTTCCCTAAATCTCGTATCTCTGGGAAGTCTTTGGCTGAGAGCAGATAGTTGTGTTGGACTACTAGAAGTGGATTTAGATACCCCCACTAGGAATCTAGTGTCCTTTGAGATGCCTTAAGGAGTCCAGGATGTCCACCTGGTGACAGCAGACATCCTAAGTGACCAATGGGGGACCCACACCACAGGGGAGCCATGCTAAGCAGAAACTGGAGGCCATCTGGAAAACACCAGGGCACCTCAAATGGCACCAGATTTCTATGCGTAGGCAACAAAATCAAGACCCTGGTGGCATTAGGAAATGTTTATTTAGAGGCACCTATCCCCAAGAGTAATTCATAACCCTGTCACTCCTTGTAAGCAGAATGCAAGCTTCAGTATTTGTTCATTTAGACAGCACAGTCACTGATAGCTACACCTCACTGCCTCTTTATCAGAACAGAAACTTTTGCCTGCAGCTCAGGGATCAGGGGAATTAAGGTTAGCCCTAAGAAAGGTCAGAACATAATTTGCAGAATCATTGAAAGGAAATCTGAATGAACTAGCATATGCCTGAACTACACATTAAGGATGAAGAAGCAGAGTTCAGAAGCTGTAGGGAGAAGGTAGGCTCATCCAAACCATGAAAGTGGCAGAAAGCTTACATGAAACTTTTCTAAATATGTCTCACAAGTTATCTGCAAAACAGCTTTCTGCAAGAATCCCCAACCCTCTCTTGGTCAAAGCAAAACAACCAAGAAGGAAAGCCAGTGTTGCAACATTTCAGGATTGCTTTGCATTTATAGCAGTGCAACACAAACGTTTTATGTCCTGTATAACACACACATGTATATCTGTTGACAGATGCTGTACATTTCTCTCATCCACTGAATATCCAAAAGTCTTGGCTACTATAATCAATGCACTAAACTTGAAAAAGCCAAGAAAATTTAAAAAACAAGGTGTTTTCTGGAAACAATAACCCCTCCAAAGAAGCAGGGCTCAAATTCAAAATGAAGCAATCTGGAATTTTATTTCTGTTTAATGTTGTCTTCCAAGCTTACCTCTAATATTCCAGAGGGAACAGTTTTTCTCATGACTGATGGAAACTCAAGTCTCCTCATAGGAAGGGTTTCCCTTCCAGAAATTTAAAACTTAAAAAAAAAAAAAAGTATCAGACAACACAACACTGTGCCAAAGAACAGAATTTTCCAAAGATTTGGATAGAATAATCACTTTGTTTTACATGGCAGACAAAATCTCTACTGAAATGAAAACACAAAGATGTGGAAAATGCAGAAACTGGACTTACAGGTTTAAGAGTCAATCAACATTAAATCTGCAGGGTTGGAAACCCAGAATTATCCATATGCTAATAACTGAAAACTCAGAAATAACAAGTGAAATGTGAGTACTTCAGAAACTTTAGGATTAAACGTAGCCAAAAGGTTAAACAATATGATGTGGGTGTCATTAGAAAAGGTGAAGGTGAATTTTACTGGAAAATGTCAACAGCCTACTCATGAGTACACACAGAGACAATGTCATCCTTCCAACACTGTATTCAAAGTATATACCATAGGTAGTTTTTTTCTTTTACTTAAAATCTATTACAATTAAGTGTAAAGAGCTAGATCCTTAGCTAGGACATGTCAATGTGTTTCCATCCTGGCAGCTGGCACATGGCACAATGTCATCCTGCCTCATTCAGTGAAGGTAGGAAATACATTCCATTGACTCCAAGCCACAAGGAAATCTAAACTTTATGGGGAAAGATCTGCCTCCAGGAGTGGCAGGAATGCTATGACTTACAGATTTTACTCTCCTGGGAAAAGGTGCGTCACAAGCACGAAAGTTTCTCCCTTACACCAAGCCTAAATTTTGCTGCTTAGGCACCTTGTAACGACCTTAACACATATACATGTAGGGAAGTGAGAACATACTCCCCTAAAGCTGCAACTCTTGTACTAAAAGATAGGCTGCAAAACTTTGGTCTCTCTCTCCAGTCTTCTTTTGAAAAGATTGCCTACAGCTGAGAGCCAGCAACTGTATAAAACCCAAAAATACCTTCCCAGCCCCTATTCTGCATTCACTGGGGTGAGAATGTGTTAATATTGATTTATTCAGAGCCACATACAGAACTTTTCTGGAGTGAATTCTCAGTAAATCTTTAAGTGTTCTGCAAACAAGGCAAGTATCATTATCTCTACTTTACACATGGGGCATTGAGTTATAGGAAGAGGGATCTTATCTGCTCAAAGTTATCCACCGATTGATTAAAACCAGACTATCTGTGAATATGTGCTATTCAACAGTAGCAGAATTTGATCTTTTAGAGCGTGTTTTCAGGAATGTGACTTACGCAGGCAAGAAAAGAAAATCATTATGGGCTCGCTCCTGTGAGATGTTGAGCTCTCTGACTCCAGCCCTCAACAGTGCTTAAGAACAAGCCTGACTTTAGGAAAGTGAGTCGTCCCATTGACTCCTGTGAGACATAATAACATGCTGGAAGTTAAACATGTGCTTAAACACATGCTTTTGCAGGACCGAGCCCTTTATGAGTCACCAATGCATTGCTACACATTCTGCAGATTGAGGTAAATCCACCTCAAACCACGGCAAGCTCACCGATGGATGCATAGGCTGGAGGGATTCTCTCAGCTGATGAATGAATAAACAAAGCCAAAATGGCATGGCATTAAGCTGCACACAGCAGAGTTCAACTCAGAGAATACTCCAGCATACAACCCCAAAATCATTTCAATGCATGGCAGTTACCCACCTTGCAGTGAGACCTGAAACCACAAGGAAGAGCAAGAATCAAGAAAGTATTAAGAAAGCAAGAATAGTCCGCCCTTTCCAAAGGCTTGGAGCTCCTGCTTGTTTGTGCCAGACACACAGGGCTTAAATTAGGTTTCTTCCGGCACAGATGTGCTAGGAGGGGGAGAAGGAGGCAGGAAACTCAGCCTCTCCAGCGTATTTATTTAGATCAGACATCATCTACTCTCTGGACATGACCTGGAGAGCTAGGTGAGGACAAAAAGCAATGCCAGCAGAATTAATGCTCACAGATGTGTGCCTGCACAGCCCAGAGCCTCTGGGACCTGTCCCTCGCGGGTGGCCCCACTGCTCAGCTCCAGCAGGGAGGACCTTGTCAGTGACCACCAGCTTGGCACCAGCCTCCGGAGGGGATGTTTTTGAAGGAACTGAGGTCCCCTCCATCACTGTGACCATGTGCTCTGCACATGCTCGATGCAATCCCCTCCCATGCACAGCGCAAGTCACAGAGGGTACCAAACTGGAATTGTATGTGATGTGCTAACCGTTGACTCCAACACCCAAAATAAAATGTCCCACTTCTACCGCTTGCTGTCTCCCCTTCCCCCATCCCAGAGGAGAGCTGCAAGAGGGAGCGGGGTCCTGCAGCGCAGCCCCAGGCCAGCACATCTGGGCCCCGGCAAGGGCGCTGCCAATGGCACTAGCTGGGACCCCTGGCTGGGACAGGATTATGTTCTAATCGAGCACAGACAATGCTTTTGCACATTAATAGTGCTCCAGCAGCAAGTGCTGACACCATTATTAGCGTGCATAATTCTCTCCAGTGTGGTTGTTGCCATTCATTTAGTTTTATTTTCTCTCGTGACTGACTGCCTGCTTAAATGCTTTTAATGAGGCTCACATGTGATGCAGCCTGGGTGGGGAAGATTCAAGATTCATTTTGGTTACTCATCCCAATGTTGTGGAGCTGCATGACATTTAAACAGGGGGTAGCTAGTGTCTTAGATTTTGTATATTCTATAGCATGAGGCTAAGATACATGCACAGAATAAAAGTACTCCAATTAGCAGGGAAGCAAATACATACTTCTGTGCCACTGATTAGTCTTTTCTACTGAGAGTGTGTGTGTTGAAATGATGTAGGCTACCAGGTGGCAGCGAGTGCTGAGCCTCAGATTTTGTTAGAAAAGACCTGGCCGTGGAGGGCCCTTTTGGCCAGCTTGCTTCAAGACAGCCACAATGCATTCATAGAAAGGAGGAGGAAAAAATGCAGGAAGAGAAGAAAAAGCCTAAAGAGAGGAAAAATTCACAGACGTAGCTTTGTACCAACAGAGTTTATTTGCTCTGCTACCTTGTAAGTACAAGCAAGCTCTGTGCAGAAGTCTGCTCCAGCCCATGGAAAGACTCCATCAGGACACCTCATCCAGAGGGAGAGGTCAGAAAGCCAGCATAGGTTTATCACAGCCTGCACCAGGGAGATGGGAAAACCAGGACCGGCCTGAATACTTTGATGGCTGTATCGCGGGCACACGGACTTTTCTCCTCCTGCCCCCAGCACCATCCCCAGCACAGAGAGCAGGAGCTTGCAGCCCATAGCAAATGATGTGTGTGAAGTCCCCAGACTGGCTGCCTTACATCCTGCTGCTTTTTGCTCTGTTTTTCCCCAGGGAAACAGAAGGTGGGATCAGCACTTCTGGGTGCAAAAAATGCTGTTCTCCTGGTGGGAGAAGCAAAAGAAATGTAGAGGCATCCTCCAGGTGCTGTCAGTGCTGCTCTGTCCCTGTCAGGGACAGTGCTAGGAGATGCACCAGGCATGGGGAGATATAGTGCAACTGGTCCTGCCATGAGAAGAGACTGCAACTGCTCAGCCAAACCTGATTTCAGCTGTCAGAAATCTCAAAAAATACAAATAAAATAAATCAAAAAACCTGTAAAACCTTGGATTACTTTTAGAATTCTGTCACGGGTAAGACAGACTGAAGGCAGTGAAAACAAATGGGTTGAGGTAATGATAGATGATGGGTGATTTCTCTGTGCTGGGAATAACCTGCAGTAATCTGCAAGCTGCTTGCCACAGTTTTGGCTAGTCAAGTGTGCTTGAGAGAGAAGCAATTATTCCTACAGAATTAACATTTTTTGAAGACCGGTGATAACCGCAGGTAAACCAGGCTCAATGGCAGAGGTCCCACAGCATCTGCCTTGATGCACCACTATGACAAAGTGACCCTGCCCACTGCTCCTGGCCTTCGTGGGGCTTTGCACTTCAAACAGTGCCAGACTGGCAAGTTTTTAGCCCGGGCTGGCTGTCCCACAGGTTCCCTGCTGAGGGGCCACGCCAGGCACAGTCAGGTCTTTGTTCGGTGAACCGCTGCCCAAAGATGGAATTAAATCCCTTTTAGTCTGCTCCATGGCTGCAGCCTGTGTCCATACTGTTTCAGAGGGCAGCTGTGCACAGGGCAGGGACGGCTGGCATGCCGTACAGCAGCCCCTGCAACCCGCCGTCTGGCTTGGCTGCCCACAAATTTGTCCTGCTGCGGGCTCCCAAAGGAAAGAGCAAAAGACGGTAAAAAAACAAACCCAAAACAGCAACAGTGAAACCAACCCTCATCTAAAACTGTTAAACCTCAGGAATATGGGAGCTGCAGAGAGAGGGGAGGGGGAAAATGGTTGAAGGCTGAAGTTGCTGTGGTTTAGTTGATGGGTTTTGAGGTTATCCTCCTGGAAAATGAGCAGACTGAGCACCTCTGCTGTCACCCGTCCCAGCGCCACCCTGCCGGGCTGAGCGATGTGATGCTGCTCAGACGACACCCCCATGCCACAATCCTTCTCCACATTTCACTGGGGAGCTGTAAATGCCATGCTTTGTCAGGACGATGCTGGAAGGCACTGATTTGATGTCGTAGGAATGTGCTTTGGATGCACATCAATATAAATGTTTATTTCTGGATGTGGGAGCTCAGGTTAGGAGCTGACTTCTTCCAGAAAAATACCAAGTCCTGACATCCAGCCTGGTGAGTGCATCACCAGCTAATGACCAAGGGGTGGGGGATTGCCTTCGGAAACTTCCACACCGGAGGAGGGAATCCCCACTCCCTTTCTTTGAAAGACGTGAATTTAAAAAAGGTTTGGGGACCCAATGCAGCTGAGAACGCACTGCCTTAAGGGCAAGCTGAAAATTTCTGCTGGACTGTCCCCTCAAAACAAATCAAAACCAAACCAAAGCAAGGAGTGCTCGCACTCTAACACATGCTGCGACCACTGCTCCCATTTGCTTATAAATGACTTTTTGCTAGACTTTGCTCTCGATTTAATCTTCCTATCACACTTTGGATTTTTGATTTCCAGCTTGCTAGGCTCTTGCTGGTCTCAGCTTGGTTTCAGAGCCCATGGAAGAGTCTCTTGGATAAGCCCTAGCTGAAGGCCTTCTTTCTGGATCATTTCTTGCTGCCTTTAATACTGGCACTGGCTGCCACCAGCCAATGCTATTTGATACAAATTACATTGCATTTTCTGTGCTAGGTAATAGAAAAAACACACATAACCACAGCCTTCAGGAGACTTTTCTACTGTGGGTTTCCTAGACAATGAGTAGGTGGCACTCTAGTTAGGCATTTTGTTTCAGAAACCAGTATTTTGCATAGAGCTCCATGACCTGTACCTGCTCAAACCATGAGCCCAGGGTCAGGCTTGTAAAGTACTTCTTGTTAAAGGCGATGTCAGGGAATAACTGAAACATGAATTATCTTTGATTCCTGAACAGCCTCCATGAACAGTAGCTCAGCAGCTCCTGAAAGCCTCACAATAAGATGCTGAGTGGGAAATTCACCTTCAGACGTATGAGGCAGGGAATATCCTTTAGGGACCACAGGGGCAGCTTTCTGGTGTCCAACTAAGATGAGATTTCAGACTGATTGGCATGCAGTCTTAAGGGAAAGCAATAAAGAAGAGGGAAAACCCAAACATTTTATAGAAGGTTTAGGGCTTGTTTGCATAATATAATAATTTAATAATAGTAAAGTGCAGATCTACACTAGCGCAGCCATTCAGTTTTTGTTCTCCAGACCTAGGTCAGCCTGTGACGTTCCTGCTTTAATGCTTGGATGTGGAAAGCAAAGCTTTTTGGACAATAAATGACTGCCTCACAAGGAACACAGTGTGCAGTACATGTGCAGGCACTCGAACAAAAATGCAAATACAACTCTGCAGTCTCCAGCTATTCCGGTCTGAAATAATTGCCAGCAAATAACTCCATTTAGTGAAAACAAAGAAGACACTGCTGCTCAAGAAATTTTCTTAAGTTGTTTGCAAAATCACTTGCTTTTTGGCATAACTGAGGAGAATGTCTGCACGACCCATATGCAGACAGACCCTGATCCTCTGCTCCTGCTCAGGGCAGCCTGGACATGAACCTGCTCTGGCCTGGAAGGATTTGAGAGGCATCCTGAGCCCCTTGGTGGGGAACATATAGCCCCGTGCCAATTAACATGGACCTATGGTTCCCCTGGCCAGAGCTAACTTCAGCCAGGGAAAAGCCAACGTAGAGCTGTGCAGCAGCAGGTCTAAGCAGGGCTCCGCACCCAGCAGTCAGGAACTTTGTTCCCCAAAGAACTTGGGAGTAACCTTTCATTTGGGATAAACATGAAGACGGCAGTCAGTTCCTTGAGGGCTGATACAAGAGGAGCCCAAAGCTGACAGAGTAGGCACTACAGGAGACAGAGTGATAGCATGGTGCTGCAAAGAAAAACCCGTGAGGGCTTTCAGCATCGGTTGGGCTGAGAGAGGTTTGGAGCCACCATCAAAGAGACCATCATCTGTTTGATTCTTGCCGTGTTCAGGGAAACAAGGCTTCGCACAGTGTTTGTAAACAAACAGGATTACAGCAAACAAATAACTGGCTCCAACACCAGCACCTACTCCTAGCAGAAACCCCCTCAAGGCCCCCGACTGCAGTCCTTCCCACTCAGTTCAGAAAGAAGGTAAGGTGGTGCATCTTAGCACCACCGATGTCAGCTCAGTCGTGCTCAGAGGAGCAATCCTCAGCAGATGATGCACACCAAGGACCAAGTCCCTTCTTAAAAGAGAAGCCACAGCTTCCTACATGTCACCCCCCTTAGCCACCACCAGAACCTCCCATAGAGTCTTCTCCCAGTCTGTAAAGCTGCATTAAAATGCTGAGCAGAGATGTCCAGAAGGGAGCCTGTTTCCTGACCAAGAAACTCAATATCTCCAACCTACACATGCCACTGTCCCTACACACTTCTCTGCTCATGGCAAGACTGGCCAAGTAGGCAAGCGTGCTTATAAATCAGGATGTCCAGCAGCTGTCAGAGACAGCAATCCTTCCCTGAAAGCCTTCTCCTGCCAGTGTTTAATTCAGGAAGCAGCCAGTCTGAGCATTTCACCTCTCCCTAGCTGCTAGGGTGTCGTGTAGGACAGAGGCAGCAGCTAAGGGAGAGGGATTTAGCTTGTAAAGACACCGCAAAACCCTTCGTCTTGACCTGGAAAGCAAGTAGAACTTCAGCCAAAATTTTGTTCTGATGTATCTGGGTAAAAGCTGAGTAAATTCCACGGATTTCCTATAACAAAGGAGGGTGCATCCAAAAGCCTTTTAATCATTTTCAAAAGTACTAAGAAAGCTTTATCTACTCTCATTAAGCATTAAAGGATCTTTTTATTTTTATAAATCAAAGAAAATTAAAATAATCTGGAGTCTAAAATAATTATTTAACACAGACTGTTTTGGGTATGAAATCCATAAGCTTTACAAAATTTGCCCTGTACTACTCACTGAGATGGACTGATCAAGGAAATCCAGATGACTCAGATTTCTTCCTTGCCTTCAAAAGAAATGGCTGGCCACAAAAAAATCTTCTGTTTTCTATGGACAGGCACAAGTGGTTGGTCAGTCTCCCTGGCAGCCAGTAGGCTATTAATATATACACTGTAGTCACCCTGTTAATGAGCTTGCACTAATGGAAATGCATTTTGGGTCTGGTTTATGAGATCATATCGCAAAGTCAAGGGTGAACTGGAAAGCACCAAAAAATTGTAGGTAACTCTGCGATTATCTTTTTAAACCTCTGCCATTGTCTTACTTTAAACATGCTTCAGACTTTAAGAACTTCAATGTAATTAAGAACGTGCGTTTACAGTGCACAAGCAGTTCCAGACTAACATCTTCTTGTGGGTACTCTCCGTGGACATCAGGGCAAGACAGTTTGCTTCATTTTCAAAATGTGGTGTGAATTAATTTCTTAGTTACTTCTCTGGTATTTCCTCTGCAAACAGGATCTGGCATGGGAGGAGAGGGGCTAAAGCCATTATAGGATAAGAGAATGCATAAACCAACCAGGCAGTTTCCAGGTCAGCACTGCTCATACCTATGTTACTGGAGAAAATAAGGTGATTTCAGACTGTACTTTGTAGCAATCGGCTGACTCCTCAAATAGCTACCACAATCATCGCAATATGCACATAAAAATAAATTTGAAATTATGCTATATCTCTTCCTATTACAATGTCAAAGTTAAAAGAACAGCCACCAGCCAACTACAGAAATAATTTTTAAAAATTTAGCGTGAAAATACATAGTTTACAGAGTTGTATGGTTAATTGCTATAGTCCACTATGATTAATTATATAGATATGACTAGATATTTTTATAGTGTGTTGATTAATTGATGGTAAATCCATTCCTTTTTTTCTAGGGTTTCCTAAAACAGGAAAAATTCTAAAACCATATAAAAAATGAGAATGCCTGTTTATGAGAATTCAGATGATACTACTTTTTGATTGGCTGTACACATATTTCATCACTAGAAATGCTGTCGTCTTATAAATAGTTCTGAACTTCCTTCGATTTAAAAAATCCTACAGTTCCCACGATACAATGACAGCTGTGCTTTGTTCTGTAACATTTAAAAACCAGCAAGTGCAGAGAAACGGTTTTCTAACTGTGTGAATGAGCTTGTCGCACTGAGCTGATTTACAAGTAGATGGTACTGTTTGCACAGCTCCATACAGGGAGCTTTGGCCTGGGGTTAAGGCAGAGATGCCAAATCCTTTAATGCAGGTCAGTCTCATGGCAGCTCCAGCCCGCCCCCCCCCCCCCCCCCCCCCCCCCAACATGGGAAGTGTTGGGGAGCTCATGGGCTATCCCGAGCTCGTGACAGCTCCAGCCCAGTTCTGGAGGCCCAAGAATTGTGTTCATTTCAGATAAGCGTTTTGGCAAACACAGATGACAACATGCTGACAGCTCACTCATCATATACCAGTGATGCTCCTGTTGATGGCAGCTGTTCTATGAAAGCAGGGGAAAAATGTATGCAAACAAGATGGTGTCTAGGACTGTTGGCACTGAACAGGATGTATTTCCAATGCCACTTTTTGTTTGTAAAACAAACTGTCCAAATTGTAACCAACGTTGCATGCAGACAGCAATTCTGCAGTTTGAAGGGCGCCAGTCCAAAAGATAATAGCCAGTAATGAGGGGACAAAAGTCAGAAAGCCAAGCAGTGGACAGAGATAGGTTTCCTGGAAGCACAGGTTCAGAAACTGGCAAGTTTTTGCTGCCCAGCTATACTCCTCAGGATTTAGCACTCCAACTCTATCTCCTTGGAGTAGTGGAAGTGAGTCAATTATGAAGTGATTGAGATAACTAAGTACTTTCCTAGAACTAAGGAGGAACTGTCAGTCTGTGGAATCCCATGCATTTTGCCTGCAGGGCAGAAGAGATAGATAAGATTAGAGAGAAAGAAGGTGGACCCATCTTCAAGGGTTTTGCATCCTTGCCAAAGTTTCCTTTTTTTAAAAGCCAGGGGAAGGCGCTGGTAAAAATCCTTATGATCACCCTATTCAAATCCTGTTTTGCTGCATTTCATAGCTCCCCTGTTGAAAGAGCAATCGCACATGCAACTTACCAAGGAGCACCATAGGCTCAATTCAGATTTAGTAAAGACTCCCGTGACCTCCGTGGGGTAGGGATCTCTTTCCATTAGAGCAAGATGGTAGCCCAGGGACGACAGAGCATGGAAACTAAACAGTCAGCAATCCTAATCTACAGGTCTCAGGTTCCCCAGTCATGCTGTTGTACAGCAATATGTCTGGGTGCAAAGCTCAGGGATGGGATACGTCTCACCTAATTTTAGCTTTGTCTTGTCTAAGCCAGTCTAAACTATTCTCCCTTTATAGTCACTGGAGGTTAGAAAGGCACTGCCAGAGGGTGATTCAACCTACTTATCTTAGAGACTTATCTTGTGATGGGAACAAGCCCTATATGGAGGTGCCTCTCTCCCTCTCTCCCCCCTGCATTAACTAGGGAAGAGAGAACAGACTAACTTGAGCTTAGATAGTTTGGTGAGATGAGCCTCATCCCATACATCTTGTTGCTTTACAAGCCTTCCAGAGCAACAGTCACCTTTCCCTGTGCATTTTTGGGAACTTGCAGTCTTCTAGCACGCAGGTCCAGAGCACAACTTCCAGGCATGCAGGACTGATGTAAATCTGAAATAGTTATTATCTATCACACATGCAAAGGTTTTTTCAGCAGCTGTGCAAACTGATTTCATAGCATTAGTGTAATAACTAGAAGACACTTTTGTTTTCTGACCTTCTTTTTCTAAGGCTTAACTTCATTATGGTGATTATGGCTACCAGTAAAACAGTAACTTAACTTCTTAACCAGTAGACAATGTAATAAATTACCCTAAAGCTTCCCAGGCAATTGCACAAGGCTTTAGATATGAACCCTCCTTTAGAGTCAATAGGAACTGCATGGCTAATGCTCCACACACTTCTTTGGAAATGTGTGTCCTAATCACTTTTCCTGTCTGCAAAAGCCGTTACTGCACCCAAGCTTAATATTAAAAAGAGTGAAATGTCAATGGACTGAGGTGTATCCTAGGTTATGCACACAATGCCAAAATAGCAGTGGGATAGATACCTAATTCAGGGAATATATACATATATCCCAGTTTAGACCTTTTAGAGCAGTGAGACAGCTGCTAGTGAAATCACTGGTACACATGCAAGTGAGTCAGAGAGGAGAAAGGGTAATGGGAGACTCCCACAAGTGGGAAACTCGGTGGATATAGACATAACTATGCCAAACCAATTTACAACTGCACATAGTTGAGCCATGATTTGCACTTTGATGATGAGTGAACAAGAAGGGAAAGAGCTGCCTGTAAGACATGACTCATCCATTTCTTTTTCTTGAAAAAAAAAAAAAAAAAAAGGGCAGGGAAAAAACCCGACCCTTGTGAAAAAGTGCTGCTGCATGACATCACCGATGGTAGGAATATACATGAAAACTTTGCTTGTAAGTTCCAGGGCCATGGCTCTGCTGTTAGCTGCACCCAAAGCAGCATGGCCAGCTTGGGAGTGAAACTGGGGGATGCTGAACTCCAGTCACATCCTGTTTATGGGACATAGATGGACATGGAAATAATGGAGGGCCTAATTTGGTATGTTAACATACCTGAGAAGAAACCAAACTTTTCTTTTTTTTTTGACATGTGTGGAAAGAATGTCCTAAAGTGTTCAGGAAATCCTCCCCAGCTTTGCTTTGGACATTGTTTCTGTCCTAAATAATCTGAAAGCCTTGGAAAAGTGATCGCAGAGGAAAAAGCACATCTTCCTCCTGAAAGCACAAGAAGTGTTTCAGAGAGTAACTGCAAAGCCAGAAGAGGTGTCCTGCACTGAAACAGAGGAACTGACAAGTTCGTCTTGAAATACCCCAAGTGTCTGCACTTATTTAAGCAAAGCATTTAGGGACAGACTCATAAATACAGCCGAAACTCCAAACCAAAAAAAAATAAAAAAATCTTTGGGACAGTTTCCTAAACGCCTTTGCAAACTCAGGCTTTAGGTGCCAGCAAGTTCAGCTGAGCCATTGCACACTGCTGCCGCTCCTCGCTGCGGGGCTTTCTGGGCTGGGCTTTCTGCCAGGCTGTATCGCTGGGTGCTATGGCCAGTTACCTACCGCACAGCCACCACGGCCACCTGGGGAAATGCCCGCTTTTTGGCCAGAGCCAGTGGCCCGCTGCCGGGAAGGGGGATCCCAAGGGGCATCCCATCCCTTGCAGGGTGGCAGCCTGTCCCCAGCCCCGGGGCTGCCCATGACCTTGGCTGGCGCTGCACACCAGAGGGCAGAAGGTGCCTGCGCACAGCCCTGGGGCCGGCTGCGGCCGCTGCCCCCCGGGTTTGCAGGGGTTTGGAAGGGGGCAGCCTGCACCTCCCTGCGCCTTCACCTCCTGCATCCTTGATCCAGCTTGTAAAAACCAAACGCATAGTTGATTAAGGCTGCACCGGTGACCCAGGTCCCTGGCTCTGTCCTCCTCTACAGCAGCAACCATAGGGCCTCCTGGGAACAAATTCCTTTTCTGGCTTTTTTCCCAAAGTTTTCTCATCTTGTGTGAAAGCTGCCAGAGAGCCACTCCTATGACCCTGGGTTGAACTACATACACCACATCGGGCAAGGCCAGGCATATGCTTACACGGGATGCCCCAAGCCCATACAAGCAATACCAGCAGTGGGACCTTGTGATCACTCCCCATACCCCAGGCCACACAGTAGATGGGATTTTCAGCATCAGTCAGGAGGGGTTTGGTGAAAACAGAGCAAACATGGGTCTGGTTTATCTACAGTCATTTTCCACCCCCCAGCCTCACAGTGGTGGCCTTTTTCTTCTACAGGGTTTTATGCTGTCAGACCACATGGTAACGAGATCTTTTTAGCAGGGGTAATTTCAGCTGGAAACTAAAATGAATTTTATGACAGGTCCACATGCATGTGTATAGTCTATTCTTCTCTAAATGTGTTCTCCCTTGCCAAAGTGTGGTGTACTGTATTCAAGAAAGTAAAATGAAACCCCTTACAGTATGGTTGGGATTTCTATTTCCAGGCACAAAACCAAGGCAAGCTGCACTTGACACTTGATACTCTGACACAGTAGGTACTCTAAGAGATGTGTGTATAATCAGACCAGACCTGCTGGATAATCACTGTGGGCTGAAAGGAAGGAGGGTATGGGGTGGTGGTGGTGGTGAAAGTGTAAGAGGGAGGTCAGAAAGGACCATGGGACAGACACCCAGTAAAGTACAGCATGGTGTAACAGGCAGCGCATGGTTGGGGAGGTCTACAGACATCCTTGTTTGGGAACCAGCTGCAAGACTTAAAGATCCCTTGTGCCACAGGACACACATCAGAGCATGAGGCAGCACAAAGGACAGTACTTCAGGTGCTGTTTTGGAGCATCCTCCACAGACTAAATTCTTACCATAATCTCAAGGAAAATGCATGTGTCATACCTGAAATCAGAATGAGGTGGTGGACTACTTCTGTATCATAGAGACAGTCTCTCCTGCCCAAACGCCTACAGTTTAATTATGATGACCAGCAAAGAATTGCAGCCAATGCCAAAGACCAAATCTACTTCAGAAAATATAGATAAGTCAAAGGTGTAAGATAGCTCCTCTAGGGTTGGGTGTTTTGGGTATGGTGTGGGTTTTTTTTTTAATTAAATATGGAGCCTCTGGGTTCATTCTGGCAAATTTTTTCTTCTTATCTTAAATATTTTCCATCAGCTGGCTTGGAAGCTCCCATGTTTGAATGTTTGCGGTGTTGGCACAGGTTGCAGTAAGAAATCATCAACAATGGCACCAAAGCATTAATATAAAGCAGCATTTTTGTGGCTGTGTGAATTTATTGCTTGTGAAGAGTGACTCACCAATAGCTGTGGAGACTAAGATCCTCAGTTAATCCATAAAGGAGAAAAAGCAAACAATTCTCCCACTCTCCATTCCCCACAATGCATCTCCTTTTGTAAGGGACCAGCTTCAGAGATAAGAGGAGACGCTGCAGAACACACAGCAGCCCATTCTCCTCTGGGACTGCCAGCAAACAAATTCACAGTTAGGATATGAAGCAGCCCACTTGTTCCACAAAGGAGCTCCCTGATCTAGCAGACAGTTTGTGGCACTCGGTCATTCCTAAAACATTTGCTGGATTAGGCTCGGGTGCCTTACACTATCCACACTGAGCCATAACGGTTCTTCTCCTTGTTTAGTGTGGGCTCTCTATTTATTCGGGAATGGCTGCTGGACAGACAGGTAGCAGTCTGTTGTTGAAAAGCCTCTGAGAGAATGAGCCAGATTAAGGTATAGGGATGTTTTTCTTGGTTGTATTACTACATGCACAAGCAAACGTGCAAGGGTTTGTGTTTGCAGTGGCAGCTAATTTTTTGTTTTCAAGCGTGCTGCAGGCTTGCAGTAAAGTACTCTGCTGTTGGGCTTCCCTGGATGCAAACTCACTGTTACTATCATGTAGCTCCCATTTCTGCACATCGCCAGAGCTTTCCTTTGCCTGCTTCATGTAAAGATGCAGGCTCACAGGGGCAGGATCTGTACCTTTGAAGTGACTCTCACAGGACATTACAAATCTCCCTGGAAATCTGCCACAAACTCTAGTTTATTTTTAAAGGGTTTACTTTTTGTCTTAAGAGCAACAGCTTGTCTGCAGTCCTGGAAACACCATTAGGGGTCTGTGTGACTCAATTTATGACTCAGGAAACTGCTTATTCTGTCTTTCAAAGCACCACATTTTTAGTTCCAGACTTCAGCCAAATTGAAGTCAGATCAAACTGATTTTTCCCCCCTCTCTGAGTAATTTAATTAGTCTACACATCTGAAAAAAAAAAAGGAAGAAAATAAAATAAATCCTCACATTTTACAATAAATACCTGCTGGGTTATTTACTGGACACGGAGATAACATGGTTATTTATCCCATGTCTCAGTTCTAAAAGGCAGTTCCTCTTCACACTACTTGTCTGGTACCTGTGGGCATTTTAGGGGTGCATGTGTCCACAAATACGATGTGCAGCTGTGTCCTGACATCATGCTCAGAAGTCATGCCTTGACACTGGCAACGAAGTGTTGGAACGAAGCTACTGCACAACCTCAGCACTCCTAGCTGTGTAAATCCTTCCCTAGACCAGACTAGACAACACAGCAAACTTGCTTTGGTACAAGGAACATGTCATTGCACAGCCTCCAGTTCGTAAAGCAGCTTGAAAAACGTGGTTTTGTTTTAGCAGGTTACTCTCCTTCCCCTCGACCCACATTCTCCCTTCAACACAGCTGAACTAGCTGAACTAGTTGAACACAACTTTGTATCTTTCATCTTTCTGTTTCTACCTGAGACAGTTTCCACCATGTTAAGCCTTTGAAACAGAATACTTCTCTTAAGCTGAAGATGTCTAAAGTTAAAAACCTGATTTTACTGCCTGTTCCAGCTTGGGCTTTGCATGGAGACTTTTATCGGCTACCAGGATGACCTCTTTTCTCTTGTGGGCACAAGGGCAGAACGGTTTCTCATGCTCTGTGCCCTCCTTGGTCCACTTCCATGCTCTCGTGAAAAAAAAACAACCAAACAAAAAACAAAGGGCAGAAAAACAAAAGCCCATTTGTTCACCTAGTGATTTAGGAGGATTCCAGAAAACCCATATCAATTCTAGGATTTAAAGTCCTCAACTCTCTTCCATGTCCCTCTGCAAGGAGTTGCTGCCCCTGTGCCAGGGCTGGGGAGATGTGCAGGCACCAGGAGCCGCAGCCGGCCAATTTCTACACCAGTTGATGCTGGCCCGAGGTGGGGCGGGCAGCCAGGGGTGGTTAAGCGGTAGCACAAAGCTGTAGGCAGCCAGCAGTGCATTTACCCAAAACATGGGCACATGAGCATGCACTCTGTGAAAAGTGGACCTCGCTCTTCCCTCGCAGCAGGGGAGGTCAGCAACGAGAAGTTCACTCTGCAGGGTGCGTGTTCCCCTGCACGGCAATTTCCAAAGACCTATGTGAGATCTTTACATGGGTCCCTCGAGTCTTTATGTTAAGCCCCTCGGAGGGGACCCAGCGAGCTGTAGTTGCCCTGCCAGTTTCTCAGAAACCTGTAAACTGTATGATCTGGCTAGAGCCATGTATCTGCGCAGTCCCCTCCTTTCCTACTCCATGGCCATGTGGCTTTGTCACCAGCACTGGAAAACGAGGCCTGAGAATTTAATTTAAAATGGGGGTAAGGGGTTTTGCTGCTTTCCTTGCTGTGTAATAGCAATATGGAAATAAAATATATGCATACAGATTCTAATGTATTACATACGAAATTAAATTAATTGCTGATTGTTGAAAAACTTGCATTATTTGTGAGTGATGAAGCCACTGACTGAGGTCACGTCCATCCAATAGCAATAACACCTTTACAGTACACAACAGGCTTTCTGCACATAATACACAATTTTCAGGAAACCTACTTCAAAACTACTGTTTTTAGAACCACCTGTAAGCAAGATTTCCCCTTCCTCCTTTCAGTTCAGGCAGTTTCTCTCTTTTTTTTTTTTTTTAAACCAGAAATCTGCCAAGTACAGAACTGAAGGAAAAGAAACCCTTTCCTTTCCCCTCCCCCAAGCTAAATAATCTTAGAAACCTGTACAAGTGACCTAGACTAACTTTTTTGTATTAGTAAAGCAGAATGTACAGTTTAGGGAAGGGATTAGGTGATGTGCTTGGGAAGACAGAGGACAGGGTGATGCTGTGATTGGAATTGTGAGGAATGAGAAACCTCTTCATGGTGGGAAGGCAATTAAAACCAGGAGGTCAATGCACACCACAGATCTGAAGTTGTTTCCGTTTGCCTGACTAAAGGAAAAGGGATGAAGGGATGGAGTGTACCCTTAGCAAGTTTGTTGATGACACAAAACTAGGAGGAGTGGCTGACACACCAGAAGGCTGTGCTTACACTCAGCTAGACCTGGACAGGCTGGAGAGCTGGGTGGAGAGGAACCTACTCTAACAAAGGCAAGTGTAAGGTCTTGCACCAGGGAGGAGCAACCCCATTCACCAGCACAGGCTGGGGGTGATCTGCTGGGAGGCAGCTCTGCGGAGAAGGACCTGGGAGTTCTGGTGGACAGTGGGTTGCCCCTGAGCCAGCGGTGGGCCCTTGGGGCCTAGAAGGCCAGTGGGATCCTGGGGGGCATTAGGAGCAGCGTGGCCAGCAGGTCGAGGGAGGTGATCCTGCCCCTCTGCTCTGCCCTGGTGGGGCCCCATCTGGAGTGCTGGGTGCCCCAGTTCAAGAGAGATGGGGAACTACTGGAGAGGGTCCAGCAGAGGGCTAGGAATATGATGAGGGGACTGAGGGCTTCTCCCTTATGAGGAAAGGCTGAGAGAGCTGGGCCTGTTTAGCCTGGAGAAGACTGAGAGGGGGTCTTATTGATGCATACAAATATCTTAGGGGCACTTGTAGAGAGGATGGGGCCAGGCTCTTTTTGATGGTGCCCAGAGACAGGACAAGGGGCAGTGGGCACAAACTGCAACACAGGAGGTTCCATATGAATATGAAGAGAAACTACTCTGAGGGTGACAGAGCCCTGGAACAGGCTGCCCAGAGAGGTTGTGGAATATCCTTCTCTGGAGACATTCAAAACCCACCTCGACATGATCCTGTGCAACCTGCTCTAGGTGAACCTGATTTAGCAGGGGGTTGGACTAGGTAATGTCCAGAAGCCCCTTCCAACCAATTCTGTGATCCTGTGGAAAGAAACTCTTGGAAGGAGAGGAAATAAGACTGTGGTAGGGAAAGCCCTGGCTTTTCTCCATATTATTTTCTTACAGTGATGCTGGAGAGGGTAACAGAGGCGTTTGGCTCTTGCTCGCTCTCTGACATTCGGTCACAGCCCTCAGTATCCAGGAGCAGCACAGGACCTATCATCACACCCAAGTAATGCACCTGTGTTACAAAAGGTAGTCACACTTTCCATCACCAAGGGGTGCCGACGCAAGTCCTGCCAGCTCTTCTGGCTGCTTCCCTCTGCTCCAACAACATTTCCTCTGTCTGGAATAGGCATTATGGGATGAAACTGAGGGGAAAGAAATTAAGCTGAATAGGAGGAAAATTTGCTACCATATAGCCTATTTAGACTGCAAACTTGTCTCCCAAGGGAAGTGGTAGGAAGCACCGTAGCCTGAGTCACTTAAAACTACACAGGACAAAGCAATCAAGAAGGCAGAGTAGGATACTATCCTACACTGGCAGCAGGGGAGCTTGGGTCACTGCAGATGATGCTAGGGCTGAGTTTCCAAGTGGCTATGAAAACATGACGAGGCCAAGAAGAAAACATCCACTCTGGGCTTTTAAAAACAAAGCAAGTGAAGCCTCTTCATGATTCCTAATGATTAATTTTTTTTTATGGCTAACCTTGTATATGCAGACTGCTGCCTGCACCTCAGCTGCTCATTGGAAAACCAAACAAAAAGACAAGTGTGAAATACTGAGCTGTACACTTAATTCCTGACAGGGCAGGAGTCACCAAGCCATTGAGTCAGGGTTTGCAAAAAGTATTTTCTGGGTCTTGTGCATGAGTCTGCAGCCCTGAACTCCAGAGTGCATGTCCTGTATCACCCCTTTGCTCTGCTGCTGACAACAGCACCTGAGTCCCAGTAACACCTTGTGTCACTGAAAATATGAGGAAAGTTTTGGGATCTAATTGAAAGTTTCATTCAAGGCCAAATATTTTTTTTTCCAAGCATTTTTTTTTTCTTACTTTGGTAGAAAGAAATAAATATGCTATTAAATTGTATATTAAATACATGGATTTTTGTTACAGTTTTTACAGTTAATTCCTGAAATGGAATTAAAAAAAAAAAAAGAGTTGGACTTGACCACTTATGCTGTTTCTTCAGAAAGCCCTCCTCACGCAGCTTGGCTTTAACTCTCTGCTTTGCACGAACTTCCCATATGACTTTGTGCAAGACGGTTATTCCCCCTGTCTCGGTTCCCCTTCGTAAAATAGGAGGTGGTGTGTCCCCACTTGCCACTCCTTGTCTGTCTACCTTGCTTGGGTTTACCAGCACTGTGAGATAAGGCTTGCCTGACAGCCCTTTTAAGCCCTTTCCAGCTGCATAGAGGACAGTCTCTTAAGCTTATCTGTCCCCATCTCCAAAGCAGCTGGGGGAAAAGGAATGAATCCTTTTGCACAGAAATAAGCAGATTGTTGGCTGTTTCTCACCCTGCTCCAGCATCCACCTCTACCACATCTCTGCTAGAGCTCCCTGCCCACAGACCCAGCTGCGAGAAGCCAGTGGTGCCTTGCCACAGCCTTTGCAATCCCTACTCCTCCCAGACTCCACCTTTTCCTGAGCATCCCCTTGGACACCCAGCACAGACTCACTTCATCTATCCCAGTACCTGTTCTTGACAAAGTAATAACATAATTAGTGTATACTCTAAATAGCAAGTGAGCACATGCTGTTAAACCAAATGAACAGGCCCTAGTAATTATGGCATGATAATTAATGGTTTTGAACAGGACCAGCTTAGAGGGCAAGATGAAATTTCGCTGTCATAGGACATCAAACAGACATGTACATAAAAAGAGCCACTGGTCCAAGACAATATAAATCTCATGATGGTAATGGAGAGGCAGATGTATGGCTCTCAGAGGGAAAGTTGGTCGTGTGTGCATTGAATAACAGGCAATTATCAGTGGTTTTACTGTTTGCCCTAAAGAATGTAGAAAAGTATCAAGTGGAAACTTGATCTATGGGAGGAAAAATAGTATGGCATCCTTAAGCCTATGCCAGTTTGGCTGGACCAGGGTCCAATTGTTTCACAACAATTTTGTTGTTAAAACTCAAAGAAAATTTTGCTAGTCCACCTGTATGCATGTGCAGTTACTTAGTGCAGACCCATTTGGACTGGTCAGAAACTCAGCGGAGAAACACCAGGACTGAGGTACCAGCAAGGAAGAATCTGCATGTCCCTACTCACAAAACTGCTGTCCCCAGCAGGACTTGTCCCCGTGTTAGGGAGCAACACACCCTGGCCTGGCCAGGAGAAAGCACAGGAGCGTTTTCCAGACAGAGACAGACCTTTCCACATTTGCTGGTAGGTCCCACACTGGCACAGCACTGTTACCTGACAGCCTGCGTAAAAACCCCATTCTTTGGCCTCAAGCTGTGAGATGTGAAGTTATTTGCCATATCTGGCAGCTGTGCTCTCTACCCTAGAGGAAGACCAAGGTATGAAAGACACTATTATTCGTGTTCAAGCATTGGCCTGTGAAATAAATGTAAAGTGTGTTTATCATGAAGTGTTACAACAAATAAAATATTTAAAGAAACATATTTCTCAGCCAAGTGATTTTGTTGCTCCCTTTGGTATTTACTATACTAAATTTTGAAGTTCAGATTAATATTTCTATTCAAGCTATTAGCATAAATAGAAATCAATCTACCTTTGTCTATGTTTTCTACAGGATATGGTGCCATTACGCTGACCCTATCTCTGTCCAGAGGTATTTTTCCTTTTAAAGTTACCAGGTGCTCAGTGATGGGAATTACAGACTGAAATGATGCCTCTACTAAAAACTGCAAGGAGAACATGTACTGGAGATCATTTGCTTCTAACCTCAGGCAAACCATTTTCATTGGGATGTTTTAGTAATCTTTCCTTGAAATTTTTCCCCCTTCTCTTTAGTGCAATCAATAGATTAGATTACTTTTTAAAAAACATACTTCAAGTGGTTTAAATTGGGTGTATCCTTTCACTGAAGAGCATACTGATTTTCAGGTGATTACAAGCAGACAAAAATAGAGAAAAATTTTACAAAACATCTGAAATGTGTTGAAACAGAACATCTGGGCACTCTCAACACTAGCTTAAAAAAACAATTTCTATCTTAAAGTTTTACCTCCCCTTTCCAGACTTTTCCCCTCTTTGTTGAGTGCAATCTATTGAATGAGTTCTTAATTTTTTTCTCCCATTTGCCTTTTTTTTTTCTTTTACTATTCTGCCAATTTGCTAAACTTCCTTGATTTTGAAGAGTTACAGATTCACTAAAGCAAACATGCATCTCTGTCTCTGAGACTATAGCTTTCTAAACTTCTTCAGTGTGAAGTCTGAGGCAAATAGGAGGAAGAGAAAAGCTGGTAACCTCCTATCACTGAATTTGGTGTTTGTGAGGAAGGAATAAGTGGAAGAAAAATAGCTATTTAGACTTCCACAGTAAATGAAAAGAACACCCCCACCAAGCCTATGACTCATTATTTTTCTTTTAAAAGGAACACTTCATTGAAGACATACAAATAAAAGATTTAATAGATATATTTGGTATATTTTTAGCATTATATTGTCATAGAAAACAATCACTTGCATGTTTATTTGAAGCTAGAGAGTCTTTAGGACCCTTGAAACCTCCATTTCTTATGCAACTACCATTTCTAAGAAGCTAGTTTCCAAAAAGAAAGCTTTTCTACTAAAAAAATGGACTCAATTTTTTTATTGCGCTACATAAAAATCCATTATATATTCATATCTCCAAAGAGGACACATCCATCCAAGCCCTCTTCAATTTATTAGAGGAATAGAACCGTAAGTACCTTAAGAAAAATGATGGAGGACTGACAAAGCTGAAGAAAAATACCAGCTATTTAATCTACCCATGCCAATCCTGAGCACCACCTATCACAGGGGTTTATAACTTTCACACAATGCATTATTTAAGTTACAGTCAGCTGGGGATATAAAAAGTTTTGAAAACAACTATGCAAGTTTATGGCAGAAAAAGCCCCTACCCAAGTCAGGGAAATCGCATCATGCTTGCTATGTTTGTTATATAGTTTCTTTAAGTACCTGCGAGTTGCCTTTCTCGGGGAGAAGATAAGGGACCAGATGGATTTTTGGCTGGACCTGGTATGGTTATGCTTCCATGTTATGAGGCCCTTGCTTTTTTAATCAGAGACTGCACAAAATACTTCCAGCCTTATTGTATCTGCAATTGTGGCTAAAATCTAAAGCAGTCAAAGCCACACTTGTTTCAAGCTGGGATCTGACAAGAATAAAAGATTTTTCTCATAAACCCATCTTCTGTTCTCCTTCCACAGCACTTCCATTGATACTGACTGGGTCGAGTCCTCTGTGGGCAGGTGGCAATGCAGGGTCCCTTTGGAGCTGAGACTCCATCCCAGCCTTAGATTCAGAAAGGCCGTGGAGCAAGATTGGCACCTAAGCCTCACTAAAAGTAACAGGAAGATGGATTCCTAATTCCCTTGGGAACCTGTGGAAATGCAAAGTTGTGCCCCTAAGCAGACTAAATATTGTGTATCACTTCAGAGCTGCACCATAACCTTCTACCACTGTCAGCTGTAGCCTGTTTCCCATGGAAGGACGAATTGTACATAGTGAATAAATACTATCTAACATTTAAAATCTCATGTTAATACCAATGATCAAGATGCATAAAATCGAAGTCTAGACATTCTTCTCAGCTTGCTTATAAACTACTACTTCTTTAGCACTTACACATACAGCTTCCGCCCATCCCCTCCCAGCTTTTAAATAAACTCTGCTGGAAGCCACAAAAGTGATCTGGACCCTTTTTCCTCCAGAAGCCTAACGATCCTAGTGAGCAGCTGGCCTGTAACACGAGTCCTGCACCCTCTGCTCTCTTTTGTGTGTGCCCTCCCAGCTAAAGAGTGGGTTATTGGATGTCCTTTGGCAGGTGCTACTGGATTAAGGGGGCCGTGCACAAATTCTGAATTGGGGCTTTTCTGCACTACTTCAGTAAACATCACTAGCTGTGTAACCATCCTTATCCCCTATCAGGGATATGGGATTTTGTAGCAGAAAGGTGGGGGTTTTTGTGTGTACGTTTTTCGTTAAAAATATGTATAACAGTTCTGTTTTCTTGAATGCAATTAAGAAATAACATGCTGGCATTCTGAATACCTTCCATGACACTATACTGTTAATTCACTCCTGAAGACTGAGCAAAAACATCCCCAAACTTGAGCCAGCACAACGGTTGCTTTTGGCAGGAGTCACCCCAGCCTGTGCTCAAAGGGGTGCTACAGCAAGGGCAAGGACACTCAGCTTGCTTTCTGCTGCTCTGTGCCTAGGGAAGTAGACTCAGAGCTGTAGCTAATCCTTTTGTCAAATAAGGGACGCCAGCTTTTTGTGCTCACTAGAAAGCTGCGGCATCAGAGTGGGAAAATAATAGGAACTAGTCTCCTGACTGTATAAACATGCAAACCCCATAGCTGGGGTCTTAGGTTTTAAAGCTCACCAAGTCACATGTTCGCAGAAAAGACCAAACTTCCCGTGTAGCAGCAGAGCTGCAGTAGGAGGAAACTTGTGGGAGACTCTTTTCTTTGCTGTCAGGAGCACATGAACCTGCTTCACATTTCAAAAATGCAAAAGCCCAGAGGGGGATTTTTGTGTTGGAGATATGAGGGGAAAGGTGTGCCCCAACTCCTTGCCTGTCCCAAGGCATCCTTCTTCAGTGGATTCTCTCCTCCTTTCCTCCCACCTTTTCCATTTCTATTTCCTGTCTTCTGCTGGGACTCCCTTTTCTCTAAAACAGGCCTTTTCCCTCATTTTTCCTCCTATCCCTCATGATTCCCTTTGCCCCTACAAAACCCTCTCTGATTCTCCTTGTATTTCTCCTTCTCTGTGATCATCTCTGCCACATCTGCCCCAAGCGGGAACTCATCCAGAGGAGCAGCTTTGCCCAAGCCCCCTTGCCCACGCGCTACTATTTGCTTTCTTACAGCTCTGGTTTAATTGCTTGCTTTTTTTCTGCTCTAAATGCGGAATCTGAAGAGCTGAATTTGAAGACTTGACCTGAAAAGGCAGGGGCAAATTCATAAGGAGAGGAGTCATGTTGGTATTGCTGATCCTTGAGAAATTTCTACAGTGTGAGCTTCACAGCTATTTGTTGTTCTTATGGCAAGCATACTGTTTGCATTAGGGAAGGAATTATTTCATACTGATAAGAAAAGATAGCTAATTCAGCATAGTAGGAAAACTGTTTCATAGAGGTCAGAGAGACTTTTTGTTTGTTTGTTTTAAAGTAGGAATAACAGCATTTAGTTTTACAGCTATCTGTCTTCACATCTTTTATGCCTTTTTTCCATCTACAAACATTTGACCCTCCTCTCTATCAGCTGTATCGTTTCACTTTAGTGAAGGCACATGAAAAGGAGAGCTCACAACAGCATCTCCCACACAAAGCAAATGCACCTGTCCTCACGGCAAATGAGGCTGCTCCCTGGCAGCTTCCTCTTACACAAGAGGAGAAACTTTAATCTACTCCAGCGGTGCCATCATATCAACATATCAGTGCCTCCCTGCCCCCTGCTTCTTACCCTCCATAAGGCATATCCAGACAGCAGCAGGGATTGCTCCGAAATCCCCTTGGCAGAGCCACCCTCAGTGCCCGCGTTAGTTACTCACAGCCTACACAAACCCCAAAGCGCACAAGCAGGCTGCACAACTCTGCGCATTTCCTGATTTACTCAGTAGCAAGCTTGCCAGAGGCTGATTCAGGGTAATTCATAGAATTCAGGCACTTGTATTTCAGGGACTTTTTGAAATAGATTCTCTAGCACTGCGTAAAAAAGCTCTTGACTACCCAGAGGCATACACCAAGCACACAATAAGCAGACTTTGCCCTCCGGTTTCTAGGAAGCCATGCATCCAGCCCACCAGCACCAACCACACAGTGCATCTAGAGTGAGTGACTCGGCTTTGCAAACCTGATAAGGACAGCATGAGCAGCACTCTGTACCCTCCTGTTGCACTGAGAGCTGACAAGGATGTGAGCCATGTTTGATCCTTTAGTTGATGCCCAAGTCTACCATGGGTTTTCCGTGCCCACTAGGCAGCACAGCTCAAGGCTTATCCAGCAACGGCCTCCCCTCAAGCAAGACCCTTCCTGGCTCCTCTCTCACCCACAGTTTGCTCCTAAAATGACAAGGAATGGGTAAATGAACTGCCCTCTCTCTTTTAAAGACATACCAATTATTAGCCGGGCTCTCTGTGGAGGGATGTACACTTGCTGCCTCTGCTTCATCTGATCCAAACCGTAGAAGGTTTGGACTTCCAGGTTTGCCATCACTGGTACAGCCTTTGTGGCTTCCCAAGCAGTGCAACGAAGTTCAGTAATCTTAAAAAAACAGGGGGGTCCATTCATTTGAGGCCTGGCCTTTACCAAAACATCTGATTTAGAAGAGCTGACTGTAGCAGCTGACAAATACCCTTCATCCTAAACTACTGCCTTTTAGGGGCGGATTTGCATCCAGAAAACCAGGGATAACCACAGTCTAGGAGGGATTAATCTCCATTTAAACTGATGGTCTGAATTCTCCAGAAGAGGTGATACCTCTTGAATTTTAATGAAATCCCTGTGGAATGGCTCTGTCAGGTCAGTCATTAATACATGCCGTCTGTGGTATGGCTTTCTGTGAAGAAAACAAAATATTCTGGGACAGCAAGATGTTAAAGAGATGTGTAATAGTGACATCCTTTAGATAGTCCTGTAAGGGAAACCAACCTATTTTTGACAGTAGGTCAGGTTAACAAATAATGGCTTTTGTGGTCATTGAGTTAAAACCCTTATCAGAAGAAAGGCATTTGTATTGCAAATTAGGGAATAGACAACAATCCACCATAGTCTGCTTTAAAATCTACTGATAGGTGTTCACAGGTCACACCTAAGGAACTCGTCTATTGAGGGTCAGAAATGTAAAACACAAACTGTATTTTTTTTTCCTACAGCTTAAATTGGAAGCTCTGACCTGAGCTTTACAACTTGAAGTACTGAAGCTGAACCTCCCTCTCAGAGTATGAGAGTTTGTGCTGAATCAGGCAGGAGAGGGAGAGCTTTGTGGAGACCTCGGAGTGAGGAGGCTGGAGGTGAAGCTCCCTCAGGACACTGCAGATAAGTAGTTAAATCTAGTAATCCTTTCAGGATGGTATTTTTGTATGAAATAAAACTGCAGTCTGAACTGTGTGCCCCAGCCAAAACAGAGGACGGCAATCTCATGCCTAAAGCAGGCTTTGGTTGAACTTCAACATTTTAAAATTTGTCATGCTTTTTTCCAGCCTTAGCTCTGTTACTGCATTTTAGTAAAGAAACACTTTCTAGGAAGAAGACTAAAAAAATCAACAAAAAGCCCCAAACTGCTCCATCCAGGGAAGGCCCATCCACAAGTGCAGATGCGAGCTTCTTCCCATACACCATCAGCTCTCTAGTCCACCCTCCCGCACCACGCTCCTCTCCCCCAGCACGGATGATAATTTTGGAAGATGAAGGGTGGCACCCATTCACTTCTCTACTGTTCTGTCCAATGCAAAAAGGATGTGTTGGGGATATGGCAAAATAAATCTGAAATGCTGTTGGAAAAAATGAGGTCAGCTAGCCCTATCTGTGGCCCAGCAGGGTACCCCATTTACCTCCAGCCTGCCTATCATCAGCAACCAAGGAATGGTTGTGGTGGAATTAGTGGTGTACGTGGCTTTTGCCATCCCACAAGAGAAAACCTAATACTTTTTGCAGCTTCGCTTTCTATGAAACTCATTGGGGTAAACGGCATCCAGTCACGCTTCTGGTAACTACAAGATGAAATCAAAGCTAATCACAGCCATAAAGTCAAACCTCCTGACTATAGTTGTCTTCTAAGGAGCAGCTTCTTCCATTGATAGAATAGAAAGGGTAAGTAAAAGCAAAGCAAACTGATGTTGGCAACAGATAAAGACACCAGCAGGCTCCTTTGGAAACCTGGGCAGAGGGGTACCAAGTGCCAGCTTGTAGCACCCAGGAAGGACCACTCTGCACTGCCTCCCCTTGGGAGAAGCCAGCGACTATTCACATCTGCTTGGGAGGGTTGTGATTCACATGCACACCTGGCAGGTTCATCACCAAAGGCACAGCCCGGGATTACCCCAGTGCCAGCGGGGGAATGGGGAGAGGAACACTTGCACCATCTATCAGCTCCACAGCACCTGCCACGCGCTTCCTCTGATCCCCATGTGGACCAGGCAGTGAGCAGCGCAGCCGCATACCTGTGGTGCTCCCTTGACAGAATAAAGACAGGCTTGAAGCCGCCCCACCCTGCTTATCACCTGCCTTTTAGGATCAAAGGGCTGAATGCAAGGGCCTGTGGTGCCCTGTGCTGTTACTCAACCACTTAGGAGATGTTTTCAAACAAATGCCTCTACCCTTTCCCGCTGCTGCCCTCACTTTGTTGCACACCTGCAGTACTGTCCCACTATCCTCCTCCGAGTCCTCCTTTGCTGTGGTACTTACAAAAACTTGGTGCAAGCTGCTGCCATGTCGGAGCACTGGCTACCCTGCCAGCCTGTCTCAGCTGCCAGCACATCCATTTGTTGTCTCTGGTTTCTTTATTTTTAAGCTGAGAAACTGTCTGAGGCAGGGATGCTTTCTTTCATCTGCTCTTACGCAGCACCCCGCTCAGCGAGGAGAACTAGTCTCAGTTCAGAATGAAGGGATTGTTACCTGCTCTGATTTTGGGAGGGTAGCTGCAAATTCAAAGGAAGGGGTGAAGGGAAGAGGTATGTAAACCAGAGTATTTGGGGCTTTATTTGGGGTGGACGATGGGAGTTCCTCCCAGAGGGCAGCCTGCTGCGAGTGCTTTTTGCCCTGTCTCAACTCATCTCAGACCTTTCCTTCCCACCTCCCAGCCCTGCCTCCTCCTCACCCTCATGCATGCTCCGTCCTAGTGCTGGAGCAGGTGCTCCAGACTTCTTGCTCCATCCATGTCCACACAGAGGAGTATGGGCCTGAAGCAGAAGGGTCACATCACCTCAGAGGATGCTCTGAACCAGCCCTGGGGAGAAGGACATCCTCCCCAGAGCAAGTTCCTTTTTGGGATTTATGCAGAGGACAGCTGCCGGCTTTGTTACAGGGCTGATATGGGCCAGTCTTCAAGGTCCTAGTAGGGATTAGTATTAGGGATTTAGTAACCTAGGTTACTAAATACTATTATTAATAGTATTTAATAATAATAAGATTTTATAGTAAAATATTAATAATACTAATATTATTAGGGATTTAGTAACTTAGTAATTTAGTAACTAAATACCTGAAGCCCAGTCTTCAAGGCTCCTGGCTCATGTAGCTGCCCTTGTGGGGCTACAGAAGAAGCTGCTTTCTCCTCCTGGCTCACCCCTGCAGCTACGGGCTGCAAAACCATTGCCCCCTGCGCCTCTGCACACTCCCCCTGCAAGTGGCACAGTGGGACACTGTCACACATGCTGGCAAGACATAGTGTGAGAGACGTGAGCAGGGCGTCAGCTGCAGCCACCTTCCTGGCAGACCCAGGCAGTGGGCTGCGGCAGCCTCTTGGTGCAGAGTGGGCAGGGGATTTGAGGAGTGTGTAGCCAGGAGGCTCAAGGAACAGCTTTATGAGGACAGCTTGGAGAGCTTGTCCTTGGACAAGTAATGAGTACATGGCGTGGTCAGCACATCCTGCAAACACTTAGAGGGTGTAAAACACAGGAGAGGTACTATTTAGGGTGTAAAGTAAATAAAATGCAATGTGCATGCACATAGCGTATGGACACATCTATACATACACACATGTGCATATATATCTTTATATTGTGTACTGCAAACACACATTCATAAGCTGTAATAATATATAGTAACTAGGCAACTTAGATGAAAAGAAGAGAAACTTGCTGAATGCTAAGGAAAAATCCCTAACCATAAATTCTCCAGTGAATGACCTAAGGGAAGGGATGGAAAGAATCCTTATTACCACAGCATTCAAACCCCATCAGAGCAAGTACCCTGCAATCCTTAAACTCTGCCTTGTAAAAAGCTTTGTCTGGATAACCTGGAAGTTTCTCCACTCTTTATTGTTGAGGGGGGCACAAAAGGCTTCAGCAAAAGCAAGCCACACACCAAAGTGCTATCTTTTTATTCCAGCAAAATAAAACTCCGCCACAACTTATGAAGCAACAGTGTCTCTATTAAGCGAGGGCAGCAATGCCCTAACCCTGGTCACGGGCTGGCCGGACCGCCTGGAACAGTGGCCTGGTGTGTTCACAGCAGCTGGGTGCTGATCTCTGTGGGACCCTGGTCTCTGGGGGATCCTCCGTCACCTGGGGGTGCATGGGGTGGGAAGGGGAATGAGAGTGGTGAACTGCCAGCTTGTTTTTCACCTCCTGACTCCATATTCAAAGACTTGGAAAACAAGCCCTTGGAAACCACCACGCTGGCTAGAACAGCTGTTTGTAACAAGTTTTGCTAATTGGCTCCAACAGCCAAAGCGGCAGCTCACTATTTGCCTGTTCTCTAGGTATGCTTTGTGGCAAGGAAAGTCTGAAAATGGAAAGAAGATTTTGTACCCTAAAAGAGTCTTTTAAAAAGAGAAATCAATACAGATGGGCTACTAAATATAGTAGGTCATATATGTTTCCCTTACTTACCAATAAATGACGTAGGAAAGCATACTTTCTTCATTGTCTGTCACTTAAAAAATAGCCTGAAGCACTAAACAAACTGAAGTAGGTAAATTTGATCCAGCAGCAGTTTCTCATGAATCCCAATTCCACTTTCTCATCACAGCTCACTATGCTGAGACACCGCAGCAAGCCCTGAGACTTGGAGGGGCTGAAGGAGTGGGATGTGCGAGTTACTCGGAAGCCTATTGGCAGTGGCTTGCCTAGATTCTTTTGAAGATCCCAGTCTAAATGCTTGCTAGCATGTGAATATCAATGGTTTTCTAATGTCTTAGCTCTGCAGAAAGATTTCTTGGGGGTTTCCCACTTAGGAGGCAAAGAAAAATTTCAAACATTCCTGTGGTCCATGCAGGGTGGAAGATAGGGGGTGTGCAGTCCCAGAAATCATGTTAGCAGATGGGAGAGGGGAAGCGACCAGCGGGCAGTGCTGGCTGGATAACAGAGTGGGTGATGGGGCAGGAGGTGGCTGCAGAGGAGGACACGTTGTGATGCCCTTACTGCGAGCGGAGTTCTTGAAAGGAGCCGGGGCCAGGAAATCTCTTGCACTTGTGCTGGGAAGGAGCAGAGGGGAGAGGAGCACACATGTGCCTGGGGAGGGACCCCACACAACACAGAGCCCTGGGAGGGCCGGAGGGATCCCGGCTGCGACAGCGACAGAGGCAGGGACAAAAAAGACAAACAACCCAGCAACGTTTGAGCACTTCTGTTGCAGCTAGGAGAGAAATGAAAGCATGGGTGAAGAGTAATTTGAGGAGAGCGAGGTGACTTCAGACAGCCTTGCCTTACAGAGGGCTCTCTAACTTCCTCCACACATTTGTGTGACTGACATCAGCTTTTGCCAAAACCATTTTTATCTTTTTGTTTCATTTCATGCTTCTTAAAACAAAGTTTCAACAGTACTGGTCCAGTAAGCCCATACCCTTCACCTATCTTTAGTTTTGTTTCTTGGTTGCAAATTCTTCAGGGGGCTTTCCCCTACATTTGTATGGCTCCTAGCACAGCAGTGGAATTTGTTAGTAAAAAGAAAGAGTACAAAGTCACAGGGAAAACCATGAAACTCAAAAGCTAGTAGTCTGGGCAACATTTTAAATTAAAATGCTATCTACATTTTATTGTTGTTGTTGTTATTACTATTATTTAAAAGCAAAGGGAATTGACATTTTATTGAAGCAATTTTCCAACATATTTTTTCCCTGAAATAAAATTTCTTACTAGAAGCCCATCTGTTAGCAAATGAAAAAAAAAAAAATTATCAGGATTATGTAACTGATGCTGATAAGAATGCTGGTCAAGCTGTTTCAAACAAGCATGTCCTGAGATATCTTTCTAGAGCAAGAGCGCTCTGATCATACCAATGAATTTTATGCAAAGTTCAAGAAAAATAACATTCTTGGTTGAAGACAGAAAACTCTTTTTCTGCTAGCCCCAACATTCTGTCCAGAGAGAGGGGTGGAAAGGCATTTATTTTAATGCCTGAACCTTAGGGTAAGATGTTCAAAACAGAGTAAACCTGACATGGGAAGCCCAGTGAACATACCAGCTTCTCACAGAGGGAGGTACACGTGTCCAACAATTTTGTAGCTTGTGCATCTGTTAGCTTGAGCTTTCTAAGCCTCACACATGTTGTGCTTAGCTTTGAAGGGGTGAATAGTATCATTTACATAGTTATACACAAAGTCAAGGCTTCTCATGCTGCAAACAGAAACCACACATGCACGCACGCATACACTTCACCACCGCAAGAGAGTTTCCGTCAGGCCCAAGGGAGCCAGCGGTGGCCATGGCAATAAAGTCAGGTGCAGTTGCGGAACGGAGGGGTCTAAATCTGCATTGCACTGAGATTTAAATACAGATCTATTTGCCTAACTGCAGGCCTCTGAGCCCAAAAATGCTTTTCCCTTTGTGTTACCAGTCCTGGTCTCCTCCAGAAGTGCTCTGAACATAGGGTTAAACAAAGCCTCATAAAGTGCTTTGAGATTTCAGGCTGAGGAGTGCTGGCAGGGAAGCAGGCGTGGGTGCAAACCTACAAAACCCCAAGCCGTGACAGGTACACACTTTTAAGAGCCCTTATTTGCAGCCACCTTCTTGAACACCAGGTCCCGTCCCCCTGCTCAGCCCCGTGGGTGCCTGCGGTCCCCCCTTGGTGGGAGCAGGCACCCGGCTGCCCCCAGCACGCTGTTTATAGCAAGGGAGGGCCCTTTTGAGAAACCAGCAAGTTACTGAAAAAATGCAGCAGAACTCAACAGCAAGAAACAGTGGCGGGAAAAAGCGCGAAACAGGAAAGCACCACCGTCCCCCCCGCCGGCGCTCGGCAGGGACGGAACTGCTGCAAAAGCAGCGCAGGACTGTTATCAGCCCCGCGCAGGGCCTGCGGTTTGCTCGCTCTTGCAACCCTTCTTCAACTGTCACTTGTTTTTCAACAAACAGGATGCCTCCGCTTAGGCTGACAGCTTCCCCGTAACTTCGAGGCGAAGGGTAGCATGGGTCCTTCTGGCTGATCCAGGACCACTCGGCTCTCTGCTGCGGGGAGGGCGGCCTCAGGTGCACCCTGGGCAGGGACAGACCTATCTCCTTCCTGCAGCCCTCTGCTGATGAGCAAAACAAGAAGCATGCGGTGCAAGCTTGGTCATGTCAGAGGAAAGGCTGCGCTTCCATCTTGCTTGCTTTTTATTATTCCACCTAAAAGCAGTTACTAAGGAAGTGGTTGTGCTACGTTTAGGCACCAGGAAGCATCCAAGCTGCTCACCTTCTCTCTGGTCGGTGCAGCAGCCACTGATGTTCCATGGCACGATGGCCACAGAGATGTGGATAGCATGGTTTCTTTGCTACGCAGTCATCCTGCACAGGCTAGAGTGAAGGCACAGTGCAGGACTGGTTGAATGGAGATTCTACCAGAAAAGACTGTCCTTACAACTGTCAGCTCCAGAGCCTGTGGCAGAGGCAGGGCTCCTAATGCTGTTACTGCCTGGTTTTGCCCCAGCATTTGCAAAACCGCTTCACCAAGATTTGCTGCTCAGACTCCTCAAGAACCACATTTTGTTTTTCAGGGTTACTTGGGCTATCCTATAGAGAAGCCTGCTGTGCCTGCAAACAAGCAAGGTACCAGCCTGGGTTTCTGCTGAGAAGTTAGATATGGGAAAAGCAAAACATGTTCTGCCCCTAGACTGATAATTGCCTGGCCAAAGGTTAGCCTCTGCCAGCAAAGGTAGAGCCCGTGCCAGTGCCAAAGCTGGCTTGACAGCAGATTTTTCTAACCTGCAAGCTTTTCTGGCCCTGCTCAGTGCTGTGGCAGATCAACACTAGAGAAAGCAGAAAACAAATACAGCTCTCAAATTAAATTTGCAGAGAAATGAAGCTTTCCTTTTGAAATATTTTCTGGGGGAAAAAAAAAAAAAGAAGAAGGAACATTTCTAAATGGATGCATCGTTTCTTCTTCTTACATCTCCCTGCCTGGCAACACCAACCACCAGCTTTGCTGGACCCGAGGAGGATTTTAGGGAGTCTCCAAGCATTGATGTTTCCACGTGTGTTGGTGGGATTGAACTGTACCCTGCTTCTGCCCTCCCTGCCCATGGCCATCCCCCCTGCTTTCCCGGCACAAGGAGGAGCATAGCATCAGCTACTGCCAAGATGCTGCTAAGCCAGGCTGGAGAAAACCCTACTGCACCACTCCTCCTGAATCTGAAATTCTAACATGCTGAACAAGTCTTATATCATAAATTGTTCATCAGCTAGTCTTATTTCTTTTCCCATTCCCATACTGCCCACAAGTAGCTCAATATTTTCAAATTTGCCTGCTGCTCACAAGTAATTGGAAACATTTTTTCCTGGATTTTCTTTATGCTTTGCTATTTGAAATGGACTGCCCAGTTGCAGCTGGAGTTGTACAATATCCAGGCCCTGAAATAATGAGTGTAATGTTAAGGTAAGTTTCCAATGAAAACGTTGCCTTGATCAGATTTGAAATTCAAAGAAAACAAGATCTTTTTTTAGATTGCTGGGCCCAGAACTCTAAGTCAAAAAAATTGAGGTTCTGTTTCTGTTTCCACTTCTGTCTCCCCTGGACTTTTGATATGACCACTCTTCACTGTTTCCTCATCAATGAAGATGAGGAACATGTATTCCCAGAGTAGTTTAAGCAGCTTCTGAATGTTTTTGGCTATCTTTGTGTGTCACTTTGGCCTAATGCACGCCACACTGAACTGCAAAGCTGCTTTATCAGCCTGCTTTTCTGCAGAGGCAGTGCTTATGTGATTGCTCCCCTTCTCTCTGGACTTCCCCTAGTCTTATGGTTTGTGGGCCAACTTTAACTGAACTTCATAGAACAGAAGCGGTCTTAAGTTCCTTTGGCTTTCATGAAACATGGCAGTAGCAGAGAGGCTCTGCCAGTGCTCCCAGCTGACGAGCACCCAAGAAAGATTTTAGATATTCCTCAAGAAGAGAAAAACTTTCGATCAGATTAAAGCCTCACTAGATATTTGAGAATGCAGCCACAAAACCTATGTCTGGAGGAAATTAGCCTTCAGTAGTTGTCCCTGGGACAGCGCATCTTGGCTTTTTAAATGCATCAGGCTAGGCTTGCCTTGAATTCAGATGGCTGCTTCCATCTGAAGTTTTACCATAAGCCAAACATTTCCATGGAGAAGGTTTTTAGTGGTTTTGCACACTTTCAATCAAACAACCTAAATGAGCTTTTTGAAATTTCCCAGTGAAGCAAGGCTTACCCAGAAAAGAACATGACAAATTCTCATGAGAGGTTTCCCGCAGTCACAGTAGCATGAGAGCTTTTTACCACATTACACTGGTTGTGGGGAAAGCCCACATTAACAACATGATGAGAGCATTTGGATTCAATAGAGTTAATATACAGAGCATAACTACTCACAGTATTTGAGGCAGATCTCAGTCCATCCCTATCTAAGTGCTTCCCCAACAATTCCTTAACGACACGACAAGAACATTTATGATGTCACTGATCACATCATTAGCATCTGCTGTGGCTTGAGACAAGTCTTGGTGTGATCCAGTTTCAACTATCTCCCAAATAAACAACACTAAAAAAGTCTTGTGTTAGCATTCTAAAGTTGCATAGGGCTCAGGCATAGTAACACAGAGATCCAACACTGAGTCTCACAAAGAAACTAACTACTAATGCTGCAAAGGGCTTCTGGTTTGGTGGTAGACATACCCTGTGCTGTGCTGCTATCCCCTGCAGAACACAAGCCAGCATGACCAGTACTATTTATTTATTGTAAGGCACACTGAAAGGTAATGAATGCTACCGTAGGAAAAATCTTGCAGGTATAATTTTTAGTACTGGAACCAACCCTTTAGCTTTATATCCTCATCACTTTTTATCTACCACATCACAACTTCCATCAGAACTCTGACACAAGCTGCCTACTAAGTTTCATATCTATTAGTGTATGCTAAACATGAAAAAGTAAGAGGCTAAGAAACTAGTCTAGAAATACTTCTCTTTTTCCTACCTCTGCTCTCCCTCCCACACCCAGCACACATCACCTTTGAGCTTTGCACTGATTTCATTGCATGACTAAAATTAAACTAGCAGGCTAAGTCTTGTGCAGAAGCCTTCCAGGAGAGGCTGGAAAAACAAAAGCAAGAACCCAAAGAAACACACACCTGTTGATCCCATGGCACCCTATGCACAGTGTTTTAAACCTAAGATTTTGGAAAAAAAAAATCAGAAACCTTGTAGGTGTATTCACAACATATAGAAAGGACCACAGATATGTGTTGTCTCAGGTCTGTCTGAAAGGTTAGAAATTAAAGAGTAGAATTGCATACCAGCACCAGAAGAAGCCAGTCCTTCCATCCCTTTCTGACTTTCTATATAAACTGAAAAGGGATGCGTCTGCAGACATCATGATCAAAGGAGGGTGATACCAGGTGCTAGGCACAGAAGCATGGTTTCTTTTGGCCACCTGTATCCATCTAATTCTAACCACAGTTGGAAGACACCAGTGAAGAAAAGGTTGGTAATTTAATAAGGCAGCAAGATGACATTATGAAAAACGGGGGACTTAGCTCAAACAACGAGCTTCTAAAATACTCCAAACAAATGCCAGTGGATTATTCTTGGGGCAGAACCTGTGGAAGCTGCCTATATTGCATTATTCTGGCTCTGGCTGGCTCACTGGCAAAGGCAGCTCCAAGCACCTGTGTCTCAAATGTCAGCAGCTGGGCTTGGTGTCTCCATCACCCACTGATCCCCTGAAATCGTGTCAGCTACAATTGACTGGGAGTATGCCCTGTTCAAGCAGGAAAATTCAGTACCCAGTGGAAACAGTACTATATCCCAAAGGTCTGCTAAGGAAAAGTAGCTTTTCTGATTGAAGGGCTATGTCAGACATGCCACTTCTGACACACAATAAAAGACTTCTTCCCCATCTTGGTCTCTTCCTTTCTCACTCTGCCTTCTCCACTGGGTTTTGGTAAGAAACATTTGGTATGGATTTTTTTTTGTGTGCATACTTCTTGGCACTCAAATTTGTGATCCACTGTTCTGGTTTGTTTATTTTTCCTTCACTATATGATAACTGGAAGCATTTTGGTCTTCAGATGCAGAAATGAAAACTAACAGTAAAATTAGCAATGTAAGTCATACACTAGAAATGTTTGGGTTAATTTGTTTGTGGCAAATCTTGCAAACAGCAGCATTTTCTAAAAACCTCAATGACAAGGTAGTTTGTTTTCTCACCAAGGAAAAATAAGTGAGGGAAACTTTGCTACAGCTAATTATCTCCTAAAATAGGACAGCTAATGTTTTTATACAGGTTATTTTTCTAATTCTCATTTCATTCATTCTTTGAACTGCAGTTTCAAATAAGGGATGCTTTAATGTTGCCTGCATTTTCTGCAGGGAAATAAAAATAATCTAGCAATGCCTTGCCAGAAAAGGGGCTCAGACCTTAACAAGTGAGGGACTTGAGACAGAAAACAAGTTAAGGAACAGTGAAAAGATTTTCCTTGAAAACAAGTTGAAATCTGACAACAAACTCCTGTTAAACCATGTTTTGGATGTTTTTTTACCAGAACCTCTGTGAAAGCAGGTTGTATTAGCCTGAACCTTCAGAGAAGGCTACAGTTTTAGGCAGGAATGCTCAGTCACTGACTTAAGTCATGTGCTGGAAGAAAACCTACGGAGCTGGTACCTCCTGTTGCCTTGGTTAGCCATGTGTGCTGCTCAGTCAGCAGCTGTGTGACCCATGCAGGGAAGTCACTCCTGTGGGGACTCTGGCATATACCAGGATTTGCTCATGAACAAGCTGGAGACTAAGCAGTGTTTGCTGAAGAGATTAGCAAAGAATAAATGAGAGCATGTTTGACAGGGAGAGAATAATTCATAAGCTGCAGAGGAAAATGGTGTTGAAAAACTGTTTACTGAGGAAGACCCTTTCACCTCCGTCTACCTATTTTAGCTGGCCCAGGGTGGTGAAGCCAAACCACACTGCTGCCATGGAAGGAGCTCCTATTTACCCATAGGTACGGTGGACCAAAATGTGAAGATTTGCTCTCACTTCTGACCAGAGCGGAGAATGGGGTGGAGATGCCCAGGGGGGAAGCTGTCTCCCAGCCGTATGGATAATCAAACCTGTCTGATTATCCCCAGACCCAAGTGGAGAACAGGAACAGCCCTGGCTCCCTGATGCCCTTTGCAGGATGTCATGAAAGCAGCAGGCAGACTGAGTTGTCCACCCGCTGCCCCGAGCTGGTCCCATACTGGCTGACCCCCTCAGATGCAGCGGGGGTCTGTTGTATTTCCTAATCCTTCTGGTTAGAGTGGACTTTTCTGAAGGCTGAAAGGGGAGATGAAACAGCCTGAAAAAACTCCAACTGCTTCTGTTTAAATAGTGCTTTTGATGTCCAGCTGGTGTGGTTTAGTCAAAGCAGTTACACAGTGAAACCTGGAGGACATGGGCCTCGGGAGCTGCTTCGCCCTTCTCCATGTGCATAGGGGACGTGCCGGAATCATGGAGCTGTTAGAAGAAGGAGCGCGAGGGAACTTCCCTAGCCAGCCTGTAAAAAGGAGTCAGCCCATCAGCACCTGGCTGGAAATGTGATCTCTAACTTGCACAATGCCATTTTTTATTCCGCAGCTCTTGTGAGCATGGTAAAATGGGGCAGAAAGGGCCAGGATGCAGCTCTGAAGCAAAAGGCAGGTTGTGGCACGGAAGGGGAGCCAGCCTCACCCCTCCGTATTTCATGTGTACAAAAGTGTAAGGGCAGCTGTGCGTAAAGGGACCGCTGACCTAGGCCATCAGTGACAGAGCTTGAGGTTGTTAACACCTTTACCTGGAGGAGAACAGCCATCACAGGTCTCATCCCATGCCCAAAGACGTCAGCCAGGTCTTTCCACTGGTTTCGTTGGCTCTTAGATTGGATACAATGTACACAAAATACTAGGCTGCTTTAATTGCCTCAGTAAAATGTGAACCTAAAACATCTTTCCTCATGTAGACATCTCTCTAATGACATAACTTCACCCCACAGGGGAACCGTACCTGTTGGTACATGTCTAGTTACAGCAGAGCACTCTCCCAAATGGGAATGTACTTAGCGTTCATACTGGTAAAGATTAATCCTACACAGTAAAGAAAAGAGGCTGTTTGGTTTAGAAACAGCTAATGTTGTTTAGAAAAGGTAATGTAGCTTTTCTGCTGCATAGCATAAAATAGATGCACCTAAAAATATCAGTACAAAATAATATCATTCCTCAAAAGTTGTTTGGACTGTGTATGAAATTATAAAAAAATGACTATTTCCATTGCAACCCCTATTAGGAAGATTGTGTAGAAAAACTACACAATAATAAAAGTTCTGATTGTTACACTAAAATTTAAGTGATTCATCACTTTTGAACTCAAAAAGTTTATCCTATCACTTTTTCTATTTACTTAGGCAAGCCATTCACATACTTTAGTTTCCACAATACGCCAACATAGTGTACTTGAAACACCCTGTTTCATTTTGAAAAGAAAACCATTTTCTCCAATGCAGGGAGGCACAGCCAGAATAAGTTCCTGTTCATATATAAGGCCTGAATCTTAATTTCAATATGCAACTTATTTTATGCTTAGTGTAAAAAATATGTGTGCTTTTAACACCATACATTATCACTTTTTACAGGCTTGGTGCAGAAACTAAAGAGAGAACCAACTGGTGAAGAGGCTAAGGTGTCTTTTTTCCTTTCAGTGGTGGCCATCTCTCCAGGCTGCATTAGTAGAGGTACTTAGAAAGCATGTGGGGTGCATGGCACATGGTGGCTCGCTGTGCTGTCCGTTCTCTAGCAAGAGGGCAACCTACCTACAGGCTCACCCCTTTTCCCTAGCTGGAGTCATAAGCAGAACGCTTCCCACATGCTATCTGCCCGCACAGCTTGGGTTCAGATTAAATGGTGGCAACAACACAGGAATCAGGTTGGTCTAGAAGTGTGCGGAGTGATCTGGTGGATGTAGGTCTGACTAGGACTCTGCATGAAGTAACCTCCACAGCTCCCTGCCTCCAAGTCCACAGAGGTGTGATGGACAAAGTGGTATTGAATGTCTTTGCAAAGTGTTTGGTCAATATATATAGGAGCAATTAAACCACTCTACATTGCAGTAACTGATTCTACGACCCCCTGTGCAAATGGGGTTAACAAAGTCTTAACTCAAGTGTATCTTCCAGATATGAATCCTGCTACACCCAGCCTATGCAAAAGCCAAAGCTCATTTACGTATAAGTCCTGAAAAACAGAAGCATTTTACAGAAGTCTGATATTATCTAGTAACTGGCGCATAAAATAAATTGCTCTTCCTATGAATTGGGCGTAGCATGTAGTCTCATATCGGTAGCCTGCTCTGGATGATGTGCAACATGGACAGATGGTCAGCAGCCATGGCAGCCGTGCCGTGAGGAGACTGGCTGTGCAGGTGAGGCCTGCTCCTCATCGCCTCTTACTGGGAAAGTGCTTTCAGGGTTGCTTTCCAAAGCTGCGATTGCACTCATGGAAGTCCTGTCCTTCTCTGTCCTTCCATATATGACCAGGAGATGGTACATGCTAAAGAGTGCTTCTTTAGAGTCTGTCCTCACTGTTTACTGAGGAAATACACCTCACTTGTCCATTGGGTGATGTGTACACCCATGATGTATAAACCAAGTACAAATCAACTGCCAACCAGAGGAAAAATCCCAGCCCACCCCAAGTTCCTTCTACAACCTTGCAAAATATGCCATAAATAACCGTCCTACACCAATATTTCCTACGTAAAAGAGACAAAAACTTTCATTCTCAAGCCATAGTTCTGCTACTTGGCATTGCATGAATTACACTTGCACCTTAATGCTATGTTTCTTTTAGCCCTCGTGTCAACACTATTATTCAGGGGTCATCTGTCCTACTCTTAACTTCATGTTTTTCTCTCAGGTTTCTTGTTCTCAAAGGACAGTCACATCCCCACTGCAGTTGATAGCCATTTTGTCCCTGTCTGGGTGGAGCCATGATATTATCCTAAACATCGGCTCTGGAGCATGCTTTGTGCTCCTGGTCATGTCTAGAGAGAAAAGGGGAAGCATGCCTGCAGGCACGTGAGAGTAAGGCAGTGCCAGCTTAAATCTACCTAGCTCATATAGTAACGGTAGTGAAAACCCAGAGGTATGTGTCCCGCCCCCGCGCACCACCACGGTGTATGCCGACATCTTCCAGGGGTTGGCTGGTGGTGACTTACACCCATGTGATTGCATCTGTGTTATCCTTGCTAGAGAGATGAAAGCCTTCATCTTGATGTGCCAGCTTGGCTTTCACTACCCTTTGACACTACGGCAAGTATAAATAGCGACCTGAGTGCTGACAGGCACGGAGGCTGGTCTGCCCACCGCAGAGGCTGTGACACCCCACTCTCAGCCCCCACTCAGCATGCTTGCAGCGCTTGCCTTTGCCAAAGTGGGTGACTGCAGGGTACTTTAGCAACACTTATGGAGCTCTGCATCCTTTGGTGCTTGTTCAAGGCTTCTCTAATTGCCCTGATACCTCTGAGGCATGCATCTGGTTGGCACGGCGCAGGTGTATGCCATAAAACTGGCTAGAAAATGGACTTATGAGAGGTGCAGGTGGTACTTGGCATAAGAAGGTGCAAAACATCTGTCACAAAGGAAACAGACGCTCAGTCCCATGGTGTGCCACTTCGCCCCGAACACGGTGTGCCACTTTGGCCCGAACACACAAGGTATTTTGCAAATGGTCATCCTTCTCTTTTAAAGACCAGAAAAAGACACTTGAAGGGCTGGGTCAATGTCTTCTGAGGTTGCTGATTTGACAAGCATTGCAGGGATTGCCCTAAGTATAGCCAAGTGAAATGTTTATGGCAAATCACATAAAACTTGACAGATTTCAAGTTTCCTCGCACTGCATTCATGGAACAATTTGTAAGAGAGGAGAGCCTTTCAACTTACAGTCAAAACCCTACCTAAGGGCAGCTTCTGAGCACATCTCAAAATCATAGCTTTAGCATGAAAACAGACAACAGAAAACACACTGCAAGACAAAATACTGAGAAGGCAAAAGAAAAAGCCCCAAGACCCTGACTCGGACTGCTTTTGGGTTCACTGGAATCAGAAACTCAAAACAAAAAGCACAGGCTGAAAAAAACCCCAGATAGATCAAAGCTGTAGAAAACGTTCTCACAGATCTTCATGAAGTGAAACTGCCCAATTTCACTGAGTTTCATTTGCAAGCAGAAGTGGTGAGCCCTGCGGACAGTATTAAGGATGAATTGGAAACTCTACCAGGTAGCAGCTACTGTCATTCTCTACCTCCTTGCTTTCACAGTCAGCTCTCCTATGCTCTTTTTTTTCTTTCCTATTTCAATTGTCTGAATACCTCTTCATACAGAATTTGATGTTTTGGACTAAAATGTATCTTGGTCATAAGCCCAGGCCTTACTTTACTGGGACCTAAGTGGAAGAAAAGGTATTTATTTTGAAAAATGATTACATTGGGAATCCGTATATATAATTTCTAGTCTCCTTTCCACCAGCAGGAAGAATGATGTGTCTTGCATTCAATATCACTGTGGGTGTGCTGATGCATGCAGGGACTTCACCAACATACTGTAGACTTTTGTAGGTGCTCTACTGCTCCAAACACCACCACTGTTGTCATCCCATACAGTTCACTAATACACTTCGGAGGGGAGATATCCCTACTACTCATCTACTATTTGGGAAGTTGACTCAAGTCTACACAAATATTATCCGTTCTCTTAAGATGAGAGAAGAGGTAATGATGTAGTGTAATGTTTTCTTGTCCTTCTCTCAGACCAGTGATTCAGATAGCCAGTGGCGTGTCTCTCTCCGTGGCCAGTACCAGATGTCGTGGAGGAAGCCACAACTCATTTTGCAGATGACAGACATGCTTACATGGGAAGCTTTCTTTCCAAGCTTTAACAGAGGTCTGTTTATGCTCTGAAATACAGCAGTGAGAGACAAAAGGAGAACTTAACCCTTCCAAAGCTGCTTTTTCTTTACCTGACTGGTACATATTAAGAAACTGTTATGTATATACAGACCCAGCTGTTTTAAGCATCCTGTTAAACTCTTGGTTTCAATGGTATTTTATGACAATGAATTTGAGGCTGTAATCAGCCACTGTTTAAAAGAATCTCCACTGTACCTTGCCCCATGGACTAAGCACAGATAAAGGAATAGGAGTGAGTGGGTGAGCTGACTGTCAGACTTGTTTTAGGAAAAAACCCAAACAAACAGAGAACACAAGTAAATAAAAAAAAACACAAAACAAAATCTGTGCAGACATATCCTTGCACACTGTAATGTGCAGGAACACAGAAAATCCTTCAGGCTCATTCCCCTCCAGTGAAGGGGTTGCATGGCCTGGCCTGAGCTTGCCCACCACATGCTACAGTGTGCTGTCTCTGTGTGTAGCCTGATGGTCATGGCAGCCACCCGACCCAAAATGCTGCACACCCTAATTTAAACTTGCGCCATGCATCCAGGAGGCCTGTGCGGACACTGAGAAGATGGAGATACCAGGTGGGATTTAGATTCAAAGAGCAGGTGGTCCTTCTGCAGCCAGCTTCAATCCATCCTCTTACTCAGAGCCAGAGCTACTTCTCCCTTGCCCTCCTGCCAGGGCATCTGGACGCATTCTGCTGCCCTTGCCCAGAAGCCCAGCAGGCACCTATGCATTTTGGCACAAGCAGCACAAGCTGCTGATGGAGGCTGTTACAGCTGCATAGTGCAGCCCTCCTCCTACACCAGGGCCAGTCAGGTACTCTGTGGCAGCCTCCTACAACTTCCAATTATCACTCAGTGAGGCACTGCAACCAGCAGTTTCTGTGGAGCACAAGGCCACCCTGACTTCCCCTGGCAGTGGCATTCCCCCTTAGCTCCCGAGCCCACTCTGCATTTCGCCCTTGTGCTCCATGACAGCACAAGAAGACCTCAGGCTAAGACCCCTGCCCAGCCCTCCAGGCACTGCTTAGGAGGTGCAGCAGAGACCACCGGGACCCAGCACATCCCCTCTGCCTGTGGCAGTGTCCAAGTCAGTAGAGTTTCTCCTGTCAGTGGAACAACCTCATTGTTTTTTACAAAAAAAATACCTTTGCCATTTCCTTAGGATGGCTTCTGTTTAGTTGTTAAAAGCAAGTATGTCTATTTCTAAATCCAAGAACAGTAATTTCTTTTCCACTCTTGGTTTGGGTATAAGTCTCCCCTCTTGAATAGGAGGATGATGCAGATACTTATTCTGTGTTCTGAAGTAAAAGTCTTCAGGGGTTCATAAATTGCTGTTATAAACTTGCCAATGTAACTGGCCTTCACATGCATTTAAAGGTAAGCTGACTTCTTTTGGGGTCACGCCTTAGCAGTCAAACTAAACCTTAATTATCTTCTTGTCATGAAAAAAATGCAATTTATTTTCTATTCGTATTGCATGCACTGGCAGTGTGGGGAAGATGCTTTCATTTCCCACCAGAGAGCTACATCAGAACTGGAGTTTGGCTCTTGTGGTAAAACACAGTCTGAGGCAGAGCTGCCATCCAACAATCTCTTATTAACAGCCACATGATAAAGGGTAAATCAGTCTGGGCAATCTGCAAGCCAGCCATAACCCTAAGTCCTTGCTAAGGCTGTCATCACAACACATCAGTACACTGAGTGTGACTGGTTAAACACTCGGTTTAATATTTTGGCCCAAGATAAAATCTCTTGATCTTACCAAAGCAGTGTATTCATCTCTGTCAGATACTTTACCCCTTGCTTCACAGGAATTCCTGTGTTCAGGTCTTGCAATGTTTTTCAAGGCTTTTAAATGAAAAAAGGCTCAAAGAGAGAGAAGGCTGTGTAAATCAGGCATTGTGCAAGCTTTTTCTTCTAGTAAGCCAAGGTTTTTATGAGCTTTAGTTCAATTTCCTATTCACAAGATGCAGTTAGTAATTTATAATGCTGACACAAATTAACTCTTTGTTACAGTTCAGGCAGTCTGCAAAGGTGCTGGAAAACTTTCTCCTCTATGCAGTGATGATGTAGTTTATGCTATCGTGATAAGATAGGTTTCTTCTACAGGGCTAGTGAATGAAAATATGTGGCAGGATTGGGTACCACGTGTCTCCGAGAGAAACGTGTCTTTGGCAGAGTTACTTCTAGTATATGACCACTTCTGCTAATGTCACCAGTTCTGGACCACTAATATAATTACCAGCTTGCTACCCTGCTCCTCACTCAGCACCCTCTGCAGATAAATGTTTAGTCCTAGGGAGGTCTCATGTGCCGAGAGCGTGAGACAGTAGATGTAGACTTTGGTTACAGGGAGCCTCTGATCACTTCACTCCTCCGCTCACATACAGCACCAGGGACTTTAGGTATCTACCACCACAATTCCCATCACAAGGCAAGCCAGAGCCATTAACTTTCAAAGAGAAGCAGTATGCTTAGGTGTAGTTCACAGGTTCAGGCAGGGATGTCCTCCAGAGCAGTAAGAACTTCTTGCTACAGTTTTATTTAGCATTTGCAAAGGAGGAAGCCCACAATGTCTGGGCACTACTTGGCCTGTTAGAACTATGAAGAAAGTATGCACAGCGTATTTTTCTATGTTGTAAAAGTGCTCTGCTGGTGTTTATTTCCATTTGATAAGAAACCAACAAAGCGTTGCTCCACAAGTCTTCATTGCCTTCACTAATTAATAAAAAATACAATAAAGGCAAAACCAGAATTAACCTTCTTTGCATATTGTAATAATTAGACCTTGCAGCAGAAGGAAAAATGAGGACAAAGTGCCCTCCTGGAAAATATTATGCTTCATGTTATTTAGAGCTCCATAAAAACACTGCAAAAAGATTAGTTGTTCTGTCTTGCTTTGTAGGCAGAATTATTAGGAAACCTTACAGGGTAGTCTAACACCCTTAAGAAGTTAAGAGATGTTACGGGGTGGGACTATATAATGTAATTACTAGTAATTAAAAAGGATACATGCACTCTTTAATACAAGACTCTCCAACAGGTCTCAGTTTGGCCCCCCTGTCCAAAAGGCATCACAGTGTTGACCAGGCCAATACACGTGAACCTGCACTGAACCCTCAATATAAGCAGCAATCTGTCCTTATACTATGAAACTTCCTAGAATAAAAGTTTTAACTACAGCCTTGCTGATACAGTCCTAGATTTGAGTAAGAGATGGAGTGATGTTTTTCTGCGGGTTGCAGTGCAGCAAGACACTTAGAAATGTTCCTGCCCTCTACTCCTAACACCAAGCCCAGACTGTAAACTGAAAGAGGCCATTAGGAAAATGAGGCTGTCATTAAAAGCAGAGCCAGTAAGTATTTGAATGTGTTCAGTATGCAGAGCACACCACTGGAGGTTTCAGTATAATCCTCATTTCTTTACCTAGTGGCAGAAGCCAGGACCTGGTGTGGTGTGATAGAAAAAGGGCCATATCCTTTGTGGTGTACCACATTCAATTAATATGTCAGGCTTTCTGTGTCTGTCACTGCTCGCAGGGGCTGGAACAATGGTTCTGCTTCCCCACTCCCCTCTTTTTTCCCAATTTTCACATAGTATCAGGCTAAAAAAGAGTTATGGATTTCCTTCTTACAGAACTGCACGGACTGATAAAGCGAAATCCACGGTAGAAAACAACTTGTTATTTTTCCCTTTACTTCACGATTTCAGTTAAGAGAGAAAGTGCAATACATTTTGGCGGGAAAAAAAGAAAAGAGATGGTTTTGGACATTTCGAATGACCAGTCTATTTAAACACTATTGAGAAATATGGGTGAGAATAACGGACCCTAGGGATGATTATTTTTCTTGCTCTGAGGCCCAAGCATTACTTCTGCTGCACCCAGGATTTTGAAACTGTGCGAAGTTCATTTGAGTAAAGAAAGGAACAAAAAGGGAACTGCTGGAAAACTGTCACAGGCTTCCACATTCAAACACAATATTCTTTCGCAACGATTAAACATTTGCTTTATAACTCAAGCAAAGCACTGTTGCCCAAGCTTTTCTAGCACTGTACAGAGGGAGTTTTATCTTGCATGTGCTGGGTACATACCAGGATCTGTACCTGGGTTGCCAAAACTGGATGGAGATCTTAAAGTATCATGTGTGACTTCTAGCCTAGCCAGACTTCTAGCCTAGTCCAAAGAAATACAGAATACTGGTACTATAGAAATATTAATGACAATAATAAGATCAGTAATAAGGAGGATAATAAAACCCATTCTGGAACATTGAGATAAATCACTTTCTGGATTAACTGGCTTTAGTGGAACTCCTTCTTTTCTGGAGAAATTGGTCTTTGGTCTCCAACTAACTGCCCTCAGGCTCTCTGGGCTCCTGCCTTTGGTATGGCCTCTGCTGTCCCCATCCCATCCCACAGACTGGCTGTGCTCTGGCACTTGCAAGCACTGCCCTATGAGGTTGACTCTGTTATTTCATCAGAAGCACAAAATTTCCTCAAGATGTCTTCCTGTGCTACAGATTAAACAGTAAATAAATGGGTGAGCTAAAAAAAAAACAAAGGAAAAAAAGAAAAAAAAAAAGAAAAAAAAAAGAAAAAAGGCTGAGGAAATGCAGGAAGATCCTTCTTGTTATTCTAGCAGTATTGCTTCCTTTGCTTGGTAGGGGTGCTGAGGAAATGCCAGCTGCGAGTGGTGCAGAGCAGTTAGCCACTTCTTGCTCACCCTTCAGCATCTCCCTTGCCCAGGCTAGAAGGTGCTGCGAGCCCGAGTGACTCACACAGCCCGCTGCGACTCAGCTCCCCTCTGGTGCCAGGAGAGACAGATGTAGAAAAACTTTTTGACACAGGGCAAGGGAAGAACTGAAGCAAGGCAGGCGAGCCGGCCAGCGTTTCGGCAGGCTGCCCTCCGCTCACATCCCGCTCGGAGAGCGCTGATCTGCAGGAGCGTCAGGGAGCCGGCGGAGCTGCTGCTTGTTGTGACACAGCAGCTGGGACGAGCCTTCCGCATTCCCCAGCCCGCTTATTAATACGAATAACTCATGACTCACACCGACACCGCCAGCGAGGCCGGGAAACTGTAGTCTGTAACTATAAAGAGTTATGAAGTGCTGCTCTCTGCAGCCCTGGCCAAGCTCGATGAGCGGTCTGTGACGGGCTTTGTGTGCCTTGTCATCTGCACGGGCACAGCCCTGCTGCAAAAAGGGCTTGAGCGGTCAGAGGGCTTGCGTGGAAAGGGGAAAAGTTCATGCTGTAGCATGAGCTATTTAGGAAGGTAGCTACAAGGAAGAGGACGAGATTCTTGTGCCAGTCCCTGGCTTACTTGTATGAATAACCCATGACTAAACCATTAGCTCCACGGGGGGTTGTGAGAATGTTAGAAGGAGCCTCTAAGCACACTTGGTCACTGGTGAAAACAGACAGATTGCTGGGTGAAGCCCCTTCAATTCCCCCCCTCAGCCCTTACAGGACTGCTTCATTTCTCTCAGGGTGGCTGCAGCCAGTAATTCTCAGTCATGAGACCTGCGCGGCATCAACAGAAACAGAGTTTGTCCACGCCGCTCCTTTTCCTGAGCCATGTGAGTTGCAACTAACTTTAAGCAGGTTTCTAAGCTTTTTCCTGACTTCTCCCCGTTGAACGTGCCTTTACCCAGGCTGATGGTCTAGCATAAGTGAGACAGCATCACGCTCTGCTGGCTGTATGCACCAGCTTGCTGCTCACTCCCTGTGCTTCAGCCTGTAATATGTGTTGTACGCTGTTGGCTGTCATTTTTCATGGCAGTGGCTCAAAAAATCATAATTCTGCCAAAGAGAATCAGAAGGGGCTTGTGCTACTGCTACTGTATCTGCGGTAATTCGTGTCAGTTATTCTAGCACACTTTGATTTATGAAGAGAAAATTCACAAGCATGCAATGGCTGTTTGAACAGCTTAAATGAATCCTTGTTATAATCTCTTTAACGGACCGATAAGTAATGAGATGGTATTCCTGCAAGCTCAGATATTAGCTTCGATGAGAGCGCCTCAAAGAAAACTGAAGTGGGAAAAAGCGTGTACTACAAGAATGTCCCAAGATACTCTCCAGGCATGCATTTTCTTAAGTATGGGAAAGTAAAAAGTATATTTAGAAAGTCTGAATGGCACTTACCTCTCAAGAAGTGCTGGTAAGAAGGAAGTGACTCAAATATGCTGTTTGAAGCCATTGTTTCCTCTTTAAAACTCACTCTCTCTTTACAATGAAGGAATATATGATTTCTTCTACCTTGGGGAGTGAAAAATGAAGAATGGTCATTGCTAACACCCTCCTCCCAGCCATCATGCTCTGTTTCATCCTGGTGCCTCAGGAGCTGCACAAAGCGGATTATAAGGTTCTTTTGCTAAAAGAACTCCGAAATTGTTTCTTAAAAAGAAAAAAAAAATAGCGGATCGGTTGTGGTTGATGATGCTTACCACTCTACGAAACTCTGTGGTTTGCAGTCAAAACGATTTGCCCTGCCTGCTGACCAATATCCCGGACCCGCTCTTGTGTGACTGCCTCTGTACCCAACTTGTGGTTCTGTGGTTGTTTATGAGGCCCAAAGAAGTGTTTCACACAACCAAAATTACAAATTTAACTGTTCCCCTTTCCAGAACTTGCCTCCATTGGTCCCTCTGTGTCATGTGACCTGAGTGATGTCGACCTTTTTTTTTTTTTTTTTTTTAACTTTCTGAAGTCATGCCCTACCCACTCCACCTGCCCTCCCTGGGGCTGCGAGAGGCAGCGATGGAGTCTGATGAGGGAAGGAAAAAAAAAATGACTCACCGTCCCTGATGCTACAAATGGTCTTGCTGAGTTAGTTCAACTCTGCTTGTTTTGTTGTTTGTGGTTTTTGGAACTACTGATTATTTTGATAGAGATTTCATTGCTGCTTATTCAATAGTAATTCAAACCTGGGTATTAGTCTGCTGCTAAGGCAGGATGTGTAACTCATCCTGTAAAACATCAGGAATCAGCTGTAGGAAAGACCACTGGCTGGGGAAAGAACACTATAAAGAGGGTTTAAAAAAAATAATTACAAAAAGAGAAAGAAATGGTCGGGGAAGATGAAAAAATCCCCCAACATTATTTTGAACCTATGTGATGGCACCCTCTAAGCAGTTGTTGAAGGTCCCTAGTTGCTGAGCCGACAGGAAAGGTTTGTTAATTACTTCCATAGGGTCAAATCAGTACTCCTTCTTTGGCACAACTCCTATTCCCATCAGAAGGATCCCTACCTAAGAGAAAATCTGAGTAAAATCCTCAATATGTAGCTCAGCATCTCTTGAGGTGCTGAGAAGTTGGTTTCGTCCAAAATTATTTCCTTTCCTTCTCCCTCCCCAAAAGAAGGAAATAAAATAAACAAAAATAAAAAAAAAAAAGGGGTCCTAAGCCTACTAATCAACTGGCAGTTCTGGCTCTGGCTGTGACAATGCAGAAAGAGGGGAGAAAAGTCACTTACTACAGAACAGAGAAGTGGCTGCTGTGCCAGTTTTTGTCTCCTTATCCTCTCTTCTGAACAGTGAGCAGCAGCCCTTTCCCACCTCACTGCAAACCACAGGATGCCTCACACCTGTACAGCCTGGGGTTCAGCATGCTGAAACCCATGTAACCATTGCCAAAAAACCCATGGCAATAGAAATTCTGCACTGACAGCAGGGCTGAGGCAGAATGAGACCTTCCCTGCACCCTCTGAGTGACTACCACCGTGAAAGAGCGCCCTTGGAAGAAAAGCAAGAAGCCTTAGCGATATTGTAAAAAATACTGGTAGGTGGAGCGCAAATACGTAACCACACACAGTTCCTCCTGCAAGGAGCTTGCAGTCAACCCCCCTGGCACACAGATACCACTTGTGCTGACTGATGCCAGACTTCTGTGGGGCTCTGCAGAAGCACCTCCCACACTGAGGGGCAGGGATACCCAGACAAAACTACGTGCTTAATGCGTTTGGACTTTTTCTGTTTACTGCAACTATGGAAGTGGAATCCCTTTTCCTGATGGTGCCTGCATTTCCAGCATAAATGCAATCTTCCTGGGCACCCTGGCTTCCTCCTAGAGTTAGCAGGGAGCTCTGTGTACGTGTGTGTGTGTGTGTGTAGTAGGTTTTCCTCAGAAAATGTCAGTCTGCTGAAACAGAAGCTTCTCAAGATGCAAAAACATGTGGCGGTTCTAGTGACACATATTACCTAGGAAATTGGGAATTTTTCCCAAATGAATTTCCAGAGGAAAACAGAGCAGTTCTGAGCAGCAAGAAGAGGAAGGTTAGGACACTTTGCTATGAGACACTGAGCCTGGCTCAAACCCTTGCTGTGCTTGAATCAGGCCAGTAACTCAAAGCTTGGCTATTTTGCTCACCAGTTCTTCCAGAGCCTACCGCAACCAGACAAAGTTTTTGGCCATTCCGGAATAAACCTCTTCCCGCTCCCAGAGCTGGACTCCTTCCACTCCCACGTAAACAATTCAACGAGCATCTGCCAAAGACAAAACCTGACAGCAACACCGACCCCCTTAGGGCACTTGCTTGGGAGATGGGATGCTCCTGAGGGGAGCCTGCCTGGCACCGGGCGGGATGGGTGCCCCGGGCAGGTTGGGTGCCCCGGCTGGGGACGGGATGGGTGCCCCGGCTGGGATGTGTGCCCCGGATGGGGGTGGGATGGGTGCCCCGGGCGGGATGGGTGCCCTGGATGGGGGTGAGATGGGTGCTCTGGGTGGGATGAGTGCCCTGGGCGGGGGCAGGATGGGTACCCCGGATGGGATGGGTGCCCTGGGTGGGATGGATGCCCCGGGTGGGGTGGGTGCCCCGGGTGGGATGGGTGTCGCGGGTGGGTTGGGTACCCCGGGCGGGCGCTGCGGGGCCGGTGCCGGCAGGGGGAGCTCGGCCCGGCGGGACGAGCCCGCAGCCCGGGGCGCAGCGCTCCCTCGGAACGGGGGGACAGCCCGAAGCCGGGCCAGGTCTGGAGACTAAGTGACACGGCAACGTACCGGCGGGTGGCTGAGCCGGGAGCAGATGTTGGCTCCATTTTTTCTCCAACTGCCTGTCGGGTGGGTTGTGCCATACGGCACGACGTGCCTGGAAGTCAAGCAACCGGCCATACGTTCGGACAGCACATAATCTAATTTCAGCTTCACTTTCTCAGGGTAACTGCCCCAGAAACCCAATTATACAAGTTTAACTTGCCAGGTCAGAGAGCAGAAGCAGAACTCTTACAGCACATTCACCTGAGTGTAAGCCAAGACCCCAAATTTCAGACAGATCACCGCTTAAAAAAAGAGATTTTAAAATCAGGGACACAAAAGAGATGTGTAATGCGCTGAGTTACCTGTGATCACATATCTGCCCTGTCCCAAAGGCAGGATGTATTGTGAAGACTTTAAGTCACATCAGAGGTCTGAGACAAAGCCAACATATTTTGGTGGACCAGGCTGCTGCAGAAGTGTGCTTGCTCAAGCTCACTGCTGTGGCAGGGTAACACAACACCCGCCCCCCCCCCCCCCCCCCCCTTATTTCTGACCCTATGTCTTAGAGTCCCAGAAAGACACCCTTCCCTGCAGGAGCTCTAGTCCCCGGCTGCTTCAGAAGGCAGCTGTAATTATAGCCTTAAATCACTATTTGTGCTGCATTTTACTTCTCTTTTTCTAGTACTCAGTGGGCTGGGGCAGGATAGCTGCCAGGGCTGGGACGGACACCCAGACAGCTACAGCATCTGCCATGAGTGCCCGCAGTGCTCTGGGCAGCACCCGGCAGCACCACATGCCCACGCACCGCGAATGTCAGCTATGTTAGTGCCTTCACCTCAGTCATCTGCCATGAAGGCTGTGGCATAGCTATGCTATGTGACAAGCAACAGTTGGGCTGGTTTTGTCATCTCATAGCTACGGCAGATGATGCAAGGGAAAAGCTTGAGTGTTTCGACATGTAGCCTGCCACTCTGGTCTCTGCTCTGCCAACAGTCAGCTGCAAATAGTACATGGCAATATGCTTTATTAAGGTCTAACCACCTGGGATTTTCAAGGAAAGACTGCTATGTGTGTCTGTGCTACACTCAAGTGGGAGAATAGATGGACTCTTCTCCCAGGCCACTGCTACGCCCAGCAGAGAAGCCACGAATCCTAATAAAGTGGGCAAGTGTTGCTGGCAATGCCCTATATGTACCACAGTGCCATTTTATGCTGGGTGCACATCAGCTGTTCCTACAGCCTTACAATAAATCTATGTCAAAATGTACTGTTAGCATAGCTGGCATTGCTCAGAGCAGAGGAATAAACTGGATCATTTCACAATTCAGGCCCCAAGAAGGGCATCCAAGTGTTTCTATGTAAGCTGCACCACTGTTAATGCCAGCCTCAAATTTTTCTTTAGAGCTGTCCTGTAGTTACTGCGAACAGAGGCCCATAGAAAAGTAGAAAAGTAGTAGAAAAGACCACTACTCATCACTGGTACTTAGACATCCTTTCCCTTCTAATGAATAAGATAATGGTTAACTTTCAGCGAGTAATACCAGTCTTAGTTCTAGAAGCTGACACATCATGAAACAAATTAACAAGTGACCATATGACAATGGAAAGATCAAATTACCGTGACAGTTGTCATTTGTTTAATTTAGTGCATGGGGTAGGGCTGAAAGATTTAGTTGTACTGAGGAATATATTTCCTTCATCAGTACTGCAAAGCATGGCCCTGTCAGCTGGAATATGACCTCCAGTAAACAAGCACTGACACTAAGCATGTATGAACTCTGGAGTCTTGGTCAACAGATCCCATTTGGAATCTCAGAAGGTTGCCAAAATTTCAGAAAAAAATGCTAACACTCCTATCAAATCCTCAATAGAAGTTCAGTGTTTAGGAGTAAATACTTCAGGTATCACCAATAGGAATGATAAATTAACACAGGGAAAGACCTGAGCACTAAGACTTATCAGTCTCTACACCTAAACTGACTATTTCCCCTTGCAGAGCACAGTAATCACCTGACCCACCAAGGCATGCACCAGAGACCAGCTACCTCGCAGAAATCCCACAAGCTACTGAGAGGCCCAACTCAGAATGATTTAGGGACTATTTTGACCACTCTTAGGAGGTGTTGGGAGGTCAGGTTTACAGTTTGAGGTTTGACACAACAATGTAGGGAGGCATGTAGTCTCTCCATCTGCCCTACAAGTGACCGGCTGTAAGTAAACAATGGCTTCCTTCCCTCCACTGATAGCAGCATCTCAGTTTTCATCCTCCTTTCAATTTAGGCTGGCTTTAATCCCTTGAGATCTTCCAGACAGACACCATATATCTCAATGCAGCAGGATGTGTTTGACCCTGGGGCATAATCTGCATGTTAGAGGCAGTCCACTGCTCTGCTCCACCACGAGCAAAGCCTGGGCTGCACAGGGTGAAATGCATGGTGTGCCTGGCCAGCCTCAGACAAGGGTGACTGGGTTCAAACTTGAGCAGGAATGAACAAGTGTTACATGGACTGAGGTGAGCCAAAGCAGAATACCAGGACAATGCTGTTCCTTTACATCCACGTGTCCCAGCCATGGGACAGAGCAAGATTAAAGCAAAGCAAATGCTCACAGTGAGAGGCTCCTTGAGGCTAGCAGGCAAGGGCAAACCCCAAATCTTGCACAATCCAGTATGGGTAACAGCACACCACACTGCTCTTCACAGCACCTTCTCACCAACCCTCAACATACTAAAAAAACCCATGACCCAGGTTCTCCCTGCCACAGCTTTATGTGCTAAAGCTTTGGCACAGAACTTGCAGAGAGGAAACTGAGAGGAGTTTAGAAGCTGCCTGTGTATTTTGCTCAATACGTAATTTGTACTTTCCCACAATGCCCCCCCTTGCTTCCCACTTTTCTGGAAGCCAAAGTGAAGGCTTCAAGCTCCCAACACCTGCACGAGTCTTTCTCTTTCCATCAGTGCCAGAAAGAGACCTCAAGTTTTCAGCCTTTGAAAAGAAAAAATTGCCAGCTGCCAACCTGGACTTTTGCTGTGTGTCAAAGGTGAATGCTATTGAACGGTAGCATCAGAAACCTTGAGTCTGAACCACTTATTGAGTTAATGTTGAGAGGCTGGGAACATCATGGGCCAGGCAGTCCTGCGAAATCACTGTGGAATAGCAAAGCATGAGTTAGAGTACAGCAAACTAGTATTGTAGTAAGCTGAGGCTGCTGGTGCTCATTTGCCATCAGCAGGGAGCTCTGGTTTATGGTGGTCTCTCATAACCTTGTGAATGAGGTGTAAGAATTATGACAATAATAATTAGAACAAATGTGAAGGAGAAAATCCACCAAAAGATGCCATTTCAGAGGAACTGGAGCTGCCTGTGGATCGAGGCTGTCAGGAGACAGAGCCATGTCAGAGGAGAGCACGGAAACATTTTAAAACACCACCCAAATGTTTCACTCTGGCAGTTTCAAAATAAAATGCTTTAGGTTTTTTATTTCAAAATTGACCCAGATTAAATAACCAAGCTAAAAAAAGGACTGACCTAAATGAACTGTTTCCTTCTGTTCTTCCTGTTTTGCAGCCCTACCAAAAATGCTACATCAGTGCTGCTGCAGAGTGCTCTGGTGCAGAAACCTGACCAGTATCGCTCCATGACTTCTGGTCCTTTTTCTCCCTGGATACAAGAGCTGTTTTATTTATTTCCAGTTACCTATTTTCAGTAACAGTTTGGAGGGTTTTTCATCAACATTTTGCTGGTGGATTAAAATGAGTCAAATGCTTGTGGCCAGTGCAAGAATAGGCAGAAAAGTGGGAAAAAAAGAAATAACAAGAAACTTGTGGGGAAGGAGGGTAGAAGGAAGGGTCTCAACAATCATAAGATAAGCACATAAAGATGTTTGCACATAGTAGCTCACATTAAACTTCTGAGTATTTTAAATTTTCTGGAAAAATTTAAAAATGTTGCAGGCCAGCCCCAATTCAGATCTGTCCTGCAGGTCCCTAAACTCTCTGAAAATCAGCGAGTGCCAGGGATATGCTACTCCCTGGGGACAAAGTGAGCTGTGTCTAAATAGAGGTGATGCACAGTGGCAAAAACCAGCAACTCCCCACCCTATTGACTCTTTTATCTTCTTTTTCCTCATCTACTGGGGAGCAAATTCCAGCCAGAGTCCCAGCCCACACTTTACACTGATAAGTGTCACCACTTCATCTCAATATCTGCATCAGCAAAACCTCGTTTGGATGAACATAAACGGAGAAACAGTTTGAGGCAGCCAAATAATACCCTGACACTAACCAGTGGCAAGAATTGAACTTGGATTAAATCTGTAAGGACTCAATTTGAACTTTTGTCAATAAAGTCACAAAGCAAACAGTGAAACAGGTACTACATGCTTTTATTTGTTCATGTGAGTTGTTTTACTGGAATCAGTGGGATTAGTCAAAAGTGGGGGGAAATTTTGCAATGTTTTCCATCTCTTTTGTGATGTGTTTTTAGGCACACTGGTAAGATTGCCTAGGTATCGCAATGAAGTATTGTTCCACTGTTTACTTTTTAGGATGTACTTGGTGATATTTTTCAAAGCAACTAATTGTTTTCCTGTAAATGTCAAAAATGAGAAATTAAATATCCACTTAATAAGTAGCTACATTAGAAAGAGAAGTAATTCAGGCAATTTAATGATAAAATTTCAAATTACTTATCTGCTACTCCTCTCTGGGCTTGGAGGATAGTGCTTGGCATCTGTATTTCACATGAGGTTCTAGCAAAACTACCTTATTCTGTCTAATTACTCTGAAAAGTCTTTAACATTTATGACAGGATGCTCTCAGTATAAGAATATCAGCACATTGCGAATGATAAATACATTAAGTCTGAAGCTGGTAACAGGTTCTCAGGGAAGGCTGCTGTTTTTATGGCTATGCCAACATCTTCCCAGTATGGTGCTATGACATTAGTTGGCTTTGAGTGAACCAGCTGGTGGCCTCGAGTTGCACCTGGTTACCATCCTCTGCCAAAACAGTCTGTGACTGCCTCTGCACTGAGCTTCGGTCTGATCCAGTATGAAAGATGGATGGATGCCCACTCAGTGTGGGTCCTCTAAACAGCAGATTCCCGGGGAATATTTTCCAAATGCTGTACAAATGATTCAGGTACCCAGCTACTAAAGGAACCTGGCCGCAAAATGCCCATCAAATTTCTCTATATGTGTTTATTAAAAGTCATTCTTAACAATATTTAACTGTCACCCCCTGCCCTGTCTGATCATGATTAGTACACTCATTTTGCATAATTGTGATTAGGAACAGAGAAGATACTTAATAAGCAGAAACTGGGAGGACCTTTTGGGTGTAAAAGGCAGCACAGAGGAAAGATGGCTGTTATGCAAAAGGGTAAACAGATTGAGGAGCATCCATTTGCAACAGCAAGTTCACAACATGAGAAAAGTCAAGAGGAGAAGGGAAGAGTGAGAGGGAGACACTAGGAAAAAATGGTAAGTCAGAGATAAATTCAAAGAGGGATGAATCTGATCAGGGAAATGGACAGGTCGTGCAGGAATTGCAATGAGGGCAGGTAGAGTCTTAGAGAAAATAGAACCAGACATTCATGAAAAAGGGATGTAGCAACACATAAGCGAACCTTTACCACTAAATAAAGCAGAGGAGTGCTGCTGTTCATCCAGCCTCAAATGAAACAGAGTGGAAGTGACAATTTGCCCTGAACCAGTGCAAAGAAGTTATTGTCACGGACTTTTTGAAGGAAAGGTTTAATTCTATGACAACTTCCTACGAAACAGCTTAACAAAAGAAAAAGTGGTCAGATGTGTAGTTTACCTCGTTTTTCCATGCTGAACCTACTTGTTTTTTCTTCCATATGCACTCCTCATGGCACAGTCTGGTTTTTTCCCCTTATCCTCAACATAGAATGCTTGGATATCTTAATTGCTATGTTGGGCACATCCTGCAAAACAATGTTTGAGTTCCTTTTGTCAGCCAGAGCACATCTCCCCCATTACATCTGCTACAAACATCCTGGTGGGCCCTGTCAGGGCAATGGCTGGCAAAAAACCATCCCAGACCTATACTCTCTTTTGACTACAAAAAAATTTGCTGTGGCTATGAGAGTATCTGTATCTTATGACCTTCACCTACTGGCCTGCAGACAGCTTGGCTGTTCAGTGACATGTGTGGCTGTTCAGTGACAGGCACGACTGGGTCTAATCCAGCCCCACTGAAAGTGACTGAAGGCTTTCCTAAACATCCAGTGGCTGGTGCATTGGGCATATTTTTGTGATGAGAAAAACCTCTTGAGCAGGCAAAGAATGCATCTGTTTTCACAGAGACTACAATCTTCCCGCCCACGAAGCATCCACACCTTTACTCATTCATATAACAGATAAAAAGGCTGAAAGCAAGGGGGGGTGTAGTGAGGTTGCTCCATAAGGAGGAGCTTCAGTCCTGCTTTTTTTGTGGATCATTCTATATTGTGCCAGTACTTCACCCAATATCAGTATATGTGGTAATGCAGAAGTGCTGGTGGTGCCACAATCAATGCACTATTTTTCTTAGTCTTTGAAAAAGATGTATTAAGTGTACGTATGTTTGTTAGCGGGATGAGGTACCCTGTAGAAAGTTAATGGAAGTTGACTGTAATGTGACTTTCATTTAAGGTTTGCTCCTAAAGGAAAGAAGTGCTCGTGAATCGTAGAATGAGAGTGTGAGTTGATGAGAGGTCCAGTCATTAGTAACAGTGCTGTTCATACCACTAATAAGCTTGTCATGTGCTGGCCAACCTACAAAGCTGCAGTGACAGCAGTACAAGATTCCCTGTAGCCTCAAGGTAGTACATAGCAATAAAGAGGCAGACACCAGAATGGGAGGGAAACTTGCAAATGAAAAGTCTTCATTCTGATTTTACAAACACTGAATCATGTTCAACCCAGTCTGTTAAATTTTACTCTTTGTTCAATAGCTAAATACAGGAAAACGCCACAGCTTTCAGTGGAATTGCATTATTATATGTTTAGTTACTGAGAACAGAATTTCACTTTTATATCTGCAAGCTTTTATGCAGCAGTCCTAGAAATATATAAGGAAAACCTTCCCTGAAACACCATACCAGAGCCCTCTTATCCCAGGCTGCAAGCATATACATAAAAAAGATCATAACACAACACAGAAAGCAACAATATGCAAAACTGCTTTTTATGTTGACAGAGGTTTAGCGCTGTGAACTTAGTACACCTGTAGGAAAAACAAGCAACTCTCTTTGGTTTGGTAGGGAAGGTGACCTTACTGAAATAACCCTTCAGTTAGAAAGTCTCCTTTAGACTTGATGGTGAAAATTGTTTGCAACTGCTAGCAATTTTCCTTACTCCCACCATGAGCCCATGGAAATATTTGGCATTAAGAAGTCTAGTCCTTTCTGCAGATTAAGTCCCCTTAATTTGGTCCATAGAAGCTATTAGAAGATGAAGGCGCTCTGCACCATTATCTGCTTCTGAAACTCTTGGTCATAGTGTACACTAACCTATCAGAGTTTTTGAAGTCCCTGTTTCCAATGTTTTAATGCCCAATATCATTGAAATATAAATCATGGCAACAGAGAATGCTTTCCCAATAACTACTGCAGATATTACTATTTAATAAGTAGTTCCTCCTGGTTTAGATTTAGTGAACGTTCAAGGCAAATGTTGGTGCTGATTTCCATCTTGCTGGAGGGTTTATGATGTCTCCCAGCCTGCCAGGACCTAACTGAAAAAAGTGATGTGGAACAAAGACCTGGAATGAAAGGTGGGATCACCGAGGAAGAAATCTTTCCAAATCCTGCTGCAATCAATAGGTTAACTGGTGGAAACTTTTGGCTAGCATGGAGCTCTGTTTCTCTTTGCTCCACATTACTCACCATTAACAGCAGAATGATCTTGCTCTTTCCAGGAGCAAATGCCTTGAAACAAGCTGGCATTGACTTCTTTCTGGGCCAATTTGCCAGTGGATCAATGGTAAAATACATTTCACTCTCAATTCGTATCATCTGAGTTTCTTGCCCTGCAGTGTAACAGAACAGCCCTTGGCTGGAGGTGTGGGGCGGTCTGTTTGAGAAACGGCAGTGAATGGGACAGGGATATCTTTCCCAGACTGAACCTTGGAATGCTACTTCCTGCCTGTTCATCTCTGAAAACACACAACTGAACAGTGTTCAAAGGTGCTTCTTCCCTGGCAAAGCCTCATGCCAAGTGCCCTCAAGGGAAAGCATTTGGGGAATCCTTGGATCTCCTCTGATTGCAGCAGCACGGCACATCAAGCTTCAGAACAGACCACACAGATGGATAAAATGCCAGCAGAAGGAAACTCATGAAAGGAGACTTCTTACTGAGATATCAACAGAAATCACCATTTCAGACATCTGAAGGCCTGCTCTAATGCCTACTGAATTCAATGGAAAGAATGTCACCAGAAGGGAGCCCTTGGTTTTTGAACCATAGTCTTAAAATAAGCACATTTTGTTTAGGTTTATTTATTTTGTCTTTGAGAGCTAGCAATGGCTTATTTGCTTAAAGCTAGCTACGCAGAGTTTGAGATTGTACGAAGCTTCAGGCATGCTGGGGCTGCAACTTAATCCTTCCCAGAGCCGTCCTGCTGGAGAGCATTTACACACCCTTTATTTTGCTCTGTCCCTTTAAAAAAGAACTATCACCTTATCTGTACATTTATCTGACTTCAAAGTCTTATGACTGTGAAAGCTGCTAAGAACAAAAAAAGTGTTAACACGGGCATTCAAGGGAAAGGAACCTTTGCGCCTTACAGTGAATCCTAGGACTTCCACTGAAAGTGGTTACAGATTATTTCAATTGCTTTAAAATCTGAAGAGCAGCTGTCACCTGGTTTGGCTTCATTTCTTTCTCTGCGGAGTCTGAGAAAGGGTAACACGTCAGCTAAGCAGGAGCACATCAGCTCTTACGTACTATTTTGTCCTGTTTCCCTTTAAGACAGTTAATGAAAAACCACTGAGAAGTTATGTCTGAGTAACTTCTCACTGAGGGTGTGAGAAATCTTCCATTCATGCAGGCAGGCCAAGGAGAGGGCAGCCTCTGGATATGGCAGGCTTGGAAGTGTTGTAGCTAAGCTTCCCTTCTGAGCTCTCTGAAAGCCCTTCCCTGTACTCATCACAAAGCTTTGTCTACAGAGTCCATTCTAATTTACTCGTGGTGCAGAGGTTGGCTTTTACTATCTGATACACTCTACCAAAGTTAACATAGTTACACAAAGTTATATAAGTCTTTTATATAAATATATATATACACACACACGTGTGCACATGCATGCACACACATACACACACACAAATATATATATACATATGTTCTTGTCCAGCAAGTAAATAGCTTGTGCAAATGCCTCACTGTTCAGGAGACTGACAACAGAAGCTGCTCCGGAGGCACTGCCTGCTCCCAGTGAGGGATCTCTTGTGTTCCCAACCACTTGTGAGCTACTGGAACACTTTAGGAGCTCCAGATGCATAGGAAGGATGACTTTCTGAGATGGACACTACATATATTCAACCTAAAAGCCATGCTACTTTTAGAAGGAGAGCATGACAGAGGGGTTAATGTTGCCTTCTGACCTGATTGTGATATAGAGTGCAGAAAAAAGTGTCAAGACATAGAAAAGTACACTCATGCACCTGCAAGGGGTGGTAGGAGGGGGACAACAGAGACACAGAGATCAAGGAATGTACCTCAGAGTCAGACTAGGTAAGGGAGTAAAAAAGAGGGAACATCAGTGAAGTAGCAGTGTGCATTTCTGAAACCGTTTGTTCCTAGAAACTGTACTGTCAGCCTCTGGGGTTTATACGCTCTACCACAGTTTAGCAAGCTTTTGCTATGGAACAGTTTGCAACTTAAATGGTATGTAAGACATTAGTGATCCTTCCTTCAGGCTTTGACAATGACACAGAAAGTGGCACAGAAAGTGGTGGTAATTTGTTGAGGAAGTCCGCAAGAGAGCAGAGAACTCAACATCAAAGTGGCTGCACTCTAGCTGCTCCGAGAATGAACCAGCTTTCAGGAATTTAACTCTTGATGGCTGAACAGGCCAAAGATATGCCAGCTCTTATGCTTTAAGTTTGCTTTCTCTGCCTGCCTTTAATAAATACCTGAGCTTGTTTTCTGTTCTATTTAGACCTTTTGAGAATGTTACGATTTTAAGCAAAGGGCACTTCAGTTCTGTCTTCTTCCAAAAGGCAGTGCAGGACAAGCTGATGCACACCCTTGAAGATCAGATGTGAAGCACAATGAAAATCCTGCCTTGGTTCCCTGGCAGCCAGAAGTGTGAAGAATGACTACAGACAGAAGTTCCCCCCAAATGCAAATTGATCTGTGCTGCTACAAAGTAGGAGACAATTACTGTAAAACACTGGAATTTTATCTATTAATTTACTTTTATTTGCTTGTACAAAGTAGGATATTCCTTTATTCCCTTTCAAGACGGAGAATAAATTTACTGTGAGGTTGAACATACGAACCTTTGAAAAAAGACCTTATACCTAATACATGCATGCAAAATAGAAGCTATTCCATTACTTTAGCTTCATTTTTCTTTTGTTCAGACATTTCTGTGGCATTCAGTGGAAAGACATCTGTTGTATGGGAGACACAGTAAATGCTAATTAAATAAAATATTAAAACAATCTGCATCGAAGTGGAGTAGAGGTGATCAACAACAGATTTCCTTCTGTATTACTTAGAGCTTTGTGTATTTCTGTATCATTTGTTAATAATGCATAATGCACGTACTTTATGTGGTATTGAAATATGCCATGGACAATGACATAATATTGTAAGAAAAACCTCAAATAGCAATTCCAGAGGGTAGCAGTTAGCCAGTTATGTCTTGATATCAGAGCCTGGACAGCAGCCCTGAAATTGTCTCAGTTGAGGAATATGTGAGAAAACCCACTTTTGTCTGTATCCTAAATAAAAGTCAATATTCATTTATCTGTTTTTATTAAGTTATGGTCTGCTTTAAGTTACCTGCTCAGCCCACTTACTTCAGCACTATTTAACATTAGTCACCAGATGAGAATGACTTTCCTGGGAACAGAGGTGTGGTTTTAACAAGTCTGTGCTTACTTCTACATCAGTGCCGGAAAGGTATTTTTATCCCTTCTCAATTCTTTAAGAAACACGTGCAGATGATGACCCTTTCAGATACCTTCAGACTCCCTGTATTTAATGATGGAAAGAGGGAAGAAGGGATCTTTCATAGGGTTAAACTGTACCTTAATCACAGCCAGATGCCTGTTCAGAGAAGTGGGGGTGTTTTCACAGTTGCATGGAGATTGTATGCACATGCGTGTGTGTCAAACAAGCAGTAGTCTAACACTCGTCCTCCAAGGAAGGAGCCAGTCTGCTGTTCACTGCGGAGGGAAACCTGATAACAGATCCCAAGGAAACCACAAGGTGTATTACATCTTTCATGTAAGTCTTTATGGAAATGGTCAGCGATGGGGAGCTGGCTTACACAGTGCTATTGTTGACAGGGAGGCAAGTGTTCAAGCGTACATAGAAAGGAACTGCAAGAACTAATAGTACCAGGGAATGGCTGAGGGCTTGACCTCTACATCAGACGTATCTCAGGGGGGTTTGCCTCCAGTTGGCAAGTTTGGCCCATACACTGACTGGGGCCAGAATGCACCTTGCATTTTAGTTTCATTTGAAAGTCACCCTGTTCATGTGTCCTGTGAGAGCTCCATGGTGTGAGCCAAAGCTCTGCTAGGGGAACAGGCAGGAGGTTTGCTTCAAAAGCACGCTCCTGGTTCACATTGAAGTATCAGTGGAGATGTGTCCTTGGGTATTTCAACACCACATATGCTGGTTGGAATTGAATCCTAGGATAGTTTGGCAGCTGGCTGAAGCTATCCCAGGGCTGTTAGCAACTACCCTTGAGAACCTAAGGTAATAGATAAGTTCCCAGAAGACTGGAAAAGAGAGGAGACAGCTCCAGGATATCTGATGCTTTCCTGATCCATTTGCCTATAAGCAGATGGAAGGTAAGATGGTGTGGAGGAGCCGCTAACAAGGGCAAAGAAAACAAGCATCAGGTGTGATGCCCTTGTATTAACTTTTTGGGAAAAGAAAGACACTGCACTCTTACTATGCTACTGGAACAGCGGAAACCACAAACACTTTGGAAGACAAGCCTAAAATGCAAAATGATCTTAACCCAATGAGCAACAGTGTGAACAAAGAGGGTGACATCCAGTCAATGCAAGTTCAAGGTCATATATTTAGCAATAACCAGATACACAAATACTGGCTGGAGAAACACTGGCTTCACAAAAATTCTGCAGAGGAAGATACAGGGCTTGTAGTCCACATGGTGCAAACATGTGATGTGGCTACAGGAAAAGCAACTGCTGAGTGTCATGAGCATGTCACACAACGTAATCTTTCTGTTTGAGTCAGTACTGACAAAACCCCAGTGGGAGCACTGTGCCATCCACAGATCACCATAGCTCAAGAATGTGGGCAAACTGGAGACACCAATGAAGAAGTCCTTGAAAAAATGTAGTCTGTAGGACAGATTCAGATGGGGTTGTTTCCCAGCCTCTTAAGGGAGAGCTGATACTTGTCTTCAAACCTGTCACAGGCTAACAACTAAGAAGGGAGTAAGCTGTGCTCTGTATTCACTGCAGGTAGACAGGACCTCAGTCTTCAACTGCAGATAGGGAGACTTCAGCTAAACATGAGGAAAAACTTTCTGTAGCTTAGAATAATAATAAATTCTAGAATAAACTGCCTAAGAAGGCTGCAAACTCACCACCACTGGAAGTTTTGAAGAGCAGGAGTGCTTGAAACACTGGTCCCAGGTGTTGATATAGGTTATGGTCCTGCTTATATTTATATATTCAGGAGACACAACCTAGTCAGCCCTTCCCCCCACATAGCTAGTCTGTGTTGTTGGCCAGCCTACACCCAGGGGACAGTTACCATGACTGGGTGTCCTGGCTTCAAGAGAAAAGGGTCATTCTCCACTTTGGAAGGCAGGATGCTGCTCTACAGCCTACATCAGACTGAAGTTCTTGCTGTGGTGTTGGTCCCACATCTGAAATCTTCAGATATGGCAAGACAGCTGCCAAAAGCCACAGGACAGACTTCGAAGCATGTCTGCAGAGAAAAATCTTTTAAAGCCATCCTCCATCATGATGCAAAAAAAATAAATTATTGAGCATTCTTTGAAAAAATAATTTTCTCTTCTTCATAATGTGGTGCTTCCAGTGCAACATGAAACAGTTACTTTTACAACAGGGTCACAAAAACTGAAATGTTGTGTCAGCTACATAGCATTGAAAAAAAAGAGGGAATAAAAATGTGAATTACAAGCTGCCTGTGCCTTAGAAACAGGAACTCACTATGCTCAGAGTAATGATTATGCTTGCATCTCTCAGCTATTGCATGATATTCCTGCCAAGGGGTAACAACTTAGAAGGAGCCTTTGATAATCTGATCTCTCTCCTTCCCTGCCCACTACAGTCTTGCAAGTGCACACTGTGTGGTGCAATTTAATTGCTCCTGCAGCAGCATCCACTTCCACAAGCACCTGGCATGACATTTTGCCACAATATTTTATCCATTTAATTTGTCCACTTTATCAGTTTAATTTTTACTCATCCCCACTCACTGCTCACAAGACCTTCAAAGGGAAAAAAGCTTGATGTGAATGATTTCTACGAACTGCAGCTCAGTTTGGAAAAGGCCAACAGCATGCCTGTGTTCATGGGTCCAAGCTAGAGTCAAACAGAAACCTACCAGCAGATCTGACATGTAAAGAATAAGGGTCAAAAGAGCTCAATAGATAGATCCTAGTGGCAATTTTTCATGACATTTTTTCACATTTATTTTCTTTTCACAGAAGATGATCTGGCCTTTTTAAAGGTTGCATTTAGGACATGTCATTCTTGTACGGAGTTGCATTTAGCCTGATGTGATAAGCAGTGCACTCCTCAAAACAGAGGCAAACCAAACACTCCCCGTAGTAAAAATTGAATGAATAGGTAAAGAAAGTCCATTGCCAAAAAGTCAGAAAACCTTCCTGACAAGCATTTGCATACAGTTTGTGTGATGCTCCTGTGAGACAGAGAGCGGCATGCGGGCTGTTGTACCACTTCTAGCAATGACTGCTCATGTCTCTCACCTGGCAATGCTGAAGTCCCCTGATCCAGTGGGAGCCGAGTCAGGTCCTTTCCAGGGACTGAGAAAGTTGCAGCAGACTGTGCCTGCAACTTATTTTCCTCCTTCCCCCCTCCCCATCTTCACCCTTCCCTTTGCTCCCTCCGGTGCTGTGTTTCAGCTGCGGTCCATGGGCACAGGCTGTGTGCTCCTGCCTCCTGACAGCTCGCATCACTTACCTCTCTCTGGGCACTAACCTTCATAACCTGGTGGGAGGGAAAGGGCAGGGCTACGCACCCCTCTGTGGCACCGCCAGCTTCGCAGCCGTGCCAGGAACCGTGTTGGGGTGTAAGCAGCAACCGGCTTTTCCGACATGACATGCAACTATGCTGGCTACAGCCGCATGAGGCTGGGAAGGGTAGGGCTATCCCTTTTTTCATTAAGCATATTTATAAACATACAGTACACAAGCATTTTTCCTTTCTTCACAGTGACGGATGATTATATGTCTATGAAATGTTTTCATTTATATGGCGCCAGAGTAATCAAAATCAGTTGAAACTGTGGCGATGAAGGGAAGGAAAACAAGTAGGCGTGGGATTGACTGTGCCTCTCACTCCTTGGGCTGTCCAAGGGTAGTAGCTGGCAAAAGTGCACCCCTTGCAGATGAACATCTTATTCAGCTGGTAATTATTCCCAGTCGTGCTCATGGCCTCTGTCCATTAAGGATGTAGCCCTGCATAACTTTAAAAGCAATTGACTCCACTCTGGAAATGCTGTGGGAGCGTCTGAGCCAGCATGTGCGTGACTCCGCTTAGGCAGAAGAGAACTGGTCCCAGAAAACCTTTGTGAATGAAATTTTCATGCTTTCATGTCTGCCCCAGTGCAGATTCTGGGTCAGTCCTTCTGATCTCAAACATCCGGTTTAAACGGGTGTTTTCCACTACATAGATACAAAAACATTTCCATTATAAGCCTCTAATGGCTCTGCATCGGCAAGCAAGGGGAGTGAGGTAGGACAAGGGAGTTTGGGAGACCGTGTCAAAGACACCAATGTAAAATGAGGGAAAAAAAAAAGAATCCCCCTCAAGTTTCTCTGCTTGTCAGTTAAAAAAACAACATTGTATGTTCATCTTTTTAAAGCCAGATGGTAAAGTTTTCAGTGACAGTTTTTCTTTGCATTTCTCCCCTCCTCCTTCCCTACATTTTCCCAGTCAGCAAGCACCGGAGCCAGCTGCGTGGCTGCAGATGGCTGCAGAGGTGGCCCATGTCACTCATTCCACAGGGGCTTCCCAGAGCATTCCCCGCTTCCTCCAGAAAAAGGCATCATCCAAATACTCCACCTCTGACATTACGCACGAGCTGGTCACTGGCCGCGTTTGCAAATAACGTGCCTGCAAACCACAGGCTTGATTTAATGCTAAAGAGGCTCTGTCTGCTTCAGCTGGTGTCCGGGGCATGCGTGAAGATGGATAGAGCAAGCAGCAGGGCATGGCAGCTGGTTGCAATGCAATGGATGGTTAAAGGGAGCTGAAGGTACCTCTTGCCTTTTCTCCCATCAGACTGAGCAGCTTGTCACCTCTGAAATGTCACCTCTGGTCTTCAGCAATCAAAAGTGAAAGCTAAACAGCGGCTTCACAGACAATGTCATAATTACTTGGACCTCATGGGATCAGCACAGAAGAGCTGGAAATTCACGGTTCTCCTGCATTAAAAAGAAAACAAACCGAACCCAACAATTCAACCACTGAGGTCAAAAAGGTTTGAGGAAAATACCTATTGTCTTGCTCCCACTCAGCTTTTTTTTACTAGGTGCTGTGGAGCAGCTTGAAAACAACCCAAACTATCCCCCTTCAAATGAGGGCTATTCCTTATTAAAATCATATATATATATAAATTTATATATCTACATAAACACGCACACACACACACACATATAAATTAAGCCGCTAACCCCACCAAACCAGCCTCTGTCTACTGTGCTCACACCTTACTCTGCACTAGTAGACATCACTGAGCATTTCCATACTTTTTATGAATGGAGGAAAACCACATCCCTGAAAAGCAGCAAGAGCTCAGTCTTCAAAGCCATCGCTGCCAGCACAATGGAAATGGTCCTTCTGGGCAGAGCAGCTGCCCTGCAGCCATTCCCTGGAACAGGCTGGCTGTCTCCACAGCGGGCAGGTCTCTGAGCACATCCCCAGGGCAGCGAGGTGGACCTGCTGCAGGAGCATGGCTCAGCAAGCTGGCTGGGGGCCAGGGTCCCCCCAGGGTGGCTGTGCGGGTCAGAAGCCAGCAGGCTGTAGAGTCTGCTGCCAGTGAACATACCTGCTCACAAAATACTCCAGAAAAACAATTTGTTTAAAAGGGGCAGAGGGAAAAGAGGCGGGGAAACGGCTTTTGAGACCAGTTGTCTTCTCATTTCAGGAGAATTCAGTAAATAATCTTCATTTCTGGGTAAAACTTGCTTTCTCCAAAAAAAACCAAAACCCTTGCTTTTTTTCACTGTGGCCACTGCACTGTTTAAGGCTGATTACGTGGATACTGCTGCTGCTCAGGGAAACTTGTTAAAACAGCTGGCAAACATCCTGCTGTTTTACTCACCAATCCAAGAGACGGCTAGATAATATGGGATAATTTATATGGAGGGACTTTTTCAGCACCTGATATTATTGGCTAGTAGGATGGATGACCGTTTGCAGAGAATTGACTATACTTCCTCTCAAGGATATATTAGACAGCATATGCACTCCAGAGGTCCCAGCCCAAGATGTTTTTCCTTTTGATAGACTGCCTTTTGGCAGACAAGCAAGAGCACTGTCTTCTGGGGACTCCAACTGCTGTCCTCACAGCTTTCAGAAGCTATTCAGGGTGACAAAGCTGTAAGACACAGAAGCAGTATCCTTATTGACTCCACTTGTGACTATCTTGTCAGCCTGCAAGGTTGAGCTATTTGCAGATGTCAAAAGAAAATGAATGTTACCCATGTGGTAACCTACAAGTACATTATTTGTCGATCCATCTGTCTATCTATGTAACAGTAACTGGTTAACTTAAGGTGCCCAAGATCTAAAAGAAGTTTCAGTTTGTCTGTTGTATAGCCAAATACAGTGCCTGCCTGGTTAGATTGGTTTTAAAATGTGAATGAGTCTGTATATGTGTGTGTGTGTGAGACAGAGAAGTAAGAGCGGGAAACCAGGCAGGCTCCTAAATCTGTCAAAATATAGTATGATCATGTCAACACCTTTAACAGATGACTTGACAGTGGACTGCCAAGTTCGTTCATATGTTTACAGACATACATTCAACTTATTTACATTCCTTTAAATCCCTTCTCCGACTAAATATAGATGGAATAAAAAGACCACAACAGTAAAAATTAAGACACAGGAAAGAGGACTCCTCTGGAGAGTCTGGTATTCAAAAGATTTCAGTCTTCACCAGTACATGCTAAAGCACAGAAACATCTGTTTCATTCTCCCCATGTTGGAGCTGAAGCAATTGCTTGGGAGAAGTTCCCCACATGGCTAAGGGCAGAGCCCGGCTTTCCCAACGCCAGTGCCAAAGCCTTCTCTGCTCCCCTGAAAGCTGCCCAGGCTTGCTGGTCTGCTGGGAGTTTGAGATCTACCAAGGTAAGTGGTGTTTATTCCCAGGCGCTCAGGGAAGAGGAAGTTGAATAAAAGCCTCCATGAATTTACTGCAGAGTTCAAAAAGTTTCGAGGACTAGACTGAAGGCAGAAAACACACTGGAAATGCTGCATGCAACTTGTTTTGAATATCAGTAAAAACTTGCACTCTCTGTTCCTGCTTTTTGATCTGCTCTGCATTTCCTTACGTGGCCTGTGAGCAGGCCAGCTCTCGGTCAGCTGCCATCCCCTGGATCCCTCAGCAAACTTTGGGGTAGACCCAAAAGGATGCCTGTCACAGGACAATGGTTAAAATCTGGAAGTTTATGTCTCATCTGCATTTTTTACCAGACAGAAAACAGCACCCACTGTGCTAACTTGCAAGTCCTTTAACTGTTCTGCCTTGGTTCCTCCACAACTTAGATAAGAACAGCAAAATACTCCTGCCTTGTACAGGAAATAATTCCTATTCACCTGGAAAGTGTCAAGTATTACCTGTCAAGTAATTGATTTTTAATGTTATATACGTAATGTTTACAGTAGAGGAAAATATTGTAGGGGCAGAGTTGACTGCAGAGTTATCACAGCCTCATTGGCAGTATAACAAATTATTTCATCTATGGAGATGTGTAGGTATGTGTCTTCTGTGATACTAGAGATCTATAAGGTCAGGTTAAAAGCACATAGATTATCCTTGATAGTTTAAGTTTTTAATTATACCTGTGTTTATAAGGATCTAATTAAAACTGCATCTTCAATATGTTCCATCAGTATGAGAAACATGAATTCTCCAAAAGCAACCTACCTTTTCCTTACCCTACATCTTATGCAGGGGTACATAGATATCCGTTGGAGACCCAAGAACATCTACTGTTGGAAGACTTGGAGCATTTTAATATTTACAGGTGTGTAATAGAATACAAATGGCTCCCAACCTGATGGTCTGCACATATTCCTGAGGGAATGCAAATACAGTCACCTTAACTTTCAGGACACTAAGTAGTTGGATAAGGATGAAATCTCCATCAGAATTCTTACATTGCCTTGTCTTGTGGACCTAGTCAGATATTTAATGTTATTTGAGCATGACTGTTGCAGCTAAACTTCTTTCCTATGGTGGCTCTCAGGAAAAGAGCGTTACAGAGTGAGCATCTCCTGTAGCACTGCCTGCTCTCAGCATACAGAAACCGTGGTGTCCAAAGGAGCCACAGTCAGTACACAACAGTCCTAACACCTAACAGTTGCATGTGACTTCAAATGTTTTACAAGATGATTAAGTAAGCCTCCGCAGAAAAAGAAGTGATTAGCTAAAGGCCAGAGGGAGGCTTGTGTTTGAACTCTTGAAACAATTACTGAAATGAAGGCAGCCTCCTAAGTGCCAAAACATTTTTTTAGATGCCCGGAGCTCCTGGGAAACCATGCACTTCTCTCACAGTGAAACTTTATGAAAGCTGTCACCAGTGCGGAGTAGTCATTGCTGAAATGGTGTTAAATTGTTTTGAACAGTTCTTGTTTTGCTTTTATTCCTAGGCAGCCATCATGTTATGTTTAAACTGCAGGCAGAAGTGCAGTTGCTGTAAACCATTCCTGTTCCCCTGCAATTGTAAGCTGTAAAGACTCCCTCCTTAACTCCTCTAAATTAGAAAATTCCTAGTGGAATCACCAGTGCAGACTTACGAATTTATTTTGCATTTTTGCAATTTATTGTTGGCATTTCACCATCACGGCAGAGAATGAACTACTGACTAGTGTGTCCTTTCATGACTGGCCTTAGACAGCCCTACCTGGTTGGTTATTTTTTCGTAGTGACAAAGCAGTGGAAAGCCAACAGGTTTTAGGCTTTCAGGACAGAATCAGTTAAATGCAGTTATCTGACTACAGCTCATGGCTTTCCCACTTGGCTAATGATGTCCCCATCTATCCTGAGCTACCTCAGTCTCTCTCTTTTGGTGGTGGAGGCCAGGGCTGCCACTGCATGACTGTCACCTGTGGAGCCTCCTCCTAAAAGTTCTGTGCACTGAATCCGCTGCCTAAAGCAAGTGCTTAGCTGTTGTAGCCCTAGGGCCAGTTTCTTTTTAAATGACTGTGACTTTAATTATTGCTAACTAGACTTTTCCATAGATAGGCTCAGTCATTCCAGTACTCTCAGCACAAGTCATCTTCTTTGAGCCTCTGACTGGTCTTAACAATCTGAGCAGTGCCAAATGCTATATGTTGCTCCCCAGAACTTGCAGGACCTGAAAAATTAAATACTTTTGCTGCGTTTTGTAAAAGAGGAAGGTGTTTAAGGGAGGAGGGAAGGGGCTGAGTTAAGGAAATCCCCTCACAGATTCCTTGAAGCTGCCACAGATTTTAGGGACCAAGGCATCCCCAGGTGGAGGATACACCCACACTCCTGTAAACAGCACCTCTCCTGCTAACCTGGAGTTTGGAGCTGGTGCTTGTAACTCCCTTACAACAGAACTACTGGTGAGGGCAGGTGCAGATCCAGACCTTCAGCTTTGGTCCAAAGAAACTGCTTATTTGACCCCAGGAAGGCAGAGTCTTTCCATTAAGCCCAGCTGTGTGCCTCCTTTCCCTTACTGACCTGAAAATAAGAAGTTACTCCATAACTATTTATTATGGTTGTGCATTCTGTGAGGCCTTTTGCTGAATGCATCTTCCGTCCAGCTGTCACGCCAGGTTTCTCATCATTTCTCCAGTACAGCACACATATCTTCCCCAGCTCTCCATCTTTCCCTCCTCCTCCATCATCAGCTTTTCCCTCTATGTCCTCTAAGCTTCCTCACCTTCACACACCACTTTGTCTCCTGTCCCCAGATTCAATGCCCTCAGCTTCCTCCCAGGTGCCCTACTCCTCCTGTTCCTCCCATGTCCCCTGCTGTGGGCTGCACAAGGGACAGCTGGTGGCAGTGGCTGCACCAGAGCCTGTGGTGTTTGGGCTTCACAGGTAGGCAAGATGCCTGGCCAGCCTCTGTCTCCCAGGACAGACAGTGCTGAGCTCTACCTGCCTTTCCTGGTAATCTGCGGTGATTCTACTTGCCATTAAAATTTTGATTGAAAGTGGCTACCTCTCTAGTAGTTGCTAGAGGGGAACAACGAGAGATCATGTGGCTGAACAGGTATTATTTCCTTGGAAAGCAACCTAGAAATGCAGTGTTCACCTTGGTTGTCTGTTTATTTTGTTTTTCAATGTAGTATTGATAAGCAAGGGTGAAAACACAACACTTGGACAAAGAAGAAAACCATATTTTTCTGCTTAGCAGCAAAAAATGGCCCAGTCAAGAAAAGTGATATTCATTCACTTAAACATTTTCACATTGCGTCATTTGTGGTGTTCTAACACACTTGTCTGGCTTACAGCTGCTTCTCCAGAGAAAACTCCACAGGTTTTGCAGTATCAACGGCAGCAGGATCAAGTCCAGAGGCTGAATGTGCCCTCTGGCCCCAGGTGACGGGAACAGAGCAGGGCACCCTCTAGCCAGTCTCCAGGACTGCAGTTCGCTGTGCCCTTCTCTCAGTCTGGGAGATTCAGTTACCGTCACTACTGTGTATTTGGTGACATAGTTTTGCATTCAGTATCATTTTTATGTTCTTCACTTTTCCAGCCTTGTTTATATTTCTTCTTTCACCCTGTTCTCTGTCTTATTTTTTGGCCTCCTTTCCCTGTGCAGTCCCCTCAAATGTATCCCTTTAAGTGAGCACTGCAGAGAGATTACAGGGTGGGCAGCTTTCTACTTCCCCAAGGCTTTGGTTCACATTATCCGTGAACTCCAGAAAACCTCATTATACTGTACTTTGCCTTTGAAAGATCTGTTCTGCAACCAGAAAGCTATTTACATAAAAAAGGAAGGTTATCTAATACAAAGCGCAACTATATCACTTATATACCAACACACAGTGTGTGTCCTAGACAGGGGCCAGAAACCATGTATCTGAAATCTCTGCAGCAGCAGAGTGTTCCTGTCTGTGTGCCTGCTCCAGGGGTGAACTCTGGCTTCTGGAATTTGCTTCCTCCAAGAGTTCATCAGAGCTAGCCTTCGGGGGTCTGGAGGGCACCATGGTGAGGAGGCTTGCTTTGGCAAGCCCCTGAGCTCTGCTTAGCACATTGTTACAGGGAGACATACAAAATCAAGAAAAGAAAGGCAGTTGTCGGGCCAAAGTGGAAGTGGCTGGGTGTTATTCACTTGAATTGCCAGAACGTATTTTTAAATATGGAGAAGTGCCCAGAAATGGTCTGTTCTGTGCAACATAAAGGTCCTACCATGAGTATATATGTGTAGTATAAATATACATTCATATATGTATATCCTTTTCCACTCCCTGCCTACCTAGTCCAAAAATGACTAAGAGTGCATGAGAGGCAGAGAACATTTTTGGCTTGTGCCAGTCAATTTTGATACAAATCTCTAAGGTCAGATCTTTTGTATAGACAAGTGTGCTTTGTCCTCTCAATCACCTCCTGGTTCTCAGCACCAGCTTTGTGCCTTGTGGTCTAATGTTCTCTCTTTCTTCAAGTATCTGCATTTTTCAGTCTATACTCTTCCTCATTTCCATGTCCTCTGAGTTCCTGGAAGTCTGTTTCCTCTGTCTGGCAAATCGTTCTAGCTGTTGCCTGGGTCATATCCTTAATTTTGCATTGCCAGGATCCTACTTATGGTTAGTTATTCTTCACAAGGCCCTGTTTCTCCAAACCCTGTCTTTATTTGTGGCATCACTTCTTTCTCTGCCTTTAGGCTGACAGGAGCATATTCAACATGAATTCAGTCAAAAGAACTAGGGCAATTTATAGCACCAATTAATATGAGTCCTTTGTTTCCAGGTTTTTCTTCCATCTTGTTTGCTTGTACAACAACAGAGGCCAGCATCCTCAGGTGCAATTTGGGGCCCAGTGTCTACAGGAAGTTGCCGTATAAGAAAATGGAACAGTTAGAAAGAAGGAAGAGCTCTCCCACAATTTTATGGAGGGATTGGAGGCAAAAAGAGAGGAAATTACTTTTCCGAGGCTGAATGGGAAGCAGCCTGACAGGACTTTTTGCAAGCTAGCAGTGAAGCAGATTGCTGCCCATCTTGCTTGGCTTCCTGTTCCCCCCTAAAGCTTTGACAGACTCCCTGAGTTACCATACCATACTCCATCCATCCCCCATGTCTGGACAGAAAAGCTTCCCATCATATATGTTCTTGTCTTAGCGGTCTTCTGTTGTTACTGCTGCTGCTGTGCTTTGTGTATGAGTAGGGTTTGTGCAGCCTGTTTCTTTCTGTGTCCTGCTGAATGAGTTAAGAGGCAAACACAAATACAATAAAGGTCAGTATTTCACAACCAAACTCCATCAAAGAAGAAAGTATTGTTAGAAAGCAGGATGTTTACGCACATATTTGCATGGTCATGATGCAAATGACCTTGAACATTTTGCTTAAGGAAATTACTAATTTCTAGTACGGATTAAAAGCAACACAGCAGTCAGGGAGAAAAAAAGAATAATGGATAAACACAATTCTTCTTAACTAACTGTAGCCTCACATGTTCCCAGGGATCCACCCTTGCAAAAATGGTGTGAGCATTTGCAGGCTAAACGCGTTCTGATGGGACAGGTACTGCTCCCCTGAATCACTTCTGGGAAGGTAAAGGGCCACCCTGGCTCACATCTGAGCAACATCTTGAGCAGAGTGAAGATTCTGCTCAGCATGAGCTACAGTGACAATAATCTGTTTTTAATCTACTCTCCATCCCACTAACTGAATGTGCAGGAATCTATTACAGCTCCCCAGAGGAGGGCCTTCGAGGACCTCAGCCTCTTGCTCCCCCCTCCCATCTTGTGGCAGTGTCCAGCTTCAGCTCAAAAATTTCAGGCGAGCCCTCTGTCTACAACAGGCCAAAACTCAGCCTTCCTGCCCACCCCAGCTTGATCCAGGACTTAATACGATTCCCTGGATCTATTTCTAAAATGAGGACTTCTTGTCTCAAAGAAGCTTAGGAGGCTTTAGGGTGGTCTAGTGGTAGCAGCAAAATAAAATAGCTGTTTACAGCAATCCATAGGGAATACATTTGACCTCTGCTGTACCGTGCCTTGTTCCTTAGCTCACCAGAGAGGTACTGAGTGGATGCTCTGCACCTGAGAGTGGAGGTGCCTCAGAAGTTGCCCTTTGAGGTGACTCAGTCTGGAAAGTAGCCAGACCTTCTCCATCAAACACGTTATAGTCATGAGGCAAGTTCTCAAGAGAAACAGGAGGGAAAGAAATGGGAAGCAGCTGTACGAGATGGACTGAAACTGTGAGGATGAGAGGGGGAATGAAAAGGAAGACCAAAATCTTTGTGGCTTCCGCTTCCAGAGTTTGTGGTCTAGACAAATTTTCTTTTCCTACAACTCCGGAGTTATCCAACACAACAGGTCTGACATTTCATTTGGCAATTTTCTCACACGAAATCTCACAAACCTCCGTGGCTGGAGGAAATTGCTGGAAGAATTCCCCATACTAACTTCCATTCCTCTTCTTCAGTCAGATTTATTTGGTGCTAAGCTTACTGTTACTCGTCTAGTGAAAGATGACCCTGCCTACAACGGGGGGTGGGGTGGGGTGGGTGTGTTGGACTAGATGATGTCTGAAGTTCCCTTCCAATCCAAAGCATTCCATGAGTCTGTGATGCTCAGATGTCAGAGGCACCTCTGACCATGGAGCCTCCCAGTAACCAGTACAAAGAGGACTGGGACATGAGTGAGGGGTGCTACTCTGGGTGGGACCCAAGAAGGGAGCAGTTAAAAAAATCCTGCAAATATTTTTTGGTGTTTGGCTAAGCAATGTGGACAGCAATGTGAGAGGTGTCTTCTACTCAGGATGGTCATACCTGGCTGAGTCTGAGTGATGAATTCTTGTGGTCTCAACATGTTCAGTCACCAGGTGGACTTTGGGCTTATACCACCATAAAATCTACCACAGCTGGATGAATGAAGCCTTTGTTTCTCTGTTTGCCTTTGCGTGTCCTGACTGTTCCTACTGTGTCTTCCTTCTAATCTCCCCTCATTTCTTTCCAGCTGACCACCATCCATAGAGTTTCCTCCTCACCCTTGCCTGGCAGGTGAGGGACATTGCCATTTCATTTCCTTCCTCCAGCATGCACCTTCCTCCAGAGCTAACCCCCAGGCACTAGGGACATAACTGAGGGTGCAGCTACATGATCTTTTGAAGGAAAAGGGAGCTATGCCTTGCCTGCATGTTGTACCAGATGGATGCCAGGTAGACATATTACGGTGGCAGTGAGCCCAACTTAATATATCCTGCCTCAGAGCCCAGTTTATTAGCTTGGGCACAGCGCTACACTAATCATGGCCATGTGGTTTCCAGTGCACAGTTGGCTTGTGCATACATAGCTTAGAGCATGGGCAAACCAGATTGTGTCTGTCTGCAAAAGACGTAACCCGAGAAGAGAGGAAAAATACATTAAAATCCTTGCCATGACTTTATCAAAGGCTCCATTTGTCTTCATTGTACATCTTACTCCTTTGCTGGATGTTCAGATTATACTGCTGAGGTATCATTTAGACAGAAAGCTTGCTGGACCAGGGGCTACATCTACCACTTCCAGATGATGCTGAATACATGTTTCCACATTACAAATGAGGATAACTGAAGGCTGGAGACTGGAAGAGTGATGGTATGTTAGGTTGGTGTTTAGATGTGTCATTCACTCAGAGAGGGCCAGGACAAGGAACTTACACCCTTCATGCACCTCCACCAAAGGTGTTACAAGAGGCACATGGTGTGTTCATGACTCTGCAGCTGCCCCACTTGCATGGCAGCTAGATTGAGACTTAATGCACCTCTTACATGTTGCTCACCTTCCTCCTTGTGGACTTGAAGAAAAAAAGATAATATCCCTTACACTCATCATAAAGCATAGATGATAGAGAAAGGTACCTGACTGGGTAGATTTTTGAAAATTGGGAAAGTTGGATGTAAGGTCTTCCAGGGATAGCACAGATGAAAAGACACAGGAGGTAGGATGTGCCTGTATCTTTGTCAGGCTCAACTTTTCAGCAGGGAATTTAAAAAGTCAAAACAAGGAGTAACAGACTCTGCTGACTGTCAGGAGACTCCCTTGCAGGCTGGGATCATTCTGGGCAGCTCGAAGCTGATTATGATTTTCTCCTTCCACATGCCTCAGAGAAATGTAACCTCAAGCTGGAAATATAAAGGGACAATTTTAAAACAATTCCCTGGAGTGGTTGTCAAGGCACGTTGCAAGTGGGTGCTCTGTCCTTTACATAAAGTATACCCCAGAGAGTCCATTTCCCAGAAAATGAGGTGCTAATTAAAGATAGCTTCAGGAATGCTAAGCCTCTACCCTGCTCCCAGCAACAGCTTTTACATCTCAAGAGGAGAAGTTCAGCTGTTCAACACAATCCAGCAGGCATCAGCTTTTGCCGTAAACTTGAACCTACTCTCGTACCTGCCTCATGAATTGCTCTTATGAAAGTCAGTGCTAGGCTCATTGCTGTCCTCTGGCAGGTTCTCCAGGCCGCTGAGGAGGCACTGTACTGGAGAGCAAAACTCACTGCTGGAAAGAGGTCTCTGTCACTGCTGCCCACATTGGGAGCACATGTGACCTCCAGCACACGCAGGGTCCTTGCTGCCCCTCCACATGTTTGCCATTGCCCCATGACATTCCCACCAGTGCAACTGCCCCGCCTGAAAAATCTCTGACAGTTTTCTCTGCTGTTCACTTTCACCTGCCAGATCATCATTCTTAGTGAAAACAATGAGTTACGGTAAATAAAAAGCAGCCGCAATTTTATTTAGAATGACTTCTGATGAAAGAGGATCATGGCTAATAAATTGCAGATTGCCGAATGCCAGTGTTGGCTGGTATGCTTTACTAAATAAAAGACACAGTTTAACACTTCAAAAAAAGATCTGTGTTATCACGAAATGCTGTAATAAAGCGTGACCCATTTTTTACTCCATTATTTATTTTGTTACCATGGACAACTTTAACTTCCCCTGAGGACAGCACCCTAATCATTTAAAGTAGGCATTTTCTCTTGCAGACATATGAAAAGGTTTTGTACAGAATGCATTAAAACAGAAAGCGCAGCTGTAAAAAGGAGTCTCTGTCTTAACATTTTCAACTGCTGGATCTCTGTGTTTGTGTTTTATAGACAAGCCTCATATCTGGGTTGTCCATCAAACTGTAACCTTGATTCTGATCAAAAATTTATTTTTGCAGACCAAGGACAGGCCACAAGCTGCTTCCTTCCTTCAGTAGACCTCCAAAACCCCAGTGTTTTGTTGGGCTATCATTTGTGACTTGGATCCTGCCAGATGAGCTATGGGGTTGTTATCCACCTTCTGAGAAAATACCAGAAATATGGCAATCTCTTATATACATTTTGGACAGAGAGAGTAAAAATTATCTTGTCTATGCGAAGGCCAGGCTGGATGGGGCTTTGAGCAACCTGGTCTGGTGGCAGGTGTCCCTTCCCATGGCAGGGGGCTTGGGACTAGGTCATCTTTAAGGCCCCTTCCAACCCAAACCGTTCCATGGTTCTGTGATTCTATGAATCTACATCAGCACTCAACATAAATAGTCAATGCACCAGTGTTACTAGTAAGTGTCTAAAAAGGCAGCTTTGCTTTGCAGAGTGTTTTGTGTTTTCCACTCATTTTAAAGGTCTTGTGTTTCTTTGAATCATAGAATCATAGAATTGCAATAATGGAACTTCCCCCAAATTTCAACATTTTTAAGAAGACATTTTTCCAAAATCCTAAAACATGGCTCTTTACGAGCTACTCTAAATCTGTTCCTACCCTAGACATGCCTTCTGCATCCAGCATGCTCAACCCTTACAAGGTTGTCACAAGGATCTCTCCTTGGGGAAAAAAATCAACCAGAGTAAATATTCTGGACAGAACTGGTATTCTGTTGCCATTCTGTGTGACTCCCTATATGGGTGCTACTCCAGAATAAACATTCCCTTATTCCAGAATAGTATTTCCATTTTGTGAGTACAAGTGTTATTAAGAAGTAAAATGATTTTTTATTCCAGAATAGAGTCCACAAAGGAAGCTACCCTGGCATAGCTGCTAGGGCAAAATTTCCCAGGCAGGCTAGCCCTTAACAGTGAATTTACACCAGCTGTTAACATATAAATTATGAAAACCTATTCTTCTGCCATTTCAGCTGTAATGAATCAAGGTTGGGGTGTATATAAACATCCTATCGATATTCTTTCTCTTGAACTCTGGACACATATTACTACTTATACATTGCATGCCTCTCATACAGACTATGCATTTTTGAAAGCACAGAGCAAGCACTACCACAACTGCAGCCTCTAATCTGAAATAAAACAGTGGACTTTCACTGCTTCTAGTTAGGAAATTGGCAATACCTTCTGAAACCCATGTGTTTTTCACAATGTCTTAGTGAAAGGTACTTCCAGAACCACCATGGACACCTTTAACTTCTTAGTAAGCTAGTTTTGACTCCCTGCTTAGTGGATTTGTGTCACACAGTGATGTGTTTTTCAGTCAGTCTAAATGAACAGAATTGCTCTATCCTCCCCAATGGTGGGGATAACAAGATGGTACCAAAAGGTCTGGAAATGCAGAAGGGCAGCAGGTTTCACAGTGCTGAGTGACATCACTCACCCCTACGTACTTGGTCTAATTTTCAGTGCTGCCAGAGCCCTCCTCACCAAAGATGTCTGCGTTCAACTATAGCTCCATACACGGAAACTTTTAGAGGGGTCTGTCTCTGCTTTTCCTTTAGCAACCACCATACCTCCTGGTAAAAATACTTCTGAGCCAGAGAAGTCCCAAATGAGAGGTGTTTATCCCTAAAAGTAACACTGCAATTTTATAGAAGAGTTTTCCGTTCTAGAAACTGTTTCTGAAACTCCAGTTATTCTGAGACATCACACAAAATAGGTGTGAGGATGATTTGGTGAAGATTCCTCCCCTAGCTTCCACAGATCCCAGGTTTAGAACTTAAAAATAATCATCAGCCTACTGCAGCATTCCTTCCTTTACAGACGATTGTGATGATGTTGACCAAGCTTTCCACATCTGCTGCATGGCTCCTGTAATTCAGGTTTTCCTGAGAGCAAGCTGTCATCACACTCTGATAACTACAAGTATTTGTAATGACTTCACGAGTGGGCCAGGAGTGTTCAGTGCTTCTGACAACCTCGTTCCTGTAAAACTTACAGATGAATATGAACTTCCAAGACCAGAATACACCATGCCTCTTTTAAGTAATATAATACATAATTTCCTTACTACTGGAAATAAAGAGTTTCATACTGTCACTCACTATAAGGATATCATCAGTTGCAAATCTCAGCTGTAAGGGAAAAGCACCTTAGGAAAAGCAAACAGGTGATTTTTAGCTTTAGAATGAATCTGTGGAAACTATTGAAAGCATTCATCTGTAATGCATTTCTTTTCTCCAAATCCCCTGAGAAGGAATTCCAAATTTAGCTCTCTGCAATTTATTGGAGGGTAGGAATATAGGTGTACTTGATTGCCAGTGAAATACTGTGTGGTATGAAGCTGCTTACTAAATCGCTCCGTCTAAGTATTTCAAGATGCATGTGAGTGTAAGGCAGAGCAATCCCTGCAAAGCAGCCTGCTCTGAGAGCTGCCTCGGAGGTTTTTATGATGTTACGTGCACAGTGATGGTCACGGGCAGCTGCTTGTGTTGAAGGGATTTCTCTTTTACATGCACTTTGCTAGCTCCATCTTTACAACGCAGCTTAAGAAGTCTCACACAGTTGATCTTTGCATGCTCAGGGCTGTGATTTTTTAAACTCTCCCTCCACATTCATCAGACACTGCTTAACCTCTGCGAGGAGGAAGCTGAGGCAGGAATAATTGCCCCAAGACAGAGAGTAATTAACTGAGTGTCTCAGAGGCTGCGGTGGGTCTGGGTTCCCAGTGCTTGATAGGAGGTGAACTGAGCATACAGCAGCTAGGAAGTTCTTAAAATTTTTCTACTATCCTCGCCAATTACATGACCATATCGGCTAATGAACTATCACATTAAAGCAGAGAGGTAATCCACTCCTGCATGGGGCTGTCTGCCAAAGTTCAAGCTGTTAAAAAAAATGAAGTGGTGTCGCACTGCATGCTATTAATGTGCCAAAACAACAACAACAATATTTTCTCATGGTCCAGAATACTAAACAGACACCAATAACTTTCACTAAAAAGCCACGTTTTCTGTACAGAGGTTTCCCTGGAGAGAGAAAAATTTCTTGTTGTAAGTAGGATGAATTTTGCACTTGGTTAAATGCCTTGGTCTTTTCATCACATTAGCCTTTAATGCAACAACATAATCTTTAGTTTGTCTGGATTAATGATTAAAAGAAATGTGTGTGCTTGTGTGCGCATGTGCATGTCTGCGGGTATTTACAAAATCCTTTGCTAGTCTTCAAAAAATGAAACGTGATGAAACCACCCAATGTTATTCCAAAGGTATTGGTTTAAAATAGATATGTATGGACTTCTGTCCTGGTTTCAGCTGGGATGGAGTTAATTATCTTCTTAGGAGCTAGTGTGGTGCTGTGTTTTGGCTTTGATATGAGACTTTTCAGTTTCTCAGGCCTTGTTAGCGAAAAGGCTGGAGGGCACAAGGAATCAGGAGGGGGTAGCCAGGATGGCTGACCCAAACGAGCCAAAGAGGTATTCCATGCCGTGGGATGCCATGCCTGGTATATCTGCCTGGAGGGTTGGCCGGGGCTGGCAGATCGCCGCTGGGGGACTGGCTGGGCATCGGTCAGTGGGCGGTGAGCATTGTGCCCCCTGTGTTCCTTTCCCTCTGGATTTTATTTTTCCCTCCCTCTTTTCATTATAACTGTTATTGTCATTGTTATTATTCCTTCTTTTTTATTCTGTTTAATTTATTAAATTTTTCTTATCTCAAGCCTTGAGTTTTACATTCCTTTCCAATTCTCCTCCCATCCCTTCGGGTGAGGGGGGAGTGAGTGAGTGGCTGCGTGGGGCTTAATTACCAGCTGGGGTTAAACCACAACAACTTCTTTACTTGCAGGGTTATAAGTTAACTTCTAAAGGCCTCTAGTTCTCCCCTGTGATGATCTCCATGTGCAAGGGTGGATATCTGGCTAGGTGCTCCAGTTGCCTTCCTCCCTTTAATACCCAGCCGCTTTATAAGCAGCTTTGGTGGGCTCACATTAAGGTCTGAAGGTTGCTGCTGGACCTCACACAACCCCACAACGAGCCCATTACAGCTCCATTAGCTGATGCTGGGCTGACAGGTTGAGAGGTAGGGCTGAGCCTGGGACGTCTGCCAGGACTGTGGTTCCCAGCTGTCCCTCGCTGCCACTGCATGGATGCTGGGGAGGCTCAGAAGCCAGCTCCCACTGTCAGAAAAGGCACATTCGGGGGGGACTCATCCAAACCCATCTAGCCACAAGTTGTGGCACTTTTGGTGCTGATTGACCAGGAGCCCAGTTGTCCCCACGGCAGGGCAGGAGGTACAGCTGTGTGGGGCAGCCACATGCCAGAGAGAAAAGTGCACCAAAAAAAAGATGATGCAAGCTGCGGGGACCAAGTACATGACTCCACAGGTGTCCTTTTGGCTGAAGATGGAACAAAATTTCTCCTTTCTGTGGCAATACACTGAATAGGGAAAGATTTAATTTATATGGCAAGAAAATTTGCTGGAGAGATTTTGGTGTGACAAGTAAAACCATGTATTTTGTATAATAAACTCTCTCACCTAACCCAGAAACAAACCCCCTGTTGTAGTTAAAGCCCTTTAAAAAAACTTGGTTTTACATTTTTTTAAAACTATAATGGAAGGAGGTGACAATGAGGATATCTCCAAGAGAAAGCATCAGTCATGCAGCCTTTAAATACCTCTGATATACGCAATGTGGCAAAACTGACATAAACACCTCAGAAGATTTTATTATTTTAAAACACTAATATTTTCAATTAAAAAAAAAATCAGATTAATTTTTTAACTGCAGATATACTTGGAAGCTATATTGCGGTAGTTTCTGTGTTTGGACCCACACACAAAACTGTTCAATGTCTGTCCACTTTCTAGTGATGGTCAATGAACCAGCCTAAAATCTGACAAAAGTTGCTGCTTCTCCCCCAGCAACGCCTGACCCCCCCGCAGTGTTTCCAAAACAAAGTGCTGGATGACATATGGAACTGAATACCCATCTGCTTCAGAGACAGCATCGAACTATCAAAGCCAAAACTTAATGCAGAGACTGCTGTCTTGTCTTACAAACATGGGAATACCAAATTTCAGAAACTCACAGAACAGATCTGACACTACCATATGCCCCAAACAATCCTTCCAATGTGTTTTCAATCTGGATATTGCTGTGGAATAAAGATATAGTAAAAGCTGAAGGGTCCCAATGCTGGAACCACTTAGGGCACTGCAGACTCAGAATTCACACAAGGAAGGTTTAATTTCACCCAACTTCAGACTTGTAGTCTCAGCTAATTACCTCGGCTCCCTGGACAGTGAAGGGAGGGAAATGCCCACCTCTGGAAGAAGGCTGCAGAAAAGCTGCCAAAGCTGGGAGGGATAACTGCATGCCTCCCTGTTAGAGGGCCAAATTAGGCAAGAGGAGCCTTATCACAGCTGCTACAGTGGGATGAAGAGAAGTTCCTGCACAATTAAAGCGTTCAGCTGTGTACCAGCATTGGGCTGGCTCTAGCAGGCAGCGCACAACTCTTTGGGACCCAGAAGTGCACTTCAGAAGTGTCAAGTAGATCCTCAAGCCTCACGCTGCAGTGGCAAAATTGCTCCACCATGCAAGCTCGCTGCCTGAAAGCTCATTCGAAGCTCTGTAGGCTGCTCAGGCTGCTTGCGACCAGACCAGCGTGTAACCACAACCAAGCCCACCTCGCTGAGAGAGCGGGCTATTTCCACTGACTGAAAGGAACACACGCAGGTAAATAGAATCAAACGGATGTCTTGAAAAATGGCCTAAGTGTGGGTGGAAATCTGTATTTCTGAAATCTGCCTGGTGACCATTTCCTAGCTCTGCCAGCTACTTGCAATGAAAAGCACAGTCACAACAATTGTTTCTAAGGTAGTGAAACTAAAACCCAAACAAGTTAAACTCCAATAAGATGTAAAAGACCACTGAATTCCTGATGCACACAGGCTTCTGAGTAGTTGGCTTTTTCCTGAGGATATATCACGTGAAATATTCTTGGGAAGCACTGCATGGATGGGTATTTTATAGTTGGTGATTGGAGAGTTTAGAAAGAGCATTTGAAATTTTCCTGTTGTATTGTAGCATGCACAAATCAATCAGAAAAGAGATTTCTGCAGAACTGCATTATTATATCTTTGTGACTTAAAACACATTGTGCAGCTGAAGGAAGGTGAACCACAGAGTATGAATATTTGGAAATATACTGCTCTTTCCAAAACAGAAAGACTACTATTTTTTTCACCCACGTAACACAGAGCAGCAGGGGTTCCTCAGTACAGATCAGCACTAAGCTTCCTACATTTTTAGTTTTAATAAATGATTCTGTGGTCCTGATCTGCCACAGAAACTTTACAGTAGCAGCAATTCTTCATAATACTTCAAATACCAGCCAAAGCTCTTACTGTAGATGCAATAGTTTTTGTGGTATAGGTCAGCTCACACAGAACCCTGGTATAAAAATGTATATGTGGGTTCAAACCTATAGACTGTGCTGTTACACCGGCAAAAGTTTATGGCACACACCCGGGGCCAGGACTGCAACACAAAACCAGGGAATCTGGGAAGGAGGGTCCTGGCTTTTAGCATCGTTAGCTAACCATATAGACCTTGATGTTAGCAGGTATTTAACCACCAACCCCCCACACACCCCCTTGAAGCATGAAAAGAGCTGCTCCAGCAGTTTGATGTCCTCTGCTGAATGGGAGCTATCTTGGAGCATTCCTCACCATCTAAACCCAGACCTAAAGCTCATTGAGTTAAACTGGCTTCAGGTCAGACCTTACGATATCCTCTCTGCTAGCAAAGCCAGCACATATTTTACCAGCAGTGTTAGGCACTCAGTGAGTGAATTAGACAACTAGACTAATTTATAGTACTTCAGGGTGTGTGTTTATACAGGTATGTCTGCTGGCAACCACTGTGAGTCATCTAGACAGACCTAGTTTACAGCATGCAAACTCATGATGTGATCTGTGCTCTCTGAATGAAAACTCTTTTAGGAAATGTGACTGTTTTTTCCTCTTTTTCAACAGAAATTAAAAGCACTGTTGGTGCAGGGGTTTATGCATCAAATAAATCGGAGGTCAAAAAATGAATGCTGCAGGCGGGGTGGTGAGAGGAAGGAGATCTGCCAGTAGAGCAAACAGAAAGTAAATTAGTGTCACTGCTGGTCAGGGGCTGGAGCTGGCTATGTCCCCTTGGCCCCTTCGTGGGGGACTTCTGGAGTGATGGAAGACCTTGCAGTCAGGTAAGAAAATGGCAGGGCCTCAAATGAAAGAACCACCCCCACCACACAGGGATGCCTGGGAGAAATAATGAAGTAAATAAATGCATATAGTGTTGCTGTGCTCACCTCCTCCTCTGCCTCTGCTCCCCGCAAGCCTCCTGCTTGCCCTTTCTTCCTTCCAGAGAGGGTTGTGAACCAGCCCAGGAGGACATGCCTGAGTGGGGTCCCTTTTTGCTGCCAGATAAGCCACCGAATTCTGCTGTCATGCAGTATGCTTTATAGATGTGGCAGGGAGCATGGGAAGTTCAGAGCTAGGAGTCACTGTGCAAATCTGTTCTTGCCACTGCACGGTGAACTGCCTAAAATCACCCCCTGCACAGCATTCGCAGCAAAACCAGAGCATGGGAGGGATGAAAGACATATTATTATCTAAAGCCAGAGTCTTCTCTTTTACCTCCATGTCTGTAATTTTTAATAGTATCTGAAATGAAAGCACCCATTTTAATGATATGAAGCACCTTGAAAGTAATACATAAAACTTCAGCATGTGACATGGCTGATAAACAAGCAGCAAAGTTTTTCCAGTTTGGCAGGATTTTCTCCCACAGTTGTAAACTTTTTGGTTCCAAAAAGCTACAGAGGAAAAAAAAAAAAATATATTGGCATTGGGAGTAACTTCTGGCAGTATTTACAAGACTTTAATCTAGGAGTCGGTAAGAATTTCAATGGTTTTAATATGTTCAAGCAAACAGTTTCAGCCCAATGAGATGGTTGTAATATCCTCTAAAATACAGGGGGTTGCTTTACTAGCAGGCTAGAAGCAGCACGACACATGGAGAATAGCTTTTCCCTCACCTGCCATTTCTTGTCACGATCCCATGATTTCTCCTTCAGGTGCTCGGGCAAGCAGGAGGAGCAAACCCCAGCACAACAGCCCCTTGGTTTATTTTGCTTTTTACCAAATCCTCATGCATCACATGCATTTAGGGCAGAGGCTGGGATCATCTTTTCCTTCACCTTGTCTTCTTCAATTTCTTGACTTAGAATTTATCTTAAAGCCTTTTGTTTGGGCTCATAATTCGGCAGTGAGTCAGTAACCCACAAGTACCCTGAGTGGAGCCAGCCGTGACCCGCAGGCTTTGCTGACCACCTGCTCCAAGCTGTTTCCTGTGTGGGCGGCCAAGTTCAGAGACACTTAAAATATGAGTTACGGTAAATTTTGTTTAACCTTGTGTACACTTTGCAGGCACTTGGGGTAGTTAAAACTGGATGACACTGAACCTGATTTCTCAGCCCCACTTGGCTTTGCTGTAAAGCCGGCTAAACTTTGCTGACTTGAGGAAAGAAGGGCAAGAATCTGGCCCTAACTATTTATTTCAGCCATGTTTCATCATTGTTTGTTGCACATGCCATTACTTGCTCTCTCGAACCACTGCTCCCATCCTCCTGCGGTTGCCCACAGCCATCAGCTTTCCCTCCTGCCTTGTGACCAAATGATGTTTCTCTGGCCATTGCCCATCCGCCCTGGGAAAAGTTGGGATGCTTTTATTCTCCCTTCAAGATTTCCCACAGTGACTGTAAGTAAACTCCTTGGAGCTTCAATGCCCCAGTCAAAAAAAAAAAAAAAAAAAAAAAGAAAAAAAAAAAGAAGGGGGATTAAAACAGCCAGCCAAACCTGTCTAAGAAAACTGAATTTAAAGATGAGGCAAGAGAGGCAGACATGATATTTTCAGCCAGAAATGCTGCCTAGGCTTTAATAAATTTGTACCGTGCAGGTAGATCCAGACAGGAGCACTTGTAGACACTTCTCTTCCCCTTCGATCTCAAGCCTTTCTCTCTTCAGCCTGACTCATCATGTAGCTATACATTGGGGTTTCTTGATGTGCCTCCCTTATCATGCCCGGCTTTCCCACCGGCCGGCCGGCGCTCCCCATGCTGCGCCGTTCTGCCCCCGACTCTGGCTCTCATGTTGTGTCCACGGAGCTGCTCGGCTTTTCCTTCTGGGACATTTCCTGCTGCAAACCACGGTTTGGACAGTTTTGGCTCCTGCTTTCTCCAAACACCTTCCTGTCACGGACTGGCCGGCTGGGCTGGTGGGGGGCAAGTTGGGCAAACCATGAGCCCAGTGAGTGCCTGGCGTGGCTCCCCATCCTGCTCACTGTGCTGTAGGAGCAGGGCTGAACCCAGCAAGGTAAGGTTTCAAAAGCAGGTTACTTGTGTGGTTTGAAGTGAATTTTTCTGCTCAGTTTTTCCCCTTTCTAAAGGAAAATACTTGTGCTACCTTTGAAATCCTTTTTAGTAAGCAGCACGTTCATCTCTGTTAATTGCTCTTTCTGTTTCATTTGGCTATAATAATGCTGGAACCAGTTTCTTGGTCACACATATATCTTTGGGAGGAAAAGATAATATCCTGCATTTATTGCCAAAGTCAAGGATGGACTATGAAATACTTTTGCAGCTGATTATTTTGATGCATCTTCTCCATTTCCCTTAGCAAAAGGGAGCTCCAATTTCCTCACACACTGAACTTTGTCCTTCTGCTGAGGAATCTGATATTTTGCTTTGAAAAACTCCTAGCCTTGATCTTTACCCCATCCATCACCATGCACACATTTTGTGAGCAATGACTTTGGCCTACTTTTGCTTATGAGTGCCCTAAATTGCTTTCAGTTCTTCTACACCTTCATTCCAAGATGCATCTTTTGAGTAAGTTGAGAATTTTTTGGATGTGTAGTTTTGATATAACCATCAGCAACTTTCTGTAGAGGAAAAAACTGTCACTTGCAATTTAAAACGCATTTTTTTTTTCCTCTTGCTGGATACAGAGGTAACAGAAAGATTCCAAAAATTGAAAAATGATTACTTTTAAAATAAAAATTTTAAAAATTCACATGAAAGAGAAAGATGAGAAAAATATTTAAAAAATATTAACACAATTACACCCTTTTTTCAACATGACCTAATGACCCTGAGAATTCTAGAGTGATTTTTTCCACCCCTGTGCACACATTTTCAAAGCAGAAGAAAATGGTGTGCTGTGTATAATTTGCTTTGCTCACAGGCAAGGAGCTGGGATGGCATCAATTGCTTTTAATTATTTGCTTTTCTTCCACAGTTCTCAAATGGTCATTGGTTAGGTTTCTTTTAAATTCTGGCTTTGAAAGTAGTATACTTCTCTGCATTTGATGTTAGGCAATAGAAGGGATTAATTATAATACTAAGAATGCATTACTACCAGTCCGTTTCTAAAGATGCTTACTAGCATCATGATGGCGAACACTGTTGAATCCTAAGAGGTAGGAATTCATTCATACCTTACAGAAGGAAATTAAGCTGAAGATAAGAATGGCAGATGAATGTCAATACTGTAAAGTGATGTCACCCTGGGGAAAAGAAGTTCTAAACTTTAAACATGCAATGCTGGGCTCTGAGTCACCTGTGAGCATCCAGGAATGGAGTCCTGGGGCAAGAGTGCTACAGAAATGTCAGCTCCATGCCTAGGGAAAGGAAGAACCAAACCACTGTCACTACTACGCAGTATAAAATCCTGGTGTGTCCTTGCCTTGAATACTGTGTGCAGTCCTGCTGCCCCTCTCAAAAAAGGCCATACTGGGACAAGAAAGGACACACAGGAGGGTAACAAGGATCATCAAGCATGTGCAAACAGCTTCTGTGTCAAGAATGAGTGGTTAGTTTAGGACCCTTTAGTGTATCAGAGACCAGTGATGCCGAGCATACAGGAGCTAGGAGCCACCAGGCAGGTTTGACAGGACGCAGGCACGAGGCAGAGGGTGGTGGGTTCTTACACAACACTGGGGAATGCCTCACTGCAGGGCTTGGTGAGAATGGAGAGAAGAGTTTACCTGGAGAAACTCAGAAGCATGAATGCACCTAACACATCTACTGCAGGCAAAAGCACCAACTCTAGCTGACCGTCTGCAGGGATTGATTGACTAGAAGTCTGGAATGACTGTTTCTAGCACTTAGAAATTTCTTCCCTGCAACTTAATCTGCAAAAATGGGACCTTGATCCAGAAATTACTGATTTGTACAGATGAGTCAGAGCAAACTCTGTTGCACAATGTGGAAACTGTAAACCTAGTAAGGGAGGTTTTCTTAGTCTGAGAAAGTATATGATAAAATTTAGACTGAAAATAAAGAAATTTATTTTGTTTTTCCAGGGAGGAGTCTGCCAGCATTTTTCTTAGATCCAGTTAAGCACTTTCTCTTATTTCCCTTTTGTGATTTAGGGCTACTTCATTCATTGGCTAAATTAAGAAAAATGAGCTTGCTGAAGTGTGGAGATGAAAAAGGGGTCATGTAGTCGAATAGCAGTGGCACTGCAAATCGTCAGCTTGATGCTTGGAGAATGACAGAAAGAGCAATCCAGGAAGGAACAGGGGGACCAGATGCTGTGAGTTATTGCAAAGTCTGGATTTAACTCTGATCTTTGCATTTCAGCTCTTCCATTATCTTAAAGCTGAGTGGAATAAAATTAGAGTGAGGAAAGTTATAGGGGTGTGGGTCTGGGACTAAAGCTCAAGTTTCATTTCTATTTCCTTCTCTATTATTGCTACATATGTATTACTACAATCTACCCATTAGTGTCTATACTTAATTTGGTGTAGAATTATAACTCCACATTGTTCTCACATGAATTTCAGCTAATGTAAATCTAGCTTACACTAGAAGTTAGTAAAGGATAGGAAAATTTGGCTCTAATTCTATTTTGAGAGTAAAATGAAAAATACAATTATAACATGTCTGACTGTACAAGGCAAAAACCCCACTAACTTCTCCTATGTGTACATCATGAATGCTCATTTTGGTTCAGTCAGGACAGATTTGAGGTCCTGCATCCCACCAGTAACCGAAATCCAGAGCATCTCCACAGAAGGTGCTTAATGCCTCTCAATGTCTTAATGCCTCTCAATTCAAACAGCTGACAATCCCAAGAAATATATGGTGTAAACTTCAGCTAGTTCACAACACTATCTTATCTGTGATTAGCAACTGCAGATTTACTTTGATTTCCCTCTGTTGAGGACCTGGCCTTTCAGAATTAATTCATGTGTACTGGGCCTTGGAAAATCACATCAGGCCAGTTGCAGAAGCAGCATAATTCCACTGGTGCTGCTGAGACACACCAGTGGGACAGGGTGCAACTGGGTGAGCCAGAGTCCACTGGTGTACTGGTTATCTATCCCCTAGGCAAGGGGAGGGAAGCACAAAGAGTTTGGATCTGGTGGACAGAGGGAAAGCAAATCAGGATGGTTTGGTTTTGGCTTTTTTCTGCAAAGGAACTTGTGCATCGTGAAGAAAATCATTGCTGTAGTAGAAGAGATTTTCAGAGGTACAAAGACACACAGTTATGTATAAACACACAGAGCTTGCCTTGGATGGCCTGATCTTCAAGTGAGCAGAATTTATTAGCTTGGAGTGGGGGGAACAGGAAAACAACACAAGATACATAGGGGACTTTTATGAGTAACTGGTAAGTGAATGGAAGGGAGCCGAGGCACCCACCCTGCAATGTAGTCACTAATGTGACAGTTGCTACCAAACATGACGACAAGCCTTTCTCAAGAGCACTGGGTATAGCAAATTAATACCATCAAGAGGTTACTTTCTTAGAAACTAAATTAAGTTTTTCTGTAAATTTAAAAAAAATATTTTTTATTATTTTTTTATATATTCAAAAGCTGCAAAAATTCTGTTAATTTAAAACTTGGTCAAAGCCCCCTGAGACCCTGCTTTGTATACACAAGGCTGTTAGGAAGGAGAGGAGTGGGGTGCAGCTGACAGGGGCAGCTCTGTGCCTGCAGGACAGCATACAGGCAAGGAAGGATGGATTGCTTCTGAACAGGAATGTAATGAGATTTTATTTGCCAAGCAGGGCTGGTTTTCCAGAACTCTCTGCAACAGGGATAAATTCTCTTAGCAAAAGTAGAGAAGGTCTACAAAGAGGATGAGGGAGAAAGTGTCCCCACAGCTCTGTCCCTGTGGTTAGGACACTTATTTGGATAGGCCAGAGTTTCCTTCATGTCCATCCTGGTGGCTCGCTGTACCTTCACAGTGGGCCAAGAGCACGCGCACAGCCAGGAACTGTGGCTCAGCTGCCAACTGTGCCGCCGCAAGCTGAGCGCTAGCCACCCAGAGGACACACGTGAAGCTCCCAAGGCACTGCTGAGGCACCATCTGTGGTGGAAGCGTCCCGGTTTCCAGAGGGGCCATGGCTAAGCCTCTTCTCACTAAAGCTACTCAGGGCACGTGTCAGTAAGCAGACACAGGCTGAAACACCCTAGCGAGGAAGACACTGTTGGGTTCTCATGTCTGCTATAGCAGGGCTGACTGTCAGCCTGGGGGCATGAACTGCAGGAGCCCCCCATAACGGGGACTTCAGAGAGCAGGGACATAGGCAAAGTTCAGGCCAAATGTATTCCCAGGCTAGCACCTGCCCCTTGGCGGATAGGTTTTGGTGGATACTGGATATGGGCTTGGGCAATGCTCTGGTGCTGGATTGGAAGGTGCATTAATGCTGGGCATGCATCCCTGCCCCTGGGATAGGAAATACCATGGCAGTGTCAGCTTTCCACAAGCTCTTTTTTAGAGAGCTGCCACCCTGCACTATTTCACAAACATTTTCCTCTCTCGTCAAGCAGTGAAAATTAAGGGGGGAGGAAGGGGGGAGGGGTGGGGGGAGGCAGGGGGAGGGATATGAAGTATGTTGATATAGCCTACATGAGTCACACTGATCTCCAAAGAGCTGGATGAGGCAAACACCCCAGGAGAGGGGGTGGGATTTTAAGGAAGGTCTTGTTTTGTGTTTTGCCATGATGAGGCATTTTTAGCACATAAAAAGGCTACCCTGGGGAAAAAAAGAATCAAACCCCATTGCTGAACTGCAGAAAAAATGAGCTTGCATTCCTGTTACGGATAATGCAGTCCCAGGACATTGCCTGCTGACAAATCTATTAGACTCCTTACTTCAGGAAGAACCAAAAAAAGATAATTTCTCACCTATAATGCAGCAGTGCCACCCAGCCCAGAGGGGAATAGTTTCTGTGATGTAATCCCACAATCATCTTTAAAAATTGCTGTCATTCTAACCAATGACTTGCTGAAATTCTGCATGCACACCAAGGCAGCAGTGTGTAGTTTTCCTCATTTACTGTACAAGTTAGGACTGTGCTACCTGCAGCTGGTGTGTGCTGCTGCCCAGGGTAACAGGAGATGCTCAGATGGGGCAGGGAGAGCAGCTAAATAGATGAAGGTGGGATTTTTGAGAACAATTTGTTTTGGCCTGTCTCTTGTGCCTTTGAAGTCAGGGGAAGGCGTTTTTGGGATAGGAGAGGTAGGCAAATGCTCAGGACTTTGGAAAGTCTGACCCTCAAAAGACAGATAAATGCTATGAGTCTAAGGGTATTAGTGCAAGATTTACTGACGTTGAACGCTGGTTCAAAAATGTACACCCAAGAATCTTTCAAGGTCATGGTCTTAGAGCTGAAAGTCATGTAGGTTTGGGTTTTCTTGCAGTAGAATAACATTTTGAATGGTTAAAAACAGGTAATGGTGCTGTTGAATAGTTTATATATGTAAATATACTTACCTACATGAATAGATAATACACACATATGGCAGCTGACAGGGACACTGAAAGTAGATCGGTAATCATTTGGAAATAGCCCATATCACAAAATATCTCTCTCCAATTACATCCCTTTTCACACCTACCTTGGCGTTCATGTCTCTTTGAAGTGCCCCCATGGTCGCAGTTCATCTGCTGCATACATTTTTATTTGAACTGCACAAATATTTTTTTAAAAAGTCCTACCCTTTACTCTTCTAAGGGAAAATGTGGGGTTTGATTGCCTGAGTATTTTCACAGGAGGTGCCTATGTTCCTCAGACTTTCATTTATTTTCACCAGGACATATGCACATTTTCACTTTTTCATAAAGTAGTGCCTTGGTTTGATGATAGATGAGGCTGTGGAATCACTGCATGATAAATGCCACAGTTGTGAATGATTTGAGTTCTCTATTTATAAAAAGTACTCAAACACATGCTCTGCTTGCTCTGCCAAATAAAAATGAGTCAAAAACACAGGCTTGGGCTGTCAGAAACTTCAAAAATTTGAGCTGAATTCAGTAACCAGGTTTAGGTGAGGTAAAAAACAGCAAGAGAGACATTTCCAGAGCATCAAAACACATTGTTTCAGCACTTCTGAAGTGAAACTCCTGAGTTTTCATCTCAATTACTCGTTCATTTAAAATAATCTTTTTGTTGTTGTTTTAACAGTTTGGTTTTCCTTTGTTTCTTACTACAAAGTGCAAGCAACCTGAAACAAAACATCCCCTCCACCCCAAACATTTAGTTTTGGCTCCAGAGAATCTTTTGAGAGTGATCCAAAATAAAACACGCTGCTCTTTGATTTGCCAAGAATCGAGACATTTCCACCGTGGGACAACTTACTTTCTTAAATCCTTGTTGTTCCCCCTTTTCAGTTCAGTCACTAAACAGAAAACTCCATTACCCAGACAGCACTACATTCCATACCCAGGCAGGTGTGAATCGCTGCACAAGTGGAGAATTAGGTTGCTTGCAGGAGCTGTACCCTCTGGTACTGAACTTCAAATGAACAGGTTTTAGAGTAATATATAACACAATAAAAGTATTAAAATAAACATATCTGCCATGGGGTTTGGTCTTCTTCCAAGAACAGGAATATGACTTGTTCTATAGAGCTCATGTTTTTCCTCCTTTTCATTCAGGTTTGGACATGAAGTTGCATACTTTTTTTTTTTTTTTTTTTGCTTTTGCTTTTGCTTTTTTTTTTCCTCCTAGTAATAATTGGACCACACAGTCTCCTGTCAACAGAGCACTTACTGTCACCCTTCAACATCTTGGACCCTTTGTGTACAGTTCACACATTAAGGCACTTTCTAAAATTGATGTCCAAGAAGAAACAAGTACATACACTTAATAAATTGAGATTCCCAGCAGTAGCTTTCCCTTACAGGAAAAAAAAATATCCCTGTACGATTAGATCACAATTCTGACACTAGCTCCTTCAAAGACGGTAAGGAAAACCCATGAATTACCCATTTGCTGTCTTCTGTTCTGACTTACAGATCTTTGTGGCTTAAAAACACACATGTATACTTGTATATGTATATGTAATTACAAGAACACCTCCCATGCACAATAAAAGGGCCAAGGGATGAACACCAATACATTAAAAATTATTTCAAATAGAACACTGCCTTGGTACTGTACATTCTTGGCCTGCCACACCTATCTATTTAACATAGCACAAAACTAGAGAAAATACTGAGCTCAATGGTTTACTTCCAGCCCTGCTAAACAATGATGCAATTTTGTGTCTGCCCTCATTCTTTTACAAGGTTCAGATCATGACTGACTAGCAGCCAGTTACCCTGGAAAACCTCACCGACAAACAAACACTTGCAGCCTTGAAAGACCAAGAGGCTGAAGAGAGACTCTGCAGTCAGGCTGTCTTCTGGATACAAGTGGGTGGTATAAACATAAAAGGGATGGCATTAGATTAGAGCTCTTACTTTGATCTTCATACAATAACAATAAAATAGTCATAAAGGACTTTCACTCGGTGGATCTCAAAGCACTAGACAAAATGTTAATAAGCCTCACAACTCCCCTGTGAGGCAGATATTATCACCTTCGTTTTACCAAACAATAAACTGAGCCCAAAGGTCTTAGATGGTTTGCCTGAGGCATGCAGGCAGCCCATCCTCATCCCTCCCTATGGGCCATGGCCCTGCCAGACACCTGAGGAGGGGGTGCTGCAGACACAGCTTTCTGGTGTCCCCCTGTTTGACCATTCCGCCTGGCAGCCCCATCCTCGCTTGCTCAGCGACAGCCCAATTTCACCACTCTGTGCCTGTTTGCTCTGCTTTGGATGAGAGCAGCAATGTTTCTCACCTCTGTTTGTTAGTGTTTGGAGCATTTGAGTCTCCCCTGGTCTTTATTTTGTTTAATTTTCTCCTGTCTCTTGTATGCATGCCCTCATGGTGTTCTTGGCAGGTCCTGGAGATGCCCAAGTCAGAACTTGTGGATGTGATGCCTGTGCAATGTCGGAGCTGGTACATTACCAAAACTGAGCGGGAAATACTCTGATGGGAGGGCTGAGGATGCTGCCCATTGTCCCTCAGGCCACCTACCCGAGGCACCCACCCCTGCCATCGGGGTGCTCGGGAGAAGTGTTGCTTTTCCACGCATTCCCCAAGGAACCCCTCACCCCTGAATTTATGGGCACTGCCAGCCCCAGGTCATGAATCAGAGTGAAGAATATGTTGCGATTTGTTGTCCTGGACAGTGTCAATCTGGTGTGAGATGCAGATCTGACCAGGCAGATTAGGACTAGTCTCGTCCTCTTCTTGCTGTGTTTGCACATGCTGCTGCCCATGGATATTGGGCTCCCCATCACTTTTCAAGCCTCTAGAAAACCGGCTCTCATCCTAAAAGTCTGGTTGCCTGCTGCAGAATTACCATAAAGCTCCTTTTTCCCAGACATGTCCGCTTTCTTTTCCCTCAAGGCTCGATCCAGGTGGAGTTTGAGCTGCAGCTCCTGTCTGGATTTTGGAAATCTCTGCCAGGAGCCCAGGCAGCTCCATGAGGAAGCAAGGAGGCAGGTTTGGCCAGCCAAGGCAGCCCCAGGGCAGCCAGCAGGCTGTGTCCCGTGGGATGGGGCCTAATCTTGCATACACTGGGGGTCCAAGGGTCTCTGGTGGGACTCTGGGACGGGGAAAGGGACCAAAAGGAGAAAAGCCCTCCAGTGGAAGTACGTGTGGGCTGCGGGCCAAGAGTGAGCATTACATCAAGGGGTAGGACCACAAATTAGTGCCTGCACTTGTCTCCGTTAGCATGGAGAGAATGGGATTAATTATGTTAATTTTAATCATCTGCTGCATTTCAGGCCAGATGGAAGACGGGACAGACTTCAGGGATAGGGAAAGTTTGGAGGTGGGGAGGTGGGTTTCTGTACAAAAAATGGGCATGGGGAGCTAGGGGAAGAGGGGTTTGGAAAAGGGAGTCAGGGGAAGGGGCTGGGGCTGTGGGACAGTAGTTTGGGGTGAGGTGGGTGCTGGTGGGAGGGAGGGCTTGGGCAGCTCTGAAGCGGGGAGGCTGCACAGGGCTGAAGACTGCTGGGACAGGGTGGGGGCTTCCCATCTGCAAGGCTGGAGGTAAGTGAGCTGGATGTGGAAGGATGCTTGGGAAGCCTCAAGCAGGCACAGGGCCAGAGGAGCTTTGGGAAGAGAGAGTTGAGGGGATAAACGCCCAGGGCAGCAGGTGGGAGCTGCCAGGCTTTAGGGCAGCTGGACTAGGGGAGTCACTGTTTTGATGTCTGGGCTACCCATCCTGCTCCCATCCCTTTCTCTCCCACCCCACTAGAAACACGTCAGTCATACCTTGCCATGGGAGCACTTTGCAATACTGTCATGATTATAATTAAATAGTAATATTAGAGGCAGCCACCAGCAAAGGGGACTGTCTTTTCTGCCTTAAGAAATAACTTTTTGAGGGGCTTAGCAAATTGTCCGTTTTACACTATTACAGTAAGACCTTTTTATCCCAGGGAATCGCCTCACAGAATCCACACGACCTGTCATCCTGCAGCCTGGTTTATCTGCCTCCCATATGCTCCAGCACAGATCTGGTTTTCCTGAAGCATCCACCAACAGTAATGTTTACCTCCTTCACGCCTGCCATCCCAAAAGAACATGTTCAGACATAAAGTCATGATTGTCTTTTCGTGTTGTGATTACTAGCAGAGCTGAGGAGTATATTTTTTTTTCTATCCCATGGGAAATTTTCAAGATTTTGAATATTTTCCTATCTTGAATTAGTAAAACAAATAATCCATTGATGTCAGGACAAATAGTGAAAATGTCAAGTATCTTTCTGAAATTAAAAAAAGAAAAACAACAAAACAAATGAAAAAAGATTTAATTTAATAACTTTAAAATATTTTTTTCATTTTTATTTCAGCTTTTTAAAACATTGCTTATTTGTATTACAAAATGAAAGGTGCTTTTAAAGAGAATCTCCTCCTCCCAGTTTTCCTTTGAAAGTACAAAGGGAGACATTTAGACAACTCCTATTTTTTTCAATAGCTTTTTCAAGGAGAGAAATTAGTCAAAGACAAGTCCTTCTTGAGAAATTTTTATTCAGCAGCTCTGACAAAATACTTTTTGTTGAAACATTCCCAAGCAACTCTTCTCTAGCTGTTGGCCAGTGAGAGGCTCTGCCCACAAGCAGCAAAGGGAACTCCACATACAGCAGCGACCGACCCACTGAAGTTAAGCACGGCATGTGCATCTAACTCTCCTATGACCTCCAGAAAGCTTGAACAAGGGCTGCATCAGCTATGGAGGGCTTTTTGTGCACTTCATCTAGAGGTGTGAGGCTTGATGAGCAGACACATGAAGTTTTTTTGTGAGGTTGGTACTTTGCCAGATCACGCCTGCTTTATCTGACCGAGGGCTTCAAGCTACTTTGCTATTGCCTGAAAGCTGGAGGATCTTGAGGAGTGAGTGGTCAAACTGGTCAAGCTCTTCAGGCTTCTGATCAGCATGACTGGGATTTAACACTGAAATATGATGTATTTTGCTCTTCAAATGAAATTCAAGATATTTTCTGAATGAGCAGGCAAAGATTTTATTGGCTCTATACATTCCCATAAATTTAAATACCAAAGTTGAGGTTGCAGTCTCTGTTAGTCTGGACTTTGATCCACCTTTATCGTTAATAAACTTGATAATCCACCAGGTTCAAATGGTTTGAATTCATCAAAATCCCAAGGCAGCAGACATGCAAGGAAACACACAAACAACTCACCATCCAGCAGGGATCTCACAAAATGCCTTTGAAAGCATCAAAGTTAAGGTAACACACGAACAATGCTGTGACATGCACGTTCCTAGCCTCTTACATACACCCATCCTCCCTTCTTATATACTGGTATAGCTCTGCATGCATGCATGTGTGCACACGCACGTGTGCCATTTTTATAAAACCCAATATTCAAATGTGGGAACATTTCTTTTGGTTAATGCAGCTAGTGTATTTTACTGCACTTGGTATCTTTTTTCCACTGGACTATGTCCACACACCCCCCCAAAAAAATAGAAACCAAGACATCCTCAAAAGGCTCCTGGTTTCCTGTCAGTAACCAGTATCTTCTCGACAGATTACCCTAGGGAAAAAAGAAAAAAACCCCAAACCTGACTCTCTCACAGAGTTCATGTTGCCCTCATTTACCTTTTGCATAACAAAAGCTCAGACTATAATCCTGAATAGATGTTTTGTGTAGTTGAACCAGGTGTCTTCCTTGGAAAGACAGTACATTCAAAGTCAGCAAAATGCCAATTTGCTTTGTTTCAAAACATTTTGTTTCAATTGTTGCCAAGGCCTGGGGCTAAACACTACATTCTGTTTTAAGTGTCTCTGTTCTGCAGTCAGCGAGTTTTTAAGGTTTTTCTTGTTATTTATCAGAATACTCTAATGACAGTCTCACCTAATCCTATTGCTCTGGAAAAGATTTTAAGAAGTAAACCCATAGCTGCATACAATCATGACTATGATAAATTGATGCCCACAAATAAGATAATTTCTGTCCAATTAGCCTGGTGAAAGGAAAGATCAGAAATGTCTGTATTAGAAGAATTTTGTCTCTTCTCTCATCATGTCTGTGCAGTTCATAAACCTGCAACTGCAGTGTGCAAGCTGTGCACCGTACTCTTGGTTGCTGATTTATTTAATCAGAGTTGAAACAAGTATCCAATGATTTTATCATTTGTGCTCTACATGCCGTAAATCACTGGTTTAGCTCTGCCACAAGTCTATGCCTGCTTGGCCAAATACACCAAAGTGCTTCGGCAAGGGGGGTTTAAGCACATGCTTAAGTGCTTTGCCAAGCTGGGGCCACAGTGAGTGCATTTTAAAGTACCTGCACCTGGAAGCGTTTTTGCACATGCCTAATTTTATGCACTCGAGTAGTATCAGGGAATTTAATGGGCCTGCTTATATTTGTGAAGTCACTTGTGTGCAAGTGTCCAGATGACCAGGGCCTAGCACTATGCTGCTCTGTGTTGAGGTGTGGTAGGACATCCCCAAGCAAAAGCTTTTTCTCCTTAAGCCTTTCCTGAGAGCTAAAGGTCTTGCTTTAAGCAAGACCACTAGGTAAGTAGTTGACACCCAGAGAAAACAAGCAAAGCATAGTGGGCATGTGAGGTTACGTCTTCTTGTGTCTCCTCCTTCCTCCACAGCTCTGGCCATCAGTGCTTCAGGGAGGTCCTGAGTTGGAGGCTGTATTTGCTCTGTTGCGTTTCGTGGTCCCTAATGGTGCTTTTTCCCAATTAGACTTTCACTTCCACAATGTGTGATGGCAGAAATTTCCACAACTTAAAAAAACATGTGGGAAAACTGCTGTGTGGGAGAAGTCCTTCTGGCATATCCCATACCTGTGTTTGACTGTCTTAGAGGCTGCCCCCAGCTCTCATGTGATGGCAAGCTCTTCCTCTAGTTGCTTCTTCCTGCTGTAACTGTAACTGCGCACCCCCTTTCAGATACACCTTTCCTACTGCCGTCTCCCAAAATGATAGTTCTTTTAGTCTCTCTACAGATGCTCTTCCATAGTGTGCTCCTTGCATCCTCCCTGCACTCATACTGTGACATACCTCTGAGATGGGGCCAAGAGGAGCATTCAGGTTAAAATGTGTCCTAATAATGTTTTCTATTTTATTTCCTACCACTGTCTTAACAGCAGTATTTTTCATTTGATTGCTGCTGAGCGCTGAGTTGACGTTCAGAGAACTACCCACAATGACTCAGTTTGGTGTATCTTAACATTTCTCACATGAGAAAAACTGTGTGAATGCTATTGGCCTTGGTCTGACAGAAACAAGAGGCCCTTTGAACTGCAGCTGAGTCATCTGTGTCCTGCGTCTGGTTTAAATATCATGAATAGGGTGCCGTTTTTATCACTGAAGTTGTGACAAAACTTGTGACTAGTGATGAATGAATAACTGAAAAAAAATTCACAGATTTTCTTCTAAATTCAACAGCTAATTTCACTTTGACTGAGTTTCTGGCTCTTCCCCCTCCCGTCCCCCCCCCCCTTTTTTTTTTTTTTTTGGTAACACTTTGAAATTTCAGTTAATGCCTTCAGCTGCAGAACTGTTCTTTTCAGCTGTGCTGTGGACAGTTAGTTATCCACGTCACATGCCATTATTTCTGTTTCCTGGCTGGGTTAACTCTGTAACAAATCAAAACAGCAAATATTGCAGTCAGAGACATTCAGGCTAGTCCTGTGGACATGTGAGTAGTTTAAGCAATATCCTAGATGTGATGCTGTGCACTGTGGCTTGTATGTTACTCTGTGACTCTCTAAGTTGAATGACCATCAATGGTGGTTGTTGAGAAATCTGAGTATGTTTTTGAAAAGTGAATAGGCACTTTGCTGCAAATAATCTGGTCTCACACTAAAGCAATGCAAGCAGTGAGAAGGGTCACCTGGATTTCTTCCGGGACTGAACTAGGCCAGTGAGCAAAGCTGTGATGTGAAATTAAGCGAAAAAAACATTAACAGAACTGATGTTACTCATTCTCTTTTACTTAGAGCTGAGCCTAGTGCTCAGACCCACCCAAAGGCAGCTCAGTTAAGTGAAAAAACACCCACCTGCTTCAGTAGGATTGGAGTTAACCTGTCACCTCTGGATGGTGACTGCTGTTTTAGAGGAGGCCACAGGTAGGAGCCCACAGGTGAGAACTGTTGGGATGTCACAGCTGTTCTGCAGGTCCCATAGCCTTTCTCACTGGAGGTCTTCCCCACCCTTACTGTGACTAATGCACCCCTTCAGCCCAGAGCCAGAGTTTTACTGCCACTCCAATTTACTCTAAAGAACCACTCAATTTAAATATACAGTGCAATTAAAGCATATTAAATATTGATTGTTTAAGAAGCAGTTGGTAAAGAGTATTAAACAAAGTACACACCTTCCATCTAACCACCTCTACAAATATGAGAATTCAATATACTGTTATACATTTATTACCGCACTAAATATGACATGTACGTGGCACTCTGCATACCCTCAATGTAAAAACATATGCTAATATTTTCTCTGACAACAACTGCCTAAGTGATACAGGTCGTAGCTTGTTCAATTAAACACTAGATAATTGTAAAAGCTCCTTAACCTACAACCCTAATACTTCCTGGTGGACTAGAAGAACCATTTAATAATGTTAACTTCACAGCTGAATCATGTGGGCTGAAATCCAGACAGGATCAATTCCCAATCTCATTATGGTGTCTTACAGTTCAGAATATTGAGAAGAAGCAAGATATAATACCCAAATTTTAAGGCTAAACTAAATGTACAAGAGTGGAAAACATTGCATCTTGGCAAGGGCAGGGGGCACACAGAGTCCAACAGCCCCCCCCAGGAGTGAAGGAGCAACTGTCCCAACCCCAAATGCTCTGCAATTTACCCAAAAGATGAGGATCCTTCCAAAGAATGGAGAATTAGGTTCATGTTCCACCTCTAGGTCATGAAGAGATGGGATTTGAACCTGAGTGGACACTAGTAGAGAAGAGCAACTTTGCTGGTTTTTTTCCTTGTATATCTTTCTGAGAAAGGACTAATGCAGTTTTCAGCTGGATCTTCAGCCTGGTCTCACGTCCTGAGGGGAACAGAGCATGGCTGTAGCTGTGGCCAGCACCACAGTACTTCCTGTAGGCCATCTTAGGTGGCCCATGCTCACCAGGTCTTGTCTCTGAGGATCCCATCTTTAGGGATATACCTCTTGGCATGCACCAGGCAGCCCATCACAGTGCCATGCCCTCCCAGCCCCACATCCTCAGTCTGGCCATGTAGTACCTACTCTCAGTAGAGACTGATTTTTATGTGGAGTGGCATTTAATGTGACTTTCAAACTCCAGCACAAACCCTTTCCATTGCTACCACATCAGCACAACATGAATTCTGGTCATACATCCTCCGTTATCCACAGCTACCTTTGGAGGCACTTTCCTCTTAAACTTGCTGAATCTGTTCTTCCCCACTGAAAAGACAAATTACAGATAAATAAGGAGATAATTTGCTATCATAATATTGCCATGAGCCTTACAACACCATGGTGTTTCTGACAGCTAGGCTTGTCCCATCTGCTTTGGTTTCACCAGTGTTGCAGTAGGCATCACCTCTGACCCGTTCTGTTTACTGCAAGCAGAAAAAAACATTTTCATGGATTTTGTTCAGCTTCTGAGTAAGAAGGCCAATAATGTTGACTGTGTTTAGAAATGTAATTGAAGTCACAGAAACCAAGAACAGGAAAAATGCATCAAGTAAAAATAACTGCTTACAAGAGGAGGGAATGTACTGAACAAATTGCACGGAAATAGTAAATTGGGCAGAAATTCCACTGGAAACAGGACAAAGCTCTTTATGAACAGGACTCTCTAGCTTCTAACTAAATTTTTTCCAATAAACACAGGCCCTTGAAAGTATAGCAATGTAAGTAATTCCGGCCACATTTCATTAGCTTATTCTGTCATTTAGAGAACACAAATGACTGTTGTTTACTCATGACTGCTAGGATAGGTTTGTTAATTTTCAGTGCCTATGAATTTTTTATCATATCTTTAATAATGACATTTAAGTCTCACAGAAACTTAACAGGCTTTCACAGTAGCCACATCATTTGAACTAGAGAGAGTACAAGTGAAAAATTTTAGTAACAATTCAAATAACATTATCTTTTTGGCAAAAAAGTGCAGAATATTTTAGGCTGGTTATGCTGGTGAAGTTTCAGAGAGAGCTGTAGTACAGGGAGCTCAGTTTCCAGATACCCTTGCCAGACCACATCTCCTAGCTCACACTGTTAATGGGAAGAAGGTGAGGGGGCAGGGTGTATGGAGGGAATTTCCCTGTAATGCATCATGGTTCACGTAGCCTACTCAAGAAACTCTCATGTACACTAAGAAGTAAGACATGGGGCAACCAAACCAGAATGACTGTGAAGCAGATTTTTTCTGGCTGAAAAGTGCTTTTTGTTGGGTTTTTTTTTGGAAGCGTTACCTATTTCTTTATCTTAACTTCACATGTTTTCCTCATCCTTGAAAACCAGTGTGCCACCTGAACTAAGAACTCAGAAAATGTCCTTCATGTCTTACCTGGAGTAGCCATAGGAGTGGCAATACAAGTTTCCACATGTTATCCTAACTTTCTCTATTTCTAGATGTCCTTAATCAGCTTACAAAGTACTTTTTCTAAAGGCTATGATTTTCTAAATTACACTTGTAGAGACTCCAAGACATTAAAAAAACCCTCAGTACAAAATGTTCCTGCATGTTTTATTTGTTGACATCTTCCCCGAAGAAACAGTGGGTATCTCTTTTCTTTTTATATCCTTTCAACACTGATAGTTTGTCTATTAAAATCAGATCAGTGATTACAACTCATTTCACACATGCAGCGAAAAAGTTGTCAGCTGGTTGCTGCTGATCATAATTGGATTTCAAGTAGAACACTACTGTATGACACAGTAACTCAGTGCATCGTAATTAACCCCCAGAGCCATCCAGTCTTTCTCTGTCACTTGTAGTTTTAGCTGAACTAGGAATTTGCCTACTAAAAAAATGATTGGAGAGGTTCTTCATTTTTCGTTTGAAGCGAGGCTGAGGGGGACTCAAAAAATCTTGTCAAACTCTTTAAGAAGTCCAGGGAATGGACAAAACTCACTTCTGCACACTTATGGGGAATCCCTGCTAGATCCTGAAGTCCCAGGGCAGACATACAAGGCAGAGCAAACATGAGCAGGAATGCTTGCCCCCAAGGCAGGCACTGGGGCAGGAGCATCCCTGGGACAAGACCTTGGGTCTGTGTGGGTTGGGGGCATAGGGAGCAACGATAAATAAGGGAGTTAACCTAATTGGATCACTAACGATGGGCACACAAGGCTGACCTCAGCACAAGGGGCCATGCGCCACAGACTTGGGGACAACTTGGAGGGAAGAACGTCATCCTTACATCTGTTTCCACGCAGTGAGCCCATGCCAATAAAACTGAAGCTCCTGCAAATGTTGTGGCTCATCTTGCTGAAACAGGCTGCAGTGCCTGACAAAGCTGGGGGGAGCCTCCACCAGGCATCAGTAGGTGCTTTCAGTTAAGTTGGCAATTGTTCTTCGTTTTATATTCCCAATTAATGTAATGCTTCTGAACAGTGTCAGGCAGACATCAAAGCTCTGGGCTTACTGTGACAGCAGACACCACAAAGGGAAACTGTTTCCATTGTCTTTAGCCATGGCTATCTACCCTTCTCAGGATGGCTTGTTAAATACAGAGCTTCAAATACGAACCTGAGCCAATGCAAACAAAACATGAAACGTTGATCATCTTCGGGAATTTCCCTGATCTTCCATTTCTTTAGGTGAACAAAAAGGAAGAGATTTTCTGGGGTTTTCATTTTGTGGAATTTCACTTTTTTTAAGCCTGTGTTAAAATCTGATCTTACTCTTTGCAACTCATCATCCCATGATTTTCACAAAAATGACCTAGCAACAATAGGAAGAGAAAAAATGATCAACCAATGTAATTGGGAGCCACTTCTCAAAAATTTTCTACTCTGTGCTAGGATCATCCCAGAACTCCCTGCATATCCACAAGAAACATTGTGTAGATATAGGCTTTTGCCTGTATCTTATTCATGTGCAGTAATACAAGGTGTATTTTTGCTTCAACTGTGCTGAATTTGGTGTAGTTACAGAACATAACTGCTGCAATCTACTTTAACAGAATAAACAGACGGAGATAAAAAAAATAATTAAGGAATTTGATGAATCACGAAACTAACTCATTCTTTTACTTGATTTTCCCCTGATATGGGTGTTGTTTTGTCTCAATTGGTTTGAGCTGGAATAGATTCTTAAAAACATAAGTGAAAAGGAGCTTTGAAAGTAAAGTAATACCTCTGCAGGTTTTTTAAGAGTAGATCTTGCACAGAGGGTCTTATTGATTTCAGAGGAAAGCATCCCTCCCTGCTTCTCAGAAATACTCAGCTCCTCTTTATCTTCAAGAATAAAGTTAAGGTAGAAAACTTGTCCTTTTTGAAGGCCTCCCACCCACCAAGCTCCATAATCACACTCACAGAGTGGTGCATCATGATGCATTATTCATCAAATACATTTGTTCAGATGATGCCATATATGTCTCCCTAAAGGGCCACATTATTTAATAAAGGATTTTTATTTTCTGTTGGGAGGCTGCATGAGGATGTAGAGACGTTTTACTGGGCTTCTGAGCCTTGTAAAAAAGTATGGCTTTTTTCAGACAATCCTTCTGATCCATCTGGGGGGCCTCTGTCTATGTTACTTGGTAGAAATATTGGCTTGCTTACCAAACCTGATACAAGCTTTATGCAATAAACACAATATAATACATGCATATTATTTATAACCATAATAATTAACATATAAAATATATACACACGTGCACTGTGGAGTTATGTTTCATAAATTAATATACATATTACACTAACCCCACACAGAATATCAAGAAAATCTGTTTCTGCTGCATACAAAACAGACATTTGAATGTGTGAAGCAAATAGGAAACATGTTTCTCAGTAAATTTAGAGGCCATATTTCATGGAGATCTCCATATGTCTTCTTAATTCATCTCATGTTTCTATGATCATTTGCATTTCTTCTTTCTTCTTTTTTGCCCCAGAACTGGTACAAGTTAGGCTGTTCGTTGAGCCAGAATCAAGACTGATCTGCTCTCTCTCCACATAGCCTTAATAAAATTTTCAAGGTATTTTGCTTCCCAGCTATTGGTTTGTGATTGCCATCCTCTTTTGGAGAGAAAGACATGCTGGAAAAGCAAATGAAAAATGGAAGTGGTTTAGTTCTTGTGCAGAGATTCATGCACTATATTAATTGACAGTATTAAGTAAGGGGCCAGTGCAAAAAAACCTCAAACAAACTGTCCTCTAGCCTAACTGCTGAAGGGTCATCAGAAGGCATATGGCCTTCTGGTAATTAACTACACAGCTGTAGCATGTCCTAAATAGTAAAAGTGCCTATACCCTGGCCTTCACCTGATATCTAAAAAACATGTTACCTCAGCTTTGGTCATGAGATAAGTTTGTGCCTCAGTGCTCTAAGAGACCAAGCCTAATTCCCTATACTTTAGGTCACACGTTTTTAGTTAAAGTCAGCATTTAAAAAAGAAAAATATGGCAACTATCCCATGGGAGACATTTTGCCTTTCAGGTGATTCAGAGACTAAGAATATTTCCTTAATATTTTAAATGAAAAAGCTTTCTTTAGCAAATCAAAAGAGTTTTCAGAAATCTTATGCAAGGTAAGCCTGTCTGCAGTTTTTGTTAATCAGTATGGAGCTATTGGTAGCCACAAACTGAGTTTTTCTCATTGCTTCTGCCTCTTTCTTATGAGCAAATATGGAAATAACTGATACTGCATTTGCCAATGACGTCTTCTCTTTTCTGTGGTCATTAGCACACAGGATGATGTCTACCAAGAATTCTTTTATGTGGGAAGCTATAAACTGCTTTCCAAGGAAAAAGCACCCTTTCTGTACCTTTCTGTTGAGGGTAGCAGCAAAGAAAATGTCTGGTGCCCAGAAACAGCGGACTTTCAACGACAGCAAGTGTGAGCAGCTGAAGAAGCATTCGCCATCTATTTATCTTGCAAATGCAGGGGTGCCTTCTTACAAGATGCTCACACTGTTGTCGTTGCAGTAGGGATTCATGTAATTTTTTTTACCCCCCACCCCCCCTTACAATCCTTTCACGACGTACCGTTAATAACATTATTACTATTGGCATATTGCTATTCTTCACAGCAAAGAGAAATAGGATGAGCTGGAAAGTAAAACCAAACATCTATTTATGGTTTCTTTCCTTGCAAAGACTTAATTTCTCCACCCTTGAGTCAAAGTGCACAGTGCTGCTCCACTTTGGACTGTGACAGTGTCTTTTCTTCTCCGGGTCACCCTTCAAAAGGGTTGCAATATGTGTGCAGACTATGCCGTTGGTGTTCTAGAAGTACAACCACCTCACCGTCTGAAAACAAACTGGCTGAAGCTTGCCTGAAATACAGCACAATGCGCTAAACTGCTGTTTGGCATTTCCAGCAAAGCAGCTCTGTGCTGCAGCACTGGGAGAGAGGGAACTCTAAGGGCATTTCTTCACTGCTGGGTCCTGAGCTACAGTATGTTTACTGGTGAATATTACTTTTTGAAGTCTCAGAGTCAGAAGAGATCCATACCTGTAGCAACAGCAAAACACAGAAGCAGGACAATCTGGAGAAGCTAACATTAAATAAATAAATAAAAACAAATAATGTGTGCACCACATCTTTCCTCAGTTCCTTTGTATTGCCTCTGGCTCAGGCCCACCCCAAAGAGTCTAAGTATTGATTAACGTCTCATTTCTGAAAATGTTATCTATTGCAAATAGGTTTCCCTCCTGCCAGACCTGCTGCTAGCACAAGGCACATAACGAAGAAGACTCGCCTGACTGAGGTGATCAGCCTGAAATCTGCTTCTAAAGCAATGATTTAAGTGCAAACAGGAAGCGGCATGATGGGGTCCTGTTTCTGAAGCAAGACTTCCCATGCAGAAAGTGGGAAGGTGCAAGTCTAACCTATTGCTGTTGCAGTTTTAAGATTACAATCTTGTGGTCTCCTTGGGATGTCATAATATGCTTTGAACTTTGAGTCAAGCTATTTCCATATTCATTTGCTTACTTCCACAAGGACAGACACCAATAAGACAATACACTACAAATCATTTTAAGTTACTGAAGGGGTGGAAGAAAAGCAGGGGGGTGGAAGAAAGGGGGGTGGGGGGGGAATGGAGAGAATATTTGGTCTGCTCTTAATTAAAACCAGCCGATGACATACAATGATTTGTCTGAAGCACTTCTGAGCTGTACCCATTTCTGTTTACACTTGACAGCTGTACATTCTTTCCTGCCTGTATTGTTTGAACTATGGCCAATGGTACAACCATTAAATCTTTGATAGTGTTTTTTAAATACAAAATTGACCTTTTTCTTTGAGACGGAAAGAGAGGTAGGGCAGGAATAGCTACGTTACATTAGAGAGGTTTGGATTTACTAGGTTGTACACCCTCCATTGCAAAACAGTGCCTCTGGTCATTTTTGGACTGGCTATTAAAAGGGTTTTTTCATGTTCCCCACATCTGCTTACAAAAAGAAATCATCATTCTGTGACCCTTTCCTCCCAGAAGACGCCTGTTTTGGGTAGAGAATAAACCAAATCATTCACGATTACTGAGTGTAATTCTGCATTGTAAGTGGGATGCAGAGGGTCTCTCACTGGACTACAACAGGGGTTTGCTATGAACAGAAAAATTCAGGAAAAAAATAATTATGGATTAAGAAAACAAAAAATTAACTACAAGATATCTGAAACCAGCTATCACTGTCATGAATTGAGAATTTGGAAAGTAACTCTTTGTCAAAGCCAAACGTGTCCTAGACACTCCATCGGCGCTCTCTCTGAATCCAGTCTGCAGCCTCCAAAATTGATGGCTCATTACAAATGAAAATGCTTACCTAAAAAGGAGAAAGAACATTAGCATATGTCTTATCCCTTAAGTTTGAACTAAACCACAGAACTGATTTGATCCAGATATCACCAGCTGTCCCCTGAACTTGCCTGAAGCATTTTTTGTTGCCAGCTTTGGCAGAGGCAGATGGTCAGACGATGCTGTATTACTAACCAGGGCTGTACTGCTCCTTGTTGAGCTGAGACACCAGAGATGCATTTTGTTTTATAGACTGGAGCTTAGTCTAAAATCACACAGAGAGTAAACAGGAAGGATATATTTAGCTGCTGCAGCTTAATAGGAGTGGGAAATCTTTGCTTTACTTTAAAGTCATGCAGTCATCTTAAAAAACTTACACAGCCCTCATGATTACCCCAGAGCTCTCTAGAGCTCTATGGGCTGGAGGGGATGTCTAAGTCTGACCAATGCTGCAGTGGCACTTCTGCTCCACTACTTGTCCTATCTTACATGGAGATTGGCTGGGGTTACCGAATTTGGTCTATTGGTTAATTTAAATGTTTTATGAAAAAGAAACTACATTCGTAGATTTTATGAGCCAGGTTAAGGCAGCACTTAACTGTCCTGAAATGAGGTTAAAGACCAAGACAAAAGAAAATACAGTCCCTGCTTTGAACATCTAAGTGCCTTCCTCCTCTACCCTTAAACATCTGGGCTTTCAGAAAAGACAGACTGCCAAAGATATGTAAAAACACACTGCACAACACTGAATGCATTCAAGCAATGTCACAGCAATGCTGGGAAGGCACCAAGTCAGAGCGTAAGAGTCCGTGCCCCATGGACCTTCATGTGAGATTTTCAAAACTGCCCAGCATTGGCCTAATTGAAATAATTTGGAGTTTTCCCCTAATTTATTTTCAGTATTAGATCAAGGCCAAAATGTCCAAAAATTTCATTCACACTCCAAACTGCTAACTTTTTTAATTATTCAATTAACATGAGATCTTGGTGATGACAAATTGGATTTCAACTGCTGTTATTCCTGCCCTAGCATTAAAAGTTTTCCAGTTTCAATGAATCTTCTATTTTCCTCTCATTTTCCTCAGAGCCTCAAAAAGCTCCAGGAAAGATGCCTTTTTCTGAGAAATCACAGGCATGAAACAGACCAGCTGACAGAAGAAATGTTCCGAAAAGACACAAAAGCAATGGCTGCATCAAGCACGGCTGAGGACTGGCAGTCAGCATTTCTCAAGCTGTTTGGAGGTGTTAAATCCAAGTTGTGGGATGCTGGTGTGCCACCCACTGCTGGTCCACACAAAGAACCTGGCCTCCTCCTGGTGAGTCCCAGGTACATATCTTCACCTTTATTCCTGCTAGGGGTGTGACATCCCTACAAGCAGGAGAGCAGAAACCTTTCAGTTTCAGTACAAAGTGTGTACCTATGAGCCACCAGTCTTTCCTAGTCTTCCCTGACACTTAGATGCCTCCTTTATGTCTCACTCTGGGCAGGTCCCTGGGAAGACTCACGCTCACTTCCACACAGCCGATTCAGCCTCATGTTTCCAGTTCTCTGAAGGATATTTCTGGGAAAAAATAGAGATGAAACCTCTGGCAGGCTCCATATTTGCTTTAATAGTGGTGATATACATGCTGTGGTAGGACTGGGATCTTCTCAAAGCTGGATCGATCATGGTGCCACCGTGTATTGCTGTATTATGCCTGCCAGAGTCACACTGATTCATTCACCAACTGTCTTCACCCAAGAGATTTAGTTTTCTTTCTTTCTCCTTTTCCTCATTCTTTCAGCATTCCTAACCTTGTTGTCTTGGGATCACCAGCTTCCATTTGACTGAATTGTCCCCAAACACAACCTACTAGTGCTGTGATGGAGAGGTAATCTCTGCTTGAAATTAAGACAGTCCTGTAGAAAACTCTCTCATTGCCCCATCTCAACAACTGTCTGTCCACTCCACTGTCTGCTTATTTTTGGTGTTTGCTTGCTGTGTTACTTTGCAATTCAGATGCATTACTTTCTGACTCAGTAGCCATACTCATGGTCCTTTCCTGGGGCTCAGAGAGCACAGAGAAGAGCTTTTGCTGTAAAGAGCCTAGACTTGTGCATTGAATCACTTAATTTTCTTGTGGGGACCTGATTAACTGTGTTCATTACAAGTTCCAAGCATAGTTATCCTCTAACTAATTTATGATCATCTTTGACTGGTACAGGAACTCCAGGGACTGTCAGCACAGGACCATGGGAATACAAATAAATCAGTGAGTATCACTGAGAAAAGTAAAGGGGAAAAATGTTTCTCACAGCACAGTCTTTGAGAGGATTAGACTCTGTAAGTGTGCCTGCTGGCAGCAGCAATATCTGACTTTCTGGTTTCTTAGCCATCTACCACGTTCTTCTAGTTTGATTTCAACTTCACCAGCTTATTCTCTTTCTCTTCCTCAGGAGCAATATGATGATTTTTTAGAACTGCATCACAACAGAGCTGTTGGTTTTGGTTTCATTGATAAGGACCCTTCAGTTACCTGCACGTGTGTAAAACCCGCTGATTAGGGTCATCATCTGTCTGTGCCACCTACTAAGAGCTGAAGCAGTTCAGGTGCTTCTTAGATTAACACTAATTCAAAACTGATCAGAACCAGGCAATGTCATGAGACACCAAACCAAGGTCAACAAGCAACCCACTTCCATACTGCCAGCAGGCAGCATGTGCCACCCCAGCTGGGATCCTCAGCCATGTAAGGGAGTGTGGATTTATACCACAGTTATGTCCTGAGCAGGTGGACCTGATGAGCAATGAGATGAGTCAATGCATGGCGGGGTTCAAGGGGATTCCCTACATAGCGCTGAATCATCAATCATCAATTCTGTAAAGTAATTTCCATAGTAAACAGTTGGGAACAAATAGTTAAAGCAGTGAAGGGAGGATCTGAGTTCAGCAGTAATCTCTCAGGGCACTGCTGAGTCACACTCTGGACTTGGAGAGAAAAAGCGAACATCACAGCTGGATGCGTTCAGCTAGGAAAGAAATCAAAGACATGATCAGTTCCCAGCTTATGATATTTATTTGTAGTTCATTATTGTATTTATATTCTTCCGTGTGAAGAGCATACAACAATCAATAAGGCTGGCCTTTTGGGAAAGTGCTTATCAGCACCTCTAATAGAACACAAATGTACAGAGCCCTTGTTAGTGGGCTGGGAAATGAGGGCTGGTGAGAAGCCCCCATAGAAGGCAAGCTGCATGGATAACACAGCATCACCTCCCTGGGAAGCTGTAGCGTGATGGCAGCAGAATCTGAACTCCTATTTCTGCTCAGGCTGAGCAAAGAATGTTTTTAGATACATAAAATTATTTATATGTATGTCTATATCACAAACGCATGTCTTAAAATAACTCAGCTGGGGCAGTTTCCTGCAGTTTACGAGCAAGGAGGGTGAAGACAAGGAGAGAAACATGTGAAAGGAGATAATGACATACAGTGTCCCCTGCAAGGGAGGACCCAGCCTAGGCAAGGAGCAGAGCGGGGGTGCTCACACCGGCCAGCTTCAGGAGGCTCACTTACATGCCTCAGCTTCACGAGGATTGCTCAGGATGGGTTTCCAATCTGTCCTGTGTGCAGGGCTCACAGGGATGTGGTTTAGTAAAGTGGCAGCTATCAGCATACAGAGGTGTTGCCTAGGCCTGGGGCTACCATCATTAGTTGACCAGGTGTCTATGCAGTAAATGCAGGCTTCACTTACATATGGATCCCAGGGATCAAAGACGGAACGGGCAAACCCAGCCTAAACAGGTTAACCAAGGGGATTTGCCCTTTTTTTCCTGTAGCCTGACAATGCTCATAAAGACCGCCACATCAATAAACTCACATTAGGCTGCACTGAATTACACAGTTCAAAACAGAGATGTGTCTTATTGTGTTTAACTGTTATTAAATCAGCTCCCTCAGCTTCTTTAGGGCTATGCCAGTTTACACCATCCGAGGATGTGGTGCTAGCTCTCTAGGAAGCTGCTTGCTCCTAAGTGCAAACACGTTGCCTGCTAAGAGTTCACAAGCTGAGGCAAAAACTCACCCGGGATTCCTATGATCTCTTGCTGCTATTCAGCCTGAAGAACCAAGGTATTAAACATGTAATATGAAGAAATAAAACCGTGCATATTTTTAGCTGAGCTAGATTTCCATGTCCCCTGCTTTTAGGAGTATTATATCAACACCTGTTAGTTTTGCTCTAGTCATCATTTCCATCAGAAACTTATTGTTTCAAGGGTTTTATAACTCGTAAAACTTTTATAAGTCAGACAAAATGTGCTTTAGGAAAAAGCTGATCTTTCAGGTCTCAGCACTGGAATGTACTTTTATATGCAACAAATGTAAAAGAGAATAATGGCTGTAATGTCTTTTATTATATTTAGAAGGAGGAAGAACTGCAAATATAATCAGAAATCAAATCATTTAACCATTAATTTCACACAATGAGTCTGGGCAACCCTCTCAAAATATCTGTCAATAGACAGCAAATAAAAATGAACCCAGACAGCAGGGAAATTCTCATCCTTCGCTTCCAAAAAGCACTTAAGCACATACTTAAGTCCATCCTTACTGCAAAAGACATTTGAGCATGTATATAAACCCCTCTTGCAAAAGGATTGCTTTCTTCAGTGTCTGCTGTGAACCCAGGACTCATCCCACTCAACTCATTGCTAATGCTTTTGAAGTTACTCATGGGCATAAATATTTGCAAGAATGGGGCCTCAGTGAGGAGCTGTGTCTATATGAGGAATCACGGCCAAACTATGCCATTCTGAAGAAAAAATGCTCCCAGACTTGCTGTCTCCACCAGAGAGCTGTTACCAACATGGCACAGAGTGGCTGCTGCTGCCCAGATGGCAGAAGCCAAGTGCATGCCCCCTGGCAGCAGGCCACATCTCTGAGGGTCGGCTGCATCTCCTGGGAATGCATCTTCAGATGAACACTGGGAATTAAAAATCACTTCCATGGCTGACAACTGCTTGCAGAGGAACAAAAGCTTCTTCAAAACTGCTCTGTCCCTGTTGACAAATAGCAGATTGAGGTTCTGTGTGGCTGCTTGCAGTACACAAGCCTGACTAAAAAAACTGCATAGGTCCTCTTCAAAATGCCACCTCAGCCAGCTCGGGGGTTCAAGGGGGTGAATAAATGTCACCTCAACTCAAAGCATCCATGAACCAGAAAAGATTGCCAGTGAAATCTGTCATCTTTTGACATCAGCCCGAGGTTGACCCCCTTTCCAGAGGTTGGTACCCTCTCAGTGTCTGCCTGCTGCTGAGACACCCTCTGGTGAGGCACCAACAGTATCTGACGTGGAAATGGAAGGAAGACTTCATGTTTTCACTGAAGCACAATGGCATAGTAGACTCTTCAAAGGCCCCTGAGCTGAAACAGTCCCAGCTTACATTTGAACACCCTGCGCAAAGGCAACCTTAAATCTGGCAGGTTTGGGCCTCACTTTCATTCAAAAAAATTTATTCCTCATTCTGTGCATGATCTTGTCACACAAAAGCACACCTTGGGATGCAGTCAGTGTTGATAAAGTCTAGGTAACAAGATGAATCTAGTGCAGACATTTAGTCAAGGAGAAGTGGAAGGCTTGACGATGAATTTGAGGGCATCTGTAGTGTTTCTGAAATACTTCGCTCAATTCTTGTTTGAAGTCTCATGGATCCATCGCTGAGTTTTGAATTTCTCAGCATTTTGAAGACCTTATGAATGTGTTTTTACAGTGCTGCCAAAGAACTGTCGTGACTTCTTGGAGGTATTTCCATACCTGGGAGACCTCATATAGACCTTTTTACAAGTGGGTTATGATGAAAATTTTGGGAGGCAAAAAAAGCAAATAAACAAAATCTGTAGGGATGACCACGGCTCCATCAAGCTTATTTCTCCAGTATGGGGGTGGGAGCTGTAACTTTTAGTCCCTTTAAGATTCACTTGTCCTTTCACTTCCCTACCAAACCTGACTGACCCACGAAACCTACCGAGAAAAACGTAAAATCCCAATGCTGAAGGTTAATGTAAAGCTTTTGGCATTTCTGAATGCTGAGGAAAAAATAATCTTTCCTGTTTCTAATGCACCCCATGTGTAAAGTTACAGAGTGTGAGCACTGGCTTTTAACAGGAACTGTTAACAACCCTTTTTGATCACAGGAAGTAGAGAAAAGCCTCTTCACCTAAGAAAATAACAGCGATGTTTATGGGCACGGCTCTTCTCCCCATTAGGAGCCGCCAACCACCCCTCCCTGCCCCTGAGCTGATTTCTGGGGGGCTGTGGCGGGGGGCCGGGGCTCACTCTGGCTTCCTTCCGTTGGAGGGCTCCGGCGGCCGATGCTGTTTCTGGGCAAACGGCCACTGCTGCGATATTTGTGTTAGATAGGCTGCAGCTGGGCTGGGTGGGTGTTGAAGCAGGCTGCACCCAGCCAGCTCCCCAGCCTCCAATTCCTGGTAAAAGCAACTTCCTGATTCCTTTAAGTTTGAACTTTCTTTTTTATTTTATTTTATTTTAAGAAAATAGGTGCTTTTTGACTTCTAGGAAACGTAGATGTCAAAGTTTGCTGCACACACAGGCGGGGAGCCTAGCCCATCCACCTTACCCCTCTATGCCTGTTCCTCCAACGCAATTAAGTGGCACTTTCTTCTCTTTACTATCTCTGTTAAGAAAGCCACCGGTTCAGCCTCCTGACATTCAGAGATATACTATCAAAAGCAAAATAGTATTCAGGGCTACTAGCTAAAAAGCAGACAGCATGTACCTGGTTGAACTGAAAGGAACAAAGCCAGGGGAGAATTTATCTTCCTGTGTTATCTCATGATTTAAAGTCTGTGCTGGCAAAATTTCACTTCTTTAGCTGCAATTTCAAGCTGCAAGTATCCAGCAGCTGAGGAAGCAGTGTGTGTATATATGTGTGTGCGTGTGCATGCGTGCACCATATGTATTCATGTTTATGCAGTTTTCCACTCAAAGCAGTCAGCGGAAATGAAAACCTGATTTTGCAAGTCTTCCACTGCAAAATTAAACATCCAGTTTTTCCTTAAGGGAATTTGCTGGTTTATACACTAGGAAATAACTCCTAATTTTTTTTCTTTTTCCTTTTAATTCCAAAATATTTTGCCTTGAAAGAGAGCTGAGCTATGATAGGAAACACTATTCGTTTGGGATAGGAGAGGGGACAGCAAGGTGAGAGAGAATAAAAACAAATCAAACAGAAAAAGCAAACAGAAGTAAGGGATTTTCAGTTCCTGTGTGTGTGTCCATCTATTTTTATCCTAGAAGGAAGCTTCTTAACATAGCCGTGTTTTTTTCACGCTGCTCTCCTCCCTTTGCGGGACTTCCAGAACTCATCTCGGCACCTGGTTTTTCCCTGAGCTTGATGTGTTATGCTTACAAGGCAGGACAAATTTGGCAGCTGTTGCATTGGAAGCAGAAGGGAGCAGAAAAGCAGCAAAGCCAGATACTTTGTACATCCAGGGGCACCAGAGGGATGTCATTTATTTCTTTTGCTTAGGATGTTGCTGGCAAAGCTGACTGCTTTCTTTTGGCCTTGACTGGGACATCTAGACAGTGGGAACAGTTTTTTTTTTTTTTTTTTTTTTTCTTTTGGATCATAAGTGTATCCTTTCTCCTAACACTTCTGTTGCTCATGTTCTTATTTGGAGAAAGCTTTTCTTTTTTTTCTTTTTTTTTTTTTTTCGGAGGCTATGAGACAAAGGAAACTTTTGGCTGGAGTGAAGTGTTCTTAAAGTGGAAAGGAAGCCAAGTCTGAGGCACCAAAACAGAACTTCAAATATTTTTCCATTTGCAAAGCAGCGTACAGCCAGAAAGGAAAGGCTGCATCCCAGCCCTGCTGAAGCCAATGGGAAATGTGCCACTGACTTCCATAGGACAAGAGATCCACGTGAGGAATCCAAACTCACCCGTCTGCCCATTATAATTATGATTATTAATGACGTGTTATTTGTATTGCTGTAGCAGCTTGCAGTTCCAGTTAATAGGCAGATTCCCTTTGTCCAAGGGGTTGTACAAACCCAAATAAAAGAGATGTTCCTTGCCCCAGAGATCTTGAAATCAAAGTTTCTGTCTCAGCTTAATGCCTTACAGAGGAACCATAAGGGGAAGGCACCCCCCACCACCACCCCTTGCCAGGTACCTGTGCCCTGCTGCACTCCTGGCCAGATACAAACTTTTCAGAATGACCACACGTCTAAAACAGCCTATGCTGTGTGCAAAGCAGAACAGGATGCCACCCCCATTCAGGGGCAAAGGATCAGGTGTGGACGGTCGATACCTGCAGTCTATGAACTCAGTGTCTCAGGAGAAGCTCTCTGAGAACTCCCAGTGGCTCCCATTCCCTCCACAGAATTAGCATGTCACTTTATCAGGAGCCTCAGTAAACCTGAGCCTTTAACATTAATTTCTCCTGCAAGGTGAATCTGATTCCTATAATGATACAGCTCTAGGAAAATCAAGCCAAGTTCAATGTATAGTGCTGAAACAAAGCATAACAAGAGTTCTAGATTTAGCAGAGTGTTCAGAAAAGTATTCTCTCACCAAGAAGTTGGAGAGCTCAGGAAATTTTCAGTTATTTGGTGCTGCAGCACCAGATGATTCAATATCAAAGGGAATACCATCATTATCTTTGGCATCAGAATCTCTAAATTTAGGCTGAGATGCTGGAAAAATAAAAATTGTTGTAATCAAAATCACAAAAGAAAAAAAGGTCTTTTAAACTTGCTCGACATGTAACTTGGCTGGAAATGAAACAAAAAGAGTAGAACCCAAAAGAAAGAAATTCAAAATGGAAAAGCTTGGAGCAAAGTTCCTTCAAGCATGGGTGGCCGGGGCCAAGTGAGGAGAAATACACATGTAAACAGCTATTCATAAAATCATACCTTGCCCTCATACATAACTTTTCTACCATCAGTTTCTATCATCAATGGTGGTTCCCAAAAGGAACAACAAATAGCTGTGAACACATTGGTAGGAATTTGTGCTCCCAAAAGAAAGAAAATAATTCTGATCTACAGATGAGACACATGTTCACTTGCTGAGAGAAGGACTGATACCATCAAATAAATTCATGAAGAAAACAGCAAATTCCAGTCAGCTGCCCTCATCTAATACTGAGGGACCAGAAATCACTATGTATCTTTTGTCTCAGTAATTCATTCAATGAAGTTAATAATGATGAACTCTCAGAGAATAATCCTATTTCTCTTAGAAAAATAGGATTAAGCGTAATGCCCTGTATGAAGCCAAGGCTGCTTAGGTAGGTAATGGCTCTGTATGTCAAAGGATAAACAATAATCTCTTTACACAGGCAGTTCCCAGACACTGGGGTGTTGCCTGGATGCAGCTGTTCCCTGCAGCAGCAGCAGCGCTGGGTGCTGGGTGCACTGGCAATAGCAGTCAGGCTATTTGGCCTTCATTTGGGAGCCTGCAGCTCCTTGATGACTTTTTCTTTTTGTTTCTTTCTTTTTTTTCTTTCTTTTTTTTTTTTTTTTTTTGCATTGTCCTAACTGAAGAAGTCAGAAGGCCTATACTGTCTCCCTCAACACCTTTTCAGAGCATTTCTTTCCACTTGAAATGAAGTATTTTTTTTTTTAAGAGGAAATAGGTGGGATCTCTTGGGAGCAGGTTTCCCAGCATTTATTTACCTGGCGCTAGGAGACAGCCCTCCGTTCTGAGACGCTTTTAGTGCTATCAGATACAGCAACTGACATGAGCTCCCCCATTCCTGGCACCCACAGGGAGCTCTTGCATGCTTGCCATTTTCTCGATGAGGTGAGAGTGAGCTGTCCATGTTATTGCAGCGTACTGCTGGCTCCCCTGCTTCGCTGCCTGACACGAAAGCCATTGCCACTGCTCAAGGCTGGCTGCTCCGCTGGAGAGCAGTGGATGATGCTGCTGCCTGCAGAGTGGACCACAACTGCCTTGGCAGCGGTGGGGAGATGAGGCTCTTCCCTGCTACGGTAAGAAAGAGATGGGGGAGGTCTGCAGTGGGATCCAGTCCTGCCAAGGGGTGTAGGAGGCAGCTGCTGGAGGGGACACTGGATAAGAGGGCATTTGGGCTCTGCGCTCCCCGTGAGCCCACCTAACCATTGCTCTCCCCTTTCCCTGCAGTGATGCAGCACCCTTTGGCCAACACTCATCAATCCCAAATAACAGAAGAAAGAGAGCTTTCCTCCTGCATCCCCTCCAGTGAAAGTGAGCTGCCCAGCCACCGTTCAGTTTTAAATCTTTTTATATGATTATGTCTCTCCACGGTCCAAGGTGACAACATTAGCAGCACCCACTTCTCCCATTGTTCACTCGCTGTTTGCTTTGTATGGGAAATGGCTTTTCTTCCCCACTGGTGACCTCCCTAACCACTAGTGGATGGGGACAAGGGCAACTATCAGCCTTAATGACTATGGAGGGACTCATGCTCTTCTCCAGTGCCGAAGTTGCTGTGTGCTCCTCAGGACAATGAACCAAATATCTTCTACAGGACAGGAGTATCTTCTTTTCTCATGAAGTAGAACAACAACCGTAAGCAGGAAGACTGCGAGAGTGGGCCGTTAAGGAGGGCTTCTGGGTTCACAGAGTTTGCAGGCAAATCTGGTGTAGCCACCAGTGTCATAAGGAGAACACGTGTATAAGAAACTGTGATAGTCAAGTCACTGAGGGAAAGAATGACTGCAGAGTGGCCCGCAGAAACTTCTGTGAGACATCCTCATGACATGTGGCACTCACCCATGCCTTCCACCACTCATCCACTGAGGTTATCTCACAGTCATTTTGTGCCATCTGCTATGGGGTTCATCTCAAACCTCTCAGGGACAGTGGAGAAAATCCATGACCTCTGAGTGGGGGCTGGTATGCATTAGCCCCTGTGGAGCCCATGAGCCCATCTTTCCTGAGAAATAGAGTGAAATTTTCTTGTCTTTCCCTGCTTCATCCTCCATAACTTTTTCCTTACCGCTGTTAGACAGGTTGACTTTAATAACATCCTCTTGGATACATCAACCCACTCCATTCCTGATATGGTGAGCATTTGGTCACATAAGAGCAGCTGCATTGGGTCAGATCTAAGGACTGTCCACCTGGTATATCTGTCTCCAATATGACCAGGAGCAAATGCTTGGATGCATGTCAGATATAGTACCTTGTCCAGGTTCCTGTGTGGGAGAACTTTCTGAGCCATTTTACAGGATTGCTTTAGCTATCATGAATATGATCAGATTTATCTTCTATGAATTTGTGAAAGCCTTCTTTGGAATCATTTCTGAATCAATTATGGCAATGAATTTCCTGGTTTACTTACTTGTTAGGGGAAAAGGTAACTTTTTGTTTATTCCTTCCCTTGTCCTTGCTCTCTGCCTTAAAAGTGTGGCTAAAGATTATAGCAGAAGAGCATCACTTCAGCTGTTCAGGGCTGCCATGCAGCTGTGCCTCTACCTCATCCCCTCCCACAGCTCCCTGCTTGGCTCGGTGGTTCTGATTTACAAAGCAGATTTGGGGTTACTTCCTTCAGATCATACAGTTTACAGCACAGCACAGCTCAGCCTATGACAGCAGCCATAAACCTAACCGCAAAGGCTCTGCGATGCTGTCGCTGGGAGTTTGCACCACCTGCAAGTCTCTGCCCTCTACAACAACCCCTCCAACTTGCCTCTGGACTCTCTGTTTCTCAACAATAAAATCATCAGCTCTGAGCTGCCAGCAGCTGACTCAAAAAAAAAAAAAATCCAGCATTATATTTTAAAAAATATGAAAAGGCAAGGGAAAATCAGTCCAAAACAGCTGGGCAAATCCTCCCCTTTGACTCAGTGGCTGACTCTTACTTCCAGTGGGACCTTTCCCAGAGACTACTGATGGTCTACATTGGTCTTTCCCCTCACCCCACCCCACTCCTCCCTGTCAGCTCATCAGGCTCTTGAATGTGGTCACCTGTATATATTTGACTCAAAGATGTCAGCCAGCCCCTTCATTTTCAAATTTGGAATCAAATATAAGTAACACTTCGATTACTCCCAGGGCAGGAGTGGGATGGCTGGCAAGGAGGAAACAGTAGGAAAAGCCTGTAGGGAAGAAGGATGTAGGCATTCAGAGGGCTCAGGAAGGGTCACACTTATTCGTAGGTTTCTTCCTCCTTAATTTTAAATGTCAATATTTTCTTCAACATTTCTGTACTGACAATTTCACTGCCCTCACCTTTCCCTCTCTTTTATAGTCATTTTCCACAGCTGCTGGTGTGGTGAAGATTTACAGCCATGAGGAACTGAAAAGCCCTTTCCCCCTGCCCAGTCAAAGAGACCCAGCAAGCACATTCTGCATGGGACAGCCTCCCCTGAAACACTTCCCTGCGGACACTGGGGCTTGAACACTGCCCTTGAAGCACAGCCCAAATGCAGTCTCACTGGTTTCTTCAGGAGCAGAGCTGAAACTCTTTGGAAAATTCCATTCTTCAAATCTAAGAGCAGATTTTGTGCAGTTTTGTTGGGTGGGTCCCAAACATGACAATTTAATTAGGAGGTCCAGACCTCCCTGCATGCTTATGCTCACACCAAAGTGCCTATTCCCAGATATCCAGAGGGACCAAGAGCAAGTTCTTCTATCAAAGCCACGTAAAGTTTTTGACATACTGTGCAAAGGTAGCCAAGTGGAAAAAGCAGGCTGCCTGTCTAGTCTCAAACACAGACAGTAGCCACATTCTTGTAGAGAGCCCAGAGCATGTTCAAGAAATTTAGGGAGGATAAATGAAAACCTGTTGCTGTCCCAAAGTGAAGCTGTTTGACTTGGAATGGAAAGCTTAGTCATCTGTCCTGCAGGGGTTTGCCCAGCTCCTTTGGTCTCTCCATCTGTCTGATTTGCTTCTTCATTTTTTCCATTTCCTTCCCTACCTTCTTTTTCAGGGTCTCAAAAGTGTTGGCTTTCCATGATGACATCACCAGTTACACAATGCCCAGTGCATTTCTCCTCACTTTTGAAAGGGGGCATCGGGGAGAGCTGATGATTTACAGTAATAGCCTTATGCCCACATGACATATGGAAATGTTTAGGAAGAAAATAATTTTCAAATGGCCCATTTGTCGTTGGTTATGCAGCAGAACCAGCGTTAATCCTCCCACTCCCTTTACTAACAACTCCTGCTGCATTCAGTTCCTATAATTAGGGGGTAATTATAGGCTCTCAATGACCTTCTTTATGTT